>NC_080540.1:267181957-267521457 GCF_028640845.1 Ahaetulla prasina | reverse complement strand
GCCCAGACAGGAACCTTCAGATCATTCTAGACAAATAGTTCTCCTATCTTTGTTTGAAAAAAGACATTTCCCTGATCCAATAAAATGACATTGTTTTATTGATAGGATTTTGATAAATGGGAATTTATCATCTGCTTATGATGTTGTTGTGCACTTCGTGTTTGAAAATACTATGAAGATACAAGGAAATGTCTGCAGATATTCTCCCGTTTTGAAATTTTATTTTCTCTGTGCTGCTTTGGCGAAGTGTAACCTTCATTTGTGTTTTTTTTCTGAAGTTTTATTGGCAATTAAGATAAATTGTGTGCTGAGATTGCTAGATTACTTGACAAAGGACACCGCTCATTTGCAAACTAATTCAGATATAATTTTATTATGTCTGAGTTGCAGGACCTTAGATCTGAACTATCTAGTTATTCAAATATTGCTCTTTTATATAACTGGCTCCTAATTGCTTATTATTGCTTTATCCTCAGGAAGCTGAGGATAAACTGGAATTGTGTTATACTGGAATTTTGGGTGCGGTTTTTTATTTTATAAGGAAAGCTTGAATAAACAATCTTCAGCTAATCACTCCCTTTCCTGGGGTTAACTACATTTTTGTGCCTGGGGAATAAATGCCATCCTGAATTCTTTGGCGAAAGAATAGAACAAAATGAAATCAGTCAAACTGTTTGACTTATACCCCATCTTCCTGCTTTACATTCAAGTTGCTATCAAAGATTGCAAAACAAAAAGAGGCTATAAAGTTTAAAACAAAAAACAAAAAGAGAATATAAAATTTAAAACTGTAGATAATACATTTTACTTGGGACAGAAGAGAAGTTAATTAGCAAGATTTATAAATTTTTGTTGCGCTACAAAACGGAAGAGGAGATAGTGAAAGAAACAACGATTAAATGGGCACAGAATTTTAATTATACAATAGATTTGGAGAGATGGGAAGCAATGTGGCAAATAAATTCAAAATTAACATTATCAGCGGTATTCAAGGAAAACCAGATGAAGATGTTTTACAGATGGCACCTTCCAAAGATGTTCCCAAATAATAATACAACATGTTGGAAATGCAAAAAAAGTCAGTGAACATATTACCATCTATGATGGATGTGTCCAGCGGCAAAAAAAAAATCTGGGCAAATATTTAAAAATGGCTAGAAAAAATAACAGAACAACCAGTTGAAAGCAAACCGGAAACATTTTTATTAGGAATCTTTACAAGAACATACACCAAAGAAATAAAATATCTGATTCGACACTTTATAACAGCTGCACAAATAACTTATGCACAAAATTGGAAACAGGAAGAGATACCAACAGATGAAGAAGTGATAGGGAAAGTTTTAGAGTGTGCCAAAATTAACAAGTTAACAAAAGAAATTAAAGAGAAAGAAGAGACAAATTATTATATAATCTGGAATAAATGATATGAATGGCTTGAATCTAGAAATAAAGGAAAAAAATAAAGGGGAGAAATCAGAATGTACAGAATGTATTGTTGTTGTTAGTTGCGAAGTCGTGTCCGACCCATCGCGACCCCATGGACAATGTTCCTCCAGGCCTTCCTGTCCTCTACCATCCTCTGGAGTCAATTTAAACTCATGCCTACTGCTTCAGTGACTCCATCCAGCCACCTCGTTCTCTGTCATCCCCTTCTTCTTTTGCCCTCAATCTTTCCCAGCATTAGGCTCTTCTCCAGTGAGTCCTTCCTTCTCATTAGGTGGC
This sequence comes from Ahaetulla prasina, assembly GCF_028640845.1. NCBI lineage: Eukaryota > Metazoa > Chordata > Lepidosauria > Squamata > Colubridae > Ahaetulla > Ahaetulla prasina. The sequence goes on along the minus strand of NC_080540.1, from coordinate 267,519,732 downwards.
CAAAGTATTTCAGTTTCATCTTCAGGATCTGGCCTTCTAAAGAGCAGTCAGGGTTGATCTCCTCTAGGACTGACTTGTTTGTTCGCCTTGCAGTCCGAGGGACTCGCAGGAGTCTTCTCCAGCACCAGAGTTCAAAGGCCTCGATTCTTTGGCGCTCAGCCTTTCTTATGGTCCAACCTTCACAGCCATACATTGCAACTGAGAAAACCATAGCCTTGAATATATGCACTTTTGTTGGCAGGGTGTGTCGTGTCCCACTCCTCCGCTGATGGCCGGGTCAGGGAAATCCGAATCAGGCTTGCCTCTGCAGCTCTGCCCAAAGTCCTAGCAAAGTCCTCAGAGCAGGCAGGAGACCAGAAAGTGACTTCAGCAAGATAAGTTCGACTTTGCCTGACTCAGAGACTGCCAGAAAGCAGATCCTTTATATAGGCCATGGGGTGTGGCTCCATGACTCAGCACTCATTAAGGCCTGCCCCTCCCTTCCTTCTGTTGCCTCCGCCTATCCAGTCTTCTGATGCGAGGGTCACTCCAATCAGCAGCTGTTGGAAATAAACTTTCCTCAGGCTCACATGCTGTGGAGGAGGGGGAGGGGTCTAGCTGCTCCGTTTGCCTGGGCATGGAGCCAGGGCTGGGGCCGGGGGGTGCTCCCTCCTCTGCAGCCTGCTTGGGCATGGAGCCAGGGCTGGGGCCGGGAGATGCCCCCTCCTCAGCCTGTCTGGGCATGGAGCCAGGGCTGGGGCCGGGAGGACATTCTTCAGCGTTCGGAAGCAGATAAGCAGACCCCGGCTGCGGTGAGAGCGGGCAAGACACAACAGGGTGATGTCTCTGCTTTTTAGTACTTGTCTAGATTTGCCATAGCTTTCCTCCGCAGGAGCAAGTGTCTTTTAATTTCTTGGATGCAGTCCCCATCTGCGGTGATCTTGGAGCCCAGGAAAATAAAATCTGTCACTACCTCCATTTCTTCCCCATCTATCTGCTAGGAATTGAGAAGGCCAGATGCCATGATTTTAGTTTTCTTAATGTTGAGTTTCAAGTCACCTTTTGCATTCTCCTCCTTCACCTGCATCAAGAGGCTCTTTAGTTCCTCTTTGCTTTCTGCCATTAGAGTGGTATCATCTGCATATCTGAGGTTGTTGATATTTCTCCCGGCAATCTTAATTCCAATTTTTGATTCATCTAGCCCCGCCTTTCTCATGATGTGCTCTGCATATAAGTTAAATAGACAGGGTGATAGTATACAGCTTTGCCGGACTCCTTTCCCAATTTTGAACCAATCAGTGGTTCCGTGTCCAGTTCTCACTGTTGTTTCTTGACCCGCATACAGGTTTCTCAAGAGACATATGAGATGGTCTGGTATTCCCATCTCTTTAAGAACTTGCCACAATTTGTTGTGATCCACACAATCAAAGGCTTTAGCATAGTCAGTGAAGCAGAAGTAGATGTTTTTCTGGAACTCCCTAGCTTTCTCCATGATCCAGCGTATGTTGGCAATTTGATCTCTAGTTCCTCTGCCTTTACAAAATCCTGCCTGTACTTCTGGTAGTTCTCGCTCCATATTCTGCTGGAGCTTAGCTTGTAGGATTTTAAGCATAACCTTACTAGCATGTGAAATGAGTGCAATGGTGCAATAGTTTGAACATTCTTTGGCATTGCCTTTCTTTGGAATTGGAATGTAAACTGACCTTTTCCAATCCTGTGGCCACTGCTGAGTTTTCCAAATTTGCTGACAAATTGAGTGTAGTACTTTTACTGCATCGTCTTTTAAGATTTTGAATAGCTCAGCTGGAATACTGCCTCCTCCACTAGCTTTGTTGTTGCTCAGATTTCCTAAGGCCCATTTGACTTCACATTCTAGGATGTCTGGCTCAAGGTCAGTGACCACCCCATTGTGGTTAACAGGGATGTTAAATTCATTCTTGTATAGTTCTTCTGTGTAATTTTGCCACCTCCTCTTAATCTCTTCTGCCTCTGTTAAGTCCCTGCCATTCTGGTCCTTTATCATGCCCATCTTTGCATGAAACATTCCCTTCATATCTCCAATTTTCTTAAAAGAGATCTCTGGTCCTCCCTGTTCTATTGTTTTCTTCTATTTCTGTGCACTGTTCATTTAAGAATGTATTCTTATCTCTTCTAGCTATTCTCTGGAATTCTGCATTTAACTGGGTGTATCTTTCTCTTTCTCCCTTGCCTTTAGCTTTTCTTCTTTCCTCAGCTATTTGCAGAGCTTCCTCAGACAGCCATTTTGCTTTCTTGCATTTCTTTTTCTTTGGAATGGTTTTAGTTGCTACCTCTTGTACAATGTTGCGAACCTCCGTCCATAGTTCATCAGGCACTGTCTATCAGATCTAATTCCTTAAATCTATTTGTCACCTCTACTGTATATTCATCAGGGATATTGAATGGTTTGCCTTGGATTCGAACTGAGATCATTCTGTCATTTTGGAGATTGTATCCCAGTATTGCTTTTCCTACTCTTTTATTGATTATGAAGGCTACTCCATTTCTTCCAAGGGATTCTTGCCCACAGTAGTATACCTGATGGTCACCTGAATTAAATTCGCCCATTCCTGTCCACTTTAGTTCGCTGATTCCTAAGATGTTGATGCTCAGTCTTGTCATCTCTTGTTTGACCACATCTAGCTTGCCTTGATTCATGGATCTTACATTCCAGGTTCCTATGGAGAAAAAATCTTTACAGCATTGGACTTTCCTTTCACCACCAGATACAGGGGTCGGTTCTCTCGCCCCTCCTGTTTAACATCTACATGAAGCCGCTGGGGGAGATCATCCGTGGTTTTGGGGTGAGTTGCCAGCTGTACGCTGATGACACTCAGCTGTACATCTCCACCCTGAATCATCCCAACGAAGCCGTCAATGTGATGTCCCGGTGCCTCGAAGCCGTTCGGGTCTGGGTGGGGATGAACAGACTTCGACTCAACCCATCTAAGACGGAGTGGCTGTGGATGCCGGCGTCCCGGTACAGTCTGCTAGTTTCTTCGCTGACTGTGGGGGGGTGAGTCACTGGCCCCCAGGGAGTTGGTTCGCAGCTTAGGCGTTATCCTGGATGCACGGCTGTCATTAGAAGAGCACTTGACGGCCGGTGCCAGGGGAGCTTTTTATCAGGTTCGCCTGATCTGCCAGCTGCGTCCCTTCCTGTACCGGGACTCGTTATGCACGGTCACTCATGCCCTCCGGAAGGGAAAGGGTAAGGAGAGAGGAGTAAAGAAGGAAGAAAGTAGGTAGGTAGGTAGGTAGGAAAGAAGGGAGGGGGAAGAAAGGATAGGAGGAGCAGAAGGAGGGGAAGATAGAGGGTTAGAAAGGATGGAGAAGTGGGAAGGAGGAAGGGAAGTAGGAAAGCGAGGAGGAGGAAGGTGGGGAAAGTAGAAGAAGGATGAGAAGGGTAGAAAGGATCAAGGAAGGGAGTGGCAACTGAGCAGGCCCGATTGAGCATAATTTGAGTATAGGATCGATTGTTGGATAAGTGATTGTACTGTACACTGGTCAAATTGTTGCAATTATTATGGGAAATAAAAAACTTTTTTTGAAAAAAAAAAACATTTTGAAGGGGCTGTATTCTGACAGATTTTAAGAACACCTTTGTCTAATCTCCACCCTCTCTTTTGGGAAGAGTTTGTTGAGAAAGGTGGTCAGGTTGGAATTAAAGAACTTCCTGGAGGCAACAAGATTACCAGTTGAGTTTCAGACACAGCAGTACTTTTTGATGATCTCAGCCAAGTTCTCGTAGCAGTTTTGGATACCATCAATTGTGATATTCTTCTGGATTGATGATGTGCTATGTCCTTTGTGGGGTGGTGGTAGTGATTCTCCTTTTTTTGTGTCTGGTTACAGTTGGGGATGGTGGGAAGGGGACAATCAAGTCCAAAGCCTTTAAACTACCGGATGCCACAGAATCCAATGCTCTCATCTCTCGTTGTAATATCTATAGGCAGCTGCTGAGTGAAGTTATGTATTGGCATGGAGTCAGGTATCATCAAGAGGCTGGTAGTGGTATACCCCTCATTGACAAAGTGATGCTACCAGGTTTCTGTCCCTGTAAGCTAGAGGGAACTGAATGGGAAGCATAGACTTAAGTTCAACCCTAGCAAGACCAAGTGGCTATCAGGATTTGGATTTTTCAAAACCAGGGTTTTACATCTCAAGTTCTGAATGGGATTGCACATCCCCAGATGATACTGGTGCCCAATTTGGGAGTTTTGTTGGACTCTCAGCTCCTGTTCAAAAAGCAGGTGGCTGTCTTATGTGCCAATTCCAGTCATTGCTGAACTGGATTTTCATATGGTGTCAGGCACAATCAACAAGAACCACTCATGAATAGTCTCAAGCAGAAGCTTTATTGTTGAATTATATAATATAAATAAATAAGGGGCGTGCATAAGTGCACAAAAGTGCCTACCGTTCCTGTCCTATTGTTTTTCTTTCATTATATGTGCTTGTATATAATGTTGTGACAAAAATAAATAAATAAAAATTTTTCCTTGCGAACAATCAGTTTCAGACTCAGAGAGAAGTCAGGCCTGAACTGCTTTTTTCAGTGCAAGACATCTAAGCTCACCCACTTTTTAACACTTCCCTTCAGTCTGTCTGGAGTTCCTACCACATCTAGTTTCTCATTTCTGAGGAGTTTTATGTCTGCTCTTCCAGGATGGCTGTCTTCTTTTTTTGTTGCCCTGATGTTTCTTTGGTTTTAAATTTGTATTCCACTCAGTCATTGAAACGTTTGGTGGTTTTAGAATTAAAAAACAAATAATACTCTAAGGAATATAAAATATTAAAATGTACACCCTTATTTATGTGATATCCTTTACATGGAAGTGATTTAAAATCTGGGTGATGTGTCTGGAAGGCAAAACTTAATAAGCTTTGCCAGTAAGAGAATTATAAATTGATATGCAGCTTGTATTTTCTTTTCTACTTTTAAAATATCAAACTGAATAAAATACAAGATTCTTTTATTCTGTTTCTTATGATTCTATTTATTTATTTATTTGTCAAACACAACAATATATATAAGTATGAAATAACTATACGAATTGGATACAATTAAAGGGAACGTTAGGACAGGAATAGTAGGCACGCTGGTGCTCTTATGCACGCCCCTTACAGACCTCTTGGGAATGGGATGAGGTCAATAGTAGATAGTCTTTGGTTAAAGCTTTGGGGATTTTGGGAAGAGACCACAGAGTCAGGTAGTGCATTCCAGGCATTAACAACTCTGTTACTGAAGTCATATTTTCTACAGTCAAGATTGGAGCGGTTCACATTAAGTTTAAATCTATTGTGTGCTCGTATATTGTTGCGATTGAAGCTGAAGTAGTTTTCGACAGGAAGGACATTGTAGCAGATGATTTTATGAGTTATACTCAGGTCATGCCGAAGGCGGCGGAGTTCTAAATTTTCTAAACCCAGGATTTCAAGTCTGGTGGCATAAGGTATTTTGTTGTGATCAGAGGAGTGGAGAACTCTTCTTGTAAAATATTTCTGGACACGCTCAATTGTATTAATGTCCGAAATGAGGTGTGGGTTCCAGACAGGCGAGATTCTATCTAAGATTGCTAACTATCCCTAGACTGCAATAGCTATTTTATCAACTGCTTTTGACAAAAACTTAATGTGCAAATATAAGGTAATGAGAGCATAGGACACATGGCTCTGAGACTGCAATCCTATAATTTTCTGGGAAATAAATGCCTCTGAACTTAGTTGTATTTGTCTTTCTATTCACGTACTTGGACTACAGAAATAGGGTGTTCTGTCATTTTTGTATTCATACACTAAAATCTTAACTCACCGTAAGATTACTTTTAAATGGTCCAGAGCAGGAAGGATATAGATAGGGTGTGGTATGGTGGGAAACTTTACCTTTAAAGGGAAAAATGATTGTGATATAGTTAACACAGTCCAAAAACAATTTGCTGAGAGTAACGTTTTGGAAGTCTTCCCAAAACATTTCAGTTGACTTAGCTGTACATGTTAAAGTAATAGATGATAAAATGAAATATATAAAACAGAAAAGCAGTATAATTTAGATCAGGGGTCCCCAACCTTGGCAACTTTAAGCCTGGAGGACTTCAACTCCCAGAATACCCCAGCCAGCAAAGCTGGCTGGGGAATTCTGGGAGTTGAAGTCCACCAGGCTTAAAGTTGCCAAGGTTGGGGACCCCTGATTTAGATAAGAAAAAGTGGCTACTATGGTTAGGGACATACTTTCAGGTTTTTTTCCTCTCAGATAACTTCTGTCATAGAATGCATTGAATTCCAGTAAGAACTTTAATGTATCAGTTCTTTTTTTTTTTTTTCATTATTTCAACAGGAAATACCCTTCTTGAACAAAACAAAACTTTCAGGTGTGCTTTTTGAACCCGATGTCATCTCAGAACCATCCAAAGGGATGCCTGGTTAGGGAACGTTTACATACAATAAAGTCCCCCCCCACACACACCAGCAAGAGTCATTGACCCAGATGGATAGAAAAACTTTGTATATTTAATGATAATATTAAGTGTACAATATATACAATTATTTCATTCTATTAATTTTAAAAATATTGCAAGATCTGGGAAGTTAATCTTGAGTGAAGAGTTGTCTATTCAGGTGAGAATCCATTAACTAAACTCTCCAGAATTAGGCTTTTATTTCTCAGTGGCTGACTCTTTCAAGATATTTTACCAAGGATATAGATAATCTTTAGTTAACAGTCATCTGTATTACCCCAAGAATCTTCTGTATTTTTTGTCCTACTAAAAATCATTTCTTTTAAATGGAGGACTATAGAATAGTCAACTACTGAAATGAAGTCCTCTCTGGAAGCAATTTGAAAGGTGCAGTAGTGTGCAGACATTCAGTTCCTCCTACTTGGGAATATTTTTATTTTAGAGAAAAACAGAAGAATGGGGGAAATTTAGATGCAGCTGTTAGGAGGGGTTTGAATTGTCTTTTTACAGTTATGCAACTACCTAATGTGTTTGTCAGCTTTTCCTTTGGGCTTAGTTTAGGTGATGCTTCCTGGAAATGCCTGAGACTGGATGATTGTGAGGCCGGTGTAGCATTCAGTCCCTGCACAGAAATGTTCTCTTTTCCTTAGACTGAAATGTTGAGGAAATAGAAACTCAATTTTTAAAATATTGTTTCAAACTGGTTCCATTAAAGGGATTGAACATATAATCAGATTTCTCTGTGCATATATTTTGCTGGATCAAAATTTGTCAAGCATAAATCTGATAGTATAATGTATATAACAGCCATAATGTCGCCAAAATCTCCAAAACTTTAACCTAAGACTGTCTACTGTTGACCTCACCCCATTCCTAAGAGATCTGTAAGGGGCATGTATAAGAGCACCAGCATGCCTACCGTTCCTGTCCTAATGTTCCCTTTAGTTGTGTTCATTTTAAATAAATAAATAAATAAATAAATAAATAAATAAATAAATAAATAAATAAATAAATAAATAAATAAATAAATAATGTGTTTTAAAACTAGTAAAAATATAAGGTTGTAGAATATTTTGTATTTAAATCCTATACATAGCATTTGGCTATACCTTTTTAAAACAGCTGTATTTTTTCTTGGGATTGCACTGCAAAATACTCCTTTACCCTCAAACTCCAAGCTCCAAACTCCACGTTCTTTTTTTCCATTTTTATTTTATTTTTAAAAAAGTTAAAATACAAAATACCATTTTTTTAAAGAGACAAAGGAAACAAAACAAAATAAACAAGACATTATTAAAAAAGGGAAAAGTGCATTAAAAAATCCTAACACATATATACATATTGTCTCCCCAGTTGAATGCTGATTAATATATTACAAAAACATTTATTTATTTAGAAAATTTTTATTGCCGCCTATTCGCACATGGTGACTCAAGGTGGCTTAAAGGAATATAAAAGCATATATAAAAAATAAAACAAATAGAAGAAATTAATTTAATAAATTAATAAAACAATAAAATAGCCTCCCACCCCCACCCCCCATCCTGTGACAACACATCACACAAGCCATTTAATGGACTCCATCCCGCTCTGGGTTCCCCAAGCCTGCTGGCAGAACCAGGTTTTTAATGCCTTCTGGAAGAGTGTTAGGGTAAGGGCCATTCTAATGTATGAGAGAATGAAATTCCAGAGAGAGGGACCCACCATGGAAAAGACCCTTCTTCTGGGTCCCACCAGGTGTATCTCTCTAGGGGATGGGACCCACAACATTCCTTGCCTCCATGTTCTAATGGATCAGGGTGGATATGACTGGCAAGAGACGGTCCCACAGATAACCTGGTCCCAAGCCATGAAGGGTCTTAAAACTCAGCACCTTGAATTGCACCCAGAAGCAGATCAGCAACCAATGCAGTTCCCGCAGGAAAGGTGATACATGTGCACACCGAGGTCTGCACAAAACCATGCTGCATTTTGCACCAACTGGAGCTTCCGGATGCTCTTCAAGGGCAGCCACATGAAGATGTTGAGGAATTCTGGGAGTTGAAGTTGACAAGTCTGAAAGTTGCCAAGGTTGGAGACCCTTGCTCTACTGCATGCTTCTCTCCATATACATATGGAGTTGTATATGGAGTTTCACTGAGGACTAAACACTGAATACAGTTGGTCAGCCAATTTTGAATGCATCTGATGTTGATGCTGTTTATCCCACATTTTTTTCAATCTTATCGAAAAATAGGCTATGGTCTACTTTGTCAAATACTTTACTGAAGTTAAACGTGACAGCTTCACTTAACAAATGAGTTGCTATCCCAACTTTGGTAACTAAATGAGGATTACCTATGACCATTTTTCAGAATTAGTGTATATCTAACTGTGGTAACTAATTTGTAATATGGGGTAAAATCATGGATGAAATCCATTAAATGTGAGCAGATTTCTTCCTTTGCTTTGTTGTAGGGTTTTTGGTCAGGACCCAAGATTTCATATAGCCATGCTCATATACATACCAAATATATGACTTCACCATAAAACCAAGAATCCTTGCTGTTATGCACAGCTTACATAGGAACAGGAGATCAGTGTCAGCAGGGTGCTGGGTCATACAGTAGCTCCTAGGCAACAGAAGGTCTATATAGGTACTAGGAAAACTATGTTCTTGTGCAGAACTATTATTATTGGAAGGCAGATAATTAACTAGATACATGTATATGAAATATGATTTGACATTTTTAGATTCCTAGTTTTCAAATTTATTTGATTTTTTAAAAAATGGATTATTTACTAATCTTGAGCTGTGTAACAAGATTTTCCTAGCAGTAGATGTTCTTAAGTAAGCTAATGATTTGAGAAATGTACAAGAACTATTATAATATTTTTCTCCAAACTAATCAGCATATCTGTTATACTTCTTATAGCTCTAACTGTTTGTAGCTCAAGTGAATGACAAGTCCACATTTCAATACATTTAAGACTAGATTTCAAAGATGGCATGTTAAGTTGTTACTTAGATATCTTAACCTTTGCTAGATACCACATTAGATACATAGCAACAACAAGCAAACTGTGTCACATGGACGGCTTTAATGATTGCTTTATCTGTACATTTCCATTTAAAATAATCAATTGCAAATTATCAGTATATATCTGTTAAGTTATTTTCTATGGGTATATTACTTGGAACACTTGACATCTTGTTTATATAACCAAGCTTGTCTCTGCGGTGGGATTTATTTGTACTTTTTGATTATAAACAAAAGTATCCATTTAGAACATAAACTGCTTTATGCTATTTATTTCCATGTTTCCCCAAAAATAAAACCCGGACTTATATTATTTTCAGTCCCAAAAGATGCATTAGGTCTTAGTTTTGGGGAAACATGGGCAACATGGGCAAGCCAAGAGATGATGGGACAGATTGACACCTGATTTAATAGAGGCAGGTGATTCTGATGTGCGGTGGCATCCGCAGCAGGCAGAGGCATGGAGGAATGGCAGGCGATCCCGATGTGCTGCGTGGCCTTCTCTGCCGGCGTGGCCACAGGCAACCAAGACACTCACCACCTCCTGTGCTGGCCATGCCTCCACCCCTCCTGGACAGATGACAATCTTCACTGGGGCTTATTTTTGGGATTTGGGATTTTGTCATTTGGGATTTTGTCATGGTTCCTTTCAAAGATGGAATGGAAAGCAGCAAGAGTGACCAGAAAAAAAAATCTGGTTATTGAAATGTAGATATAGGAAATCTGTTTCTGGTGGCTTTAGGTTTTGGAATTTGCAAATTAATTTGGTTATTTGATAAGCTAAATATTTCAACCTTCTTAAGAGCCTGCTTTAGTCTACTGCTTTTTGCTTGTGGAGGATAGTTTAATAAGATGCTATATAAGGAAAGGATATTCTGTTGTATCAGCTAACCGAATTTTAGTTGTGTTACATGTTTTATGGGACATACTATGTTTGTCTCGTTCATTTTATAAAGATTTTTCAGGTAGTTTTTGTCTCCTGTTGATTACCAGATAGGTCTTGCAGCATTACACAGTATAACTAATATGTAAAGCCTGCTATGAGATAATAATGGGGTCTTTGTAATATTTTTTTCAAATCTAGTGAATTTGATCATGTTCCTGTTTTGCTGCATAGTACCGTCTTTATTTAGCTTTATTCTAATGTTGCTAGTCTCTGACTGAAATTAGATTCTCAAGCAGGCTGTAGCTTACCTCAGATAAAATGTGTAATATTCAAGTCAGTGAGTATCTATGTTTGGTGATGTTGGTTGGTTTAATATAATAGTCTCAGGACTAAGTGAAATGGGTCCTGTAATTGCAACTGTGCCAGAGTAAATTGAGCAGGTAAGCATTATTTTTCTTCTGACATGTATATTTGGTAAACCAGGAGTCTGCAAAAACCTAGTTCTAGTCTCAAAAACCAACTGGGTGATTTTTGGCCAATCTCTTTCTTAGCCCAATTCACCTCGCAGGGTTGATATGGGGAAAATAGGAAGAGAAAAGAGTATTGGGTGCGTTTGCTGCTTTGAGTATTTTTTTTTTAAAAAAGATGTGAGATATAAACAAATAAAATAAATGCTAATCTTAAATCCAGATTATCTGTTTATCTGGAGTACTAGCTTTCCAGATTTATTTGGGAAATATTATTGGAAGGGAAACCATGTTATGCATTCCTAGACTCTAAGCTAAACATTATAGTCATTTCCTGATGTTTGCCCTGACCATCTTGCTATTAAGGTATGTTTATAAAATATGTAAATCTGGCTTTCAGGTAAAAATATTTATTTACAGTTGCTTAATAAACCACCAGTACCATGTAAAGATATTTCTGCAGTTGTATGAAAAGAAAAATATAAACATTTACAAGTTCCTACATTATGCAAAGATCTCTCTCTCTCTCTCTCTCTCTCTCTCTCTCTGTGTGTGTGTGTGTGTGTGTGTGTGTGTCTAACCCTAACCCTAACCCCACCCCCCTCTCCTAAACTTCACCACAATAATCCATTCTCTCCTAAAAGGCCAGCTGCAGAAATTCAGGTGATAGGAAACCACCCTGCTCAATCACTTTGCCCCCCCTCAAAGAAATTGTAGTAGAAAGTGAGAGGTTTCGTAGAAGAAGCAATACTAGTACCGTATCTTCACATCTGGACAGCCTTGTTTGAAGTTGAGCTGCAAGAATCATGTGCTTTGCGGACTTCATTGTGCTTTTAGCTGAGGCTTCAGGCCTCCAATGATTATGTAGGCGCCAGGACTGTTTAGATCAGGGGTAGTCAACCTTTTTATACCTACTGCCCATTTTTGTATCTCTGTTAGTAATAAAATTTTCTAACCGCCCACCGGTTCCACAGTAATGCGCTGTGTATCATCGTCTGCGCATGCCTCTCATGCATCGTGGATTGGGTTTGGAGGGGTGGGCGCCGGCTACCAGCTCTGCTTGTCTGTTACAGTTGGGTGGTGTGGGGTGAGATAAGCGAGCTATTCTGGGACGAGGCTCTTTTGTTTGCGGTAGCACTATAGCGTCGTTTAGTTTCACTTACGTAACGTGAACTAAACTTATGCGCGGACGATACAAATAGTATATTTTCAGAAATTTAAATTCTCACGGGGAAGTTTATGAAAATCTAATGAAATTTTTTTAAATAATGCTATGAATTTTTTTTAAAAAGTCAATTAAATTAAAAAAAAGGAAAGTGCTTCAGTATCAGACAAAACCCTACCGCCCACCATGAAAGCTGGAACGCCCACTAGTGGGCGGTAGGGACCAGGTTGACTACCACTGGTTTAGATCCTGGAAAAAAAGGGTTGATTTCTGCATTTGCTTGGAATTTTAGCAGACGTGTGAAGAATTTTAATGTGGGAAATAAACAGAACAAAGGCACAATAATACTTTTTTAAAAGCTAGGTTGTTACATTTGTTTAGAAATTATATTTAGAATTATGGACCATTTTTAAAATCAATCCTCTGCTGTTTAGTAGATTATTACTCAGGAGACTTTCAGCTAAGTCCTAAGTGCGATTTTGCAATTGCATACAAATAACTAAAATATTAATGTTGAAATGTACATGTTTCCAATATAGGGTTTACTTCACATTTAAAAGCACTTGAGAAGGCATTTCCACCATTTGCTTTATTTTGAAATATACAGGTGACTGTCAGAAAGAGACTGGCCAAACTGGGGGAGAGGAGTCAAAGTGGAATTAGTCTGGAATTGTTACGTAGGCATACGAAGGCAAAATCTGATACTCCCTCCCACCCCCACCCCCGAATTGCCATTAAACCTTATCAAGTCCGGCCCAGGAGCAAACTTCCAGTCTGGGAAGATTCCTGTGAAGACGGCCTCAGCAATGAAGTAGCTAATTGAACTCTTCATGTGTGGTTCTGGTTCTTCATGCCCAACAAGGAGACAGATTTATACAGCATACTATACAAGTACTAATAATATGGTATATCAAACAATATATTAAGTTTTCCAGAGTAAGCCATTATATGACAAAATATGTTATTTCTAATTGAGTGTCTGTATGTAGTGAACAGAGTTGCCCAATGCCTTATTTCTGAATTTTTGATTATATGAAGCTTTTGAAAGTTCCAGTAAATAGTTCTCACTGAAGGAGATCAACTAATGATTGCTGTTGTCATAAAGGAGATCAGATAAACAAAATAAGTTTTTTGGCAGTATCATTCTGGGTCAAATCCAGTAGCAGAGGTTGGACTCAGTGTTTGTTTTTTGTCTTTACTTCATGACAGAATTTATCATTCCTTAACTCACTCTGAGCTATGCTATCCAAGCATCTTTTAGCCTAATTTAGGAAATAATAGTTTCACTTACATGCTGAAAGATTCCTTGTAATTCAGTATACCTGTAAGTCAGGTATAACTGATAACATCAAGTAATTTACCTGATGATAATTAAAATGTAAAGGTATAAAGGCAATGTCACACAGACAATTAGATATGAATAGCATACTTGTTTTGTGCTTGCTAATGCTTATCCCAAAGGTACTTTTTCAAGAGGCAACTTGACTTTCTGACTTTTTTCTTTGAAGACGTTTTGCTTCTTATCCAAGAAGCTCGTTCAGCTCTGATTGGACAGTGGGGAATGGAAGGATTTATACTTCTTGCAGAAAGCTGGTCATTTGCATTCTTTTAGTGAGTCATTGAGGCCACCTGGAGGTTTATCTGTGTTGTTAGGATCACTTGAGTAGTGCAAATGGGTTTGGAGCCTTCTTGGAACGGTTGAAAGGACTGGAGAAGCGAAACGTCTCCAAAGAAAAAACAAAAAGTCCAGTTGCCTCTTGAAAAGGTACCTTTGGGACAACCCTAACCTGGATGACTGAAAATCTCCATAGACATTGCTGATGTTTATATTTTATCAATATCAAGCCCAATTTGTAAGCCAACAGCTATCAGCCTATTAAAAATTTAAAGTTAGCCATTTTAGTCTTTTTGCAAAGTTTGCTATAAAACAAAAGGGACAGCACAAGTAGAAAAGCAGAAGTCACCATTCCCTATTTTACATGTTATAGATAAATGTGTGTTGCTGTACTTCAACCCCATTCTACAATCTTAGATGCAGGAGATAGAAATGTTAACAAGATGAAGAAAAGGAACACAGGATCCATATTCTCTATTATTACCTGTCATTCCTTCTTCTGTTTTTTTTCTGTTCTTAAGAGGCCAAGAAGAATTATTGAAGTCTTAATACAGGCATCTATCAAGTGTCATCAGGCCAAAGAGAAATGGTTGTTTCAGTTATTAAATCAGTCTCTTCCCATCCCAACTTTGCACAGTTTGACAGAGCATTTCCTAGTTTAACAGTAAAATACAAGGAAACTGTTGTTATTGTTTATGCTGAGTATGACTGTTCTCAATTGCCTATTTTTTATTGTTCCACATTCCTGGAAATAGTTTAACATCAATTTGATTAACTTGAACATACTGAGTACTTGATGAGAAAAGCTGCAATATTTTGGCAAGCACCACCAAGGTGTTTAGAGAATCAATGGCCATTTTCTAGTTGGTCAGCTTATGGATGATAATGCTTTTTATATTTGAATCTATATTTTCAGAGATCATACAGGGCCAGTCCTAAAATTACTTAAAATCCACATTACTAGTCAGACTGTAACACCCCTAACATTCTGAGTTTCTAATCTATCTATATAAAAGTAAAAACCACTCACGCCGTAATCACGAAATCTCCAGAACCATAAAGCCTGCAAACTTGAAATTTGCCACATTCCTCTTGGCTTCTAGGTGCTCACTAAGAAAGGATTTTTCGAAATGACCATCAGAACATTAGTATTTCCTATATTACTATGACATGCTCTGATGCTAATTAGTTAAATGTTCTACTCCCCCCTCCCAACTTGAAAATAACTCTGGAGAGAATGGGATAGCATAGGACAGGCTTCTGTGGGGCCAGCCTCATGGAGAGAAGGGGCTAGAAAGCCTGAGGGAGAGAAGGGGATAGGATAGCAGACATTTCTGTGGGGCCAGCCTGAGGGAGAGGAGGGGAGAGGAGAGGCCCATCGTTAACTACTCATTAATATTCAAGCTGTAAGTGTTCATTTATCAAGCCCGATCACATAGTTTTGTAGTGAAGCATGGGGATTCAGCTAGTATATGAGTAAGTGTTTCTTTTAATGTGTACTTATTTATTTATTTATTTATTTATTTATTTATTTATTTATTTATTTATTTATTTATTTATTTGTCGTAACAATATATACAAGTATAACATAGAGGATTATATAATATATAAACATATATATGAGGAGAAACAAGGTACTATAAACACATATATATATAGGGGAAGAAACAATAGGACAGGAACGGTAGGCACCTTCCTAATTACTTCTTTAATTATTAAGCTATTCAGGGGCAGGATGTGTGTGTTTGTGTCAATGACTACTTCAGCTTCAACCACAACAATACACGAGCACACAATAGATACAAACTTAAAATGAACTGCTCCAAACTCGATTGCAGAAAATATGACTTCAGTAACAGAGAGGTCAATGCCTGGAATGCACTACCAGACTCTGTGGTCTCATCCCAAAACCCCCAAAACTTTAACCTAAGATTGCCTACTGTTGACCTCACCCCATTCCTAAGAGTTCTCTAAGGGGTGTGCATAAGAGCACCAGTGTGCCTACCATTCCTGTCCTAATGTTCCCTTTAATTGTATTCATTTTATGTATTCAATTCATGCTTATACTTATATACTTATTATCTTATTATCCACAACATAAATAAATAAAATAAAATGTATGTGCTCTTTGACATCCCATAGCTAAGAGAAGCACTTTATATGAGAACATGAAAACATTTTCTGTTCTAGAATTCTTTTCCAAGAGATCAAGCTTGATGCTGACCTTGGAATTCCTTTCCCACACAGGCCACGGGTACCAGCCTTGTCTGCTTTCACTGCTAAATAAATACTTGGCTTTTGATACTAGTATTTGAGCCTAAAAAAACATTGCCCAGCCTTGCTATTTACCTACAAATGCTTTTGATGCTAGTATCTGAACCTAAGGAAACATTGCCCAGCCTTGCTATTTACCTACAAATGCTTTTCTATTGGTTTTTTTTTTACTGTACTTAATTTTATTCCATTAGTTTATTTAATAAAATGCTTTATGAAGGAAATTTGGATAGACCAGAAATAATTTTCCTTGCTCTCTATAGTTAAACTATACTATTTGCTATGGTAATCAGAATATATACTGTTGAAAGAGTAATAGAAGTATGGGACATAAGGGGTTTGTATAAGTTTTTGTTTTGTTCTTACATTTTTTTAGTTGCTGTAAAACATACAGAGTTATGTGTTTGAAATGGATGGCCATATAAATAAGGGTAAGTAGGTAGGTAGACAGACAGGCTACCTGTCATGATAGCTATATGATTCAGTTGCAATTAGAAACAGTAATGGTAGCAGCCATTGCTAGGACATCTTCAGACAGCTTTAGGCTGTGAATCAGTTATGCCTGTTCCTGGATTAGGAAACTGCTTAGTCCCTTCCCGATTGAATTATTGCAATGTACTCTACATGGGATACAAATGATTATTTCTCGCTCTCATTTATCTATATATATAAAAGCGAAAACCACTCACACATTAATCACGAAATCTCCAGAACTGTAAAGCCTACAAATTTGAAATTTGCCACTATGTTCCTCTTAGCTTCTAGGTGCTCACTAAAATTTTTTTTTTCGAAATGACCCTCAGAGCATTAGTATTTCCTATATTATTATTGACGTGCTGTGATACTAAGGAGTTCTACTCCCCCTCCCTACCTCAAAAGAAATCTGTTCCAAATGCAAAACACAAGCAGAGGAGTTTCAGTTTCAGTTTTATTTTCACAGCAGGAAGGAGCTTTAATACAGAACACTTGAGCTAAGCCACATCCAACCTCCTTCCTGTCTCCTTGCTCACACAGCAAATACAGTTTCACTTTCCAAATAGCCTTCTGATGGTAAGGAGTTCTACTCCCCCTCCCCACCTCAAAAGAAATTTGTTCCAAATGCAAAACACAAGCAGAGGAGAGGACTTTCAGTTTCAGTTTTACTTTCATAGCAGCAAGCAGCTTTACCACAGAATAGTTGAACTAAGCCAAACCCTGCCTCCTTGCTCACACAGCAAATACTGTTTGAGTTTCCAAACACCCCCTCAACTCTCTCACACATATTAACACACTTTGATGCTACGGAGTTACACATTCTACATTAAGTTTCAGGCTGTAAATGTCAATTTATCAAGTCTGAGCACATAGTTTCGTAGCGAAGCACGAGTGTCCAGCTAGTTCAAGTTATATAACAAGCCTGAGGAGTGGCTCAAAAGCTATGTGCAGTTATAAAAGGAGTCAGGAGGTACAAGCCAGCTAAGACATAATGCTAGCCTGCTGAAATATCAAAGATGGTTTGACTTAAAACACCTTTTCTGATGATGACATTTAGGTGACTGCAGCATTGTGGTAATTTTATTGCTGAAGCCTAAGTATGGCAACGTAATGTGATTAGAACAGATGCAGGGAGAGTATTCTATGAACTTGAGATGTGTTTCTGAAGCCAAATTCTTTTTCTGAATAGAGAATCTGTTCAGTTCAGAAATCTTTTTCACTAAGAGAAAACTCTATGAATTGTGATAAAGCAGGGGTTCATTGTATGTACTGATTGTACTACTTAGTTAATATTTACATTTTAATTTTACTGTATTATTATACTGACATTACATTACCACATTTAAACCTTTTTAAAACTATTTACAGTATTATTTCACAGTCCTCTTTGGCCATGAAGGGCAGAAGCCGCTTGAGCTCCGCTGTGAGGAAGAAGCAGATGGAGAGGAGTGGGTGGAGGCTATTCAGCAAGCCAGGTATGAAATTCCAACACTAGCTACTAATAATTTGGTTTGGCTAAGGGACAATGTTTTCCTTCCTTCCTTTTCTCGTTTCTCCTTTCCTTTTTGCCTCCTGGGGATTTCTTCACCATTACCATCTCTTTTTGTGCCTCTTTCTCTTATAATGCAGAAAAAGGAAAGTTCAGGCCAATACTCTTCAAAATATTTATTTCTACATCATTCATAATGCTAAAATGTCCCCTTTTATCTTGTTTTGTCACATTTTTCATTATACCTGATATGCAGGTCCCAGCATGATTCATCTATTTTGTCTGTATGGGTAGTCATATCTTCTGAGATAGGAGCAGCAGCTTAAGTCACTTTTATATTGTAACAGTAAAGTAACATGAAGAGTTACTTGCTGAACTCACGTATGTAGACCATTTTTTAATGGTGTCAAGTCACCTTAAACCGTGAAAAAGGTGGAAAATGAAACAAACAAACAAATAAAACAAGAGAAGGCAATTTCTGGACCATATATTACCTTGCAGCATTCATTTTGTAGTTCCACCCCTTAAAATATACATATAATTTCTCCTTCCTTATTGGTGAATCTTCTCATTGATAAAATGACAAAATGGATACCTTAAGGCTGGAGTGTCAAACTCGAGGCCCACGGGCTGGATGCATCCCATGGGGTGCTTAGATATGACCTGTGGGGCCACCCTGTAAATAATGAAAGATTGGCTCATTGTCCCTCTGCCAGCGAAAATGGATCTTGGCAGGGCTTCACACTGTATTTTTGCTGGCAGAGGGCTGCAGGAGGCCCTTGCAGGTAAAAACAGAGTTTGGGGCCATGTGAACCCCTTCTGAGGTCCATTTTTGCTGGCAGAAGACTGGAGCAGGCTGTTGCAGCCAAAAATGGAACTTGGATGGGCCGCGTGAGGCCCTCCCAAGCTCTGTTTTTGCTGGCAGACATTTGGAGCACGCCATTGCAGCTGAAAATGGCGCTTGGGTGTGTGTGTGAGGCTCTCCTGAGCTCCGTTTTCGCTGGCAGAGGGCTGGAGCAGGCTATTGAGTGACATTGAGCTGGCCATGCCCCCCCAGCCACGCCCCCTGCCCCCCTGAGGTCAAACATAACCTTAATGTGGCCCTCAATGAAATCGAGTTTGACACCCCTGCCTTAAGGTATCTTTTTTATCCATTAAAATTCCAGATATTTTGAAAAACAGTCTGAAATAAGTTACCAACCCTTTCTGATAATCCCATGACATTAAAATACACTCTCTAAAAGAAGATGCTTACTTATAGTTTGATCTCGACCTCAGTGGCACCATGATAAAAATCTGATCTAACTGGAAGAAGTTGCTTTGTTCCCCTTCAAAGGAATTAAGAGGAAGATCTTACATGGTATATCAGAGAAGCAGCTGGAAACAGAGCCCTTCTGGAGGGCATTTGGTTGGGTTGGTAGATTAGCTTTGCTATGTATTTTGCAATCTGTGTTCTACTTTTATTTGACGGTGGATACTTTGTGTATTTTTATCTGCCATCAAAAGTCCTTTAGGATTGCACCTCGCTATAAATTTGATAAATTACTTGCCAATGCTGAATTTCAGAATTTATGGTTTTTCAGATAGTGTGAGAAGATTGAGAGGGAATTTCTAATTTCAACAGTATATTTTTAGTGAAGGAGTTGACCAGAGAAGACACACTTGTACTTTCTCCTGTGAAACTTTCAGCAATCATCCACTTGAAAATCTTGTTAAGTTCTAATGCTGGCTGTTCTTGGTTGTAAATATTTCTCTGAACTCTCAGACATATGTCTGGCTACAGTCCATTATTATCCTCATTTCTTATTGTAACTTACTGCTTTTCTTTGTGAGGTTTTACAGAAGGTATCTTTTTCTTGGAACAAAATAAAACATATGGTATAAATTAAAAGAGCATCCGTCTGTTTGTTATTGTAATCACAGCTATTGGAATTTAGGTGTATCCAATTCATGACAAAATGCAAAGTGCATAATGTTATTAACAGAGAGCTATTCCTTTCCTGATGCAGCCTTATAGAATATGGCTTCTATCTTGTTTTCCCAAGAAAATATGAGGCCTTCCAGGTTGCTTAGGTTGAAGACTGTTAGAGTTGTAGCCTTCTCCTTGCTCCATTGGCCTCACTTTCTGCTTGTCACTAAACAGGATAAATAGGCTTCACAGCATGGGCATCCGGAAGTGAAAATGAAGCCGCCTCATCAAGAGTACATGTAATTCTGCTTTAGTAAAAGCATTCATTGAAGAGGGAACTGACTGAGGCTCCTATAGATTACATGAGTTTACAAATCTTAGCTTTCAGAGCAGTGGTGAAATGTAAAATTTGTTACTACCAGTTCTGTGGGTGTGGTTTGGTGGGGGAGGGGTAATGTGACTGGATGGGGTTGGCCAACTTTTTTTTTTACTTTTAAAAGCATTTTTTCTACAACCTCTTCGGCTGAAGAGAGTGTAAAAAAATGCTTTTAAAAGCCTCTAATGATCCCAGCTGACCTGTGCAATCATCAGAGGCTTTTGTTTTACTTTTAAAAGCATTTTTTTTGGTTGAAGAAAAAATGCTTTTAAAAGTAAAAAAAAACAACCCTCTGATGATCGTGCAGCTCAGCTGGGAATGGGGGTGGGCAGGGATTTTTGCTACTGGTTCTCCGAACCACCCGCCGCCATCGCTACCGAATCAGGCAATCCAGTCTGAACCGGGAGCATTTCACCCCTGCTTCAGAGATCATTGACATTCATCTGACAGAGTAGAAGGGGACTCAAAAAGTGTGTTCTTGATAAAGAATTAGAGATTTGAGTGCTATTCTTTCTGGTCTGTCTCTGTAGTTGGTTGCCAGAAGATTGCTTCTGTTATCACCCAGTGTCACCCACCTCAAAAAAAGGGAGAATATAGGTTTACCTGCCACTAAACGTATTGCACTCTCCTTGGCTGGTTCACTTTTTCTTCGGATCTGAAGGCTGCCCTTTCCCTGAATGACTTTGGTTTTTGAACAGGCCACCAGACTCTTTTCCTGGCATTTCTTCCCCCAATTTCTCTCGCCACTTTCTCTGTGGATATCTTGGATGTAGCTTCCTGCTTGTAGAGAACTACCAGAAGGGTCTTTTGCTTAACTATTGTGTCAGGACCTGAGAAGGTGGCTGGGTATTGCTTTTCCAAGTGCACAGAGTACAAGACCAAAAGAAAGCATTTTCTGCATGACACAGGAAGACCTAATTTATAACTAGAAGAGATGGGGTAAACCTTTTATTCAGTCTACAGGAATTGGGAATAAAATGCCTCTTTGGAAGGTGGCATCACTCAATTTTATAGGTTTTTTTTTTATATTCATGCTTGTCCCAAAGCCAAACAAAGGAATTCCATACTGATTGCACAGCTTTAGCAAATATAGCTTTGAGACAAATATATGTCAAATTGCTATGATCAAAGAAAAATCAGTTTTTCTAAAGCCAATGACTTACAACAGGACCTTTGATACTTCTATCATATAATATCAATTAAATAAAGCATGCATTCCATAGCACATCATTTTGCAATATTTATTGAAAGTAACAATTTATTTATTAAAAACTGTTTCCTTTATGTGTCCCCAAATTAAATATTGGTTCTATACAGTGGTGAAATGTAAAATTTGTTACTACCAGTTCTGTGGGTGTGGTTTGGTGGGGGAGGGGTAATGTGACTGGATGGGGTTGGCCAACTTTTTTTTTTACTTTTAAAAGCAGATAACCGCCCAGCCGCCCTGTTTCGGGTGACCCGCTCCCTCCTACATCAGGGGGAGCGGGATGACCCGTTGCAGGGACGTGCTGAGGAGTTTAACGGTTATCTATACGATAAAATCGTTCAGCTTCGGGATGGTTTGGACCAAGATTGCGGTGATACGGGTGAGACGGCTGAGGGCGGTCTTGGTGACATTGTATGGGATGAGTTTGACCCTGTCGCTCCCGAGGACATGGACAGGTTGTTGGGGAGGCTGAATGCCACCACATGTTTACTGGACCCGTGCCCCTCCTGGTTGGTGCTGGCCACGCAGGAGGTGACACGAGGCTGGCTCCAGGCGATTACGAGCGCTTCTTTGGTGGAGGGAGTCTTCCGCCGCCTTGAAAGAGGCGGTGGTGAGGCCCTCCTCAAGAAGCCTTCCTGACCCGCTGTTTTAGGTAATTATCGTCGTCTCCAACCCGCCGCGGCGAAGGTTGTAGAGAGTATGGTGGCATATCAGTTTCCTTGCACCTGGATGAAACTGTCTATCTAGACCTGCTCCAGTCCGGTTTCCGACCCGGTTACAGCACGGAGACGGCTTTGGTCGCGTTGGTGGATGATCTCTGAGGCCAGGATAGGGGTTGTTCCTCTGCCCTGGTCCTATTAGACCTCTCAGCGGCTTTCGATACCATCGACCATGGTATCCTGCTGCGCCGATTGGAGGATTGGGAGTGGAGGCACCGCTTATCGGTGGTTCTCCTCCTATCTCTCCGACCGTCGCAGTCGGTGTTGACAGGGGGCAGAGGTCGGCCCCGAGGCGCCTCACTTGTGGGTGCCGCAGGGTCGATTCTCTCGCCTTCTGTTTAACATCTACATGAAGCCGCTGGGTGAGATCATCAGTGGTTTCGTGTGAAGTACCAGCTGTATGCGGATGACACCCAGCTGTACTTTTCACACCGGACCACCCCAACGGTTATCAAGTGCTGTCCCGTGTCTGGAGGCCGACGGGTCTGGATGGGGAGAAACAGGCTCAAGCTCAATCCTCCAAGACGGAGTGGCTGTGGATGCCGCATCCCGCACAGTCAGCTAAATCGCGGCTGACCATCGGTGGCGAGTCACTGGCCCCGATGGAGAGGGTGCGAACTTAGGCGCCCTCCTGGATGAACGGCTGTCTCTAGAAGATCATTTGACGGCCGCCTCCAGGAGAGCGTTCACCAGGTTCGCTTGGTGCGCCAGTTGCGCCTTTCTGGACCGGGAGGCCCTATGCACGGTCACCACGCCTCGTGACGCCTCGCCTGGATTACTGCAACGCCTCACATGGGGCTCCTTGAAGGGCATCCGGAGGCTACAGTTAGTCCAGAATGCGGCTGCGCTGGTGATAGATGGAGCCCTCGTGGCTCCCGTGATAACACCCATCCTGCGCAGGCTGCACTGGCTACCTGTGGCCTTCCGGTGCGCTCAAGGTTTTGGTGACCACCTTTAAAGCGCCCATGGCATAGGGCCGGGTTATTCACGGGACCGCCTACTGCGACCAGATACCTCTCACCGACCCGTGCGCTCTCACAGGAGGGACCTCAGGGTGCCGTCAGCTAGGCAGTGTCGCCTGGCGACGCCCAGGAAGGGCCTTCTCTGTGGGGCTCCGCCTCTGGAACGAGCTCCCCAGGACTCCGCCAACTTCCGGACCTTCAACCTTCCGTCATGAGCTCAAGACACATTTATTCATCTGTGCAGGACTGGCTTAGATTTTAAATTTTATAGGGGTTTTAAATTGATTTTAATAATTATATTTCTATTTTTAATGATAGGGCATTGGAATAAGTTTTTTAAAGATTATTTTAATTTTGTGTATCGATGTTTTATATGCCTGTGAACCGCCCTGAGTCCTTTGGGAGATAGGGCGGTATATAAATTTAAATAATAAATAAATAATAAATAAATTTTTTCTACAACCTCTTCGGCTGAAGAGAGTGTAAAAAAATGCTTTTAAAAGCCTCTAATGATCCCAGCTGACCTGTGCAATCATCAGAGGCTTTTGTTTTACTTTTAAAAGCATTTTTTTTGGTTGAAGAAAAAATGCTTTTAAAAGTAAAAAAAAACAACCCTCTGATGAGGTTGGGGTGGGCAGGGATTTTTGCTACTGGTTCTCCGAACCA
Organism: Ahaetulla prasina; assembly: GCF_028640845.1. Taxonomy (NCBI): domain Eukaryota; kingdom Metazoa; phylum Chordata; class Lepidosauria; order Squamata; family Colubridae; genus Ahaetulla; species Ahaetulla prasina. The sequence goes on along the minus strand of NC_080540.1, from coordinate 267,496,051 downwards.
CCCGCCGCCATCGCTACCGAATCAGGCAATCCAGTCTGAACCGGGAGCATTTCACCCCTGCTTCAGAGATCATTGACATTCATCTGACAGAGTAGAAGGGGACTCAAAAAGTGTGTTCTTGATAAAGAATTAGAGATTTGAGTGCTATTCTTTCTGGTCTGTCTCTGTAGTTGGTTGCCAGAAGATTGCTTCTGTTATCACCCAGTGTCACCCACCTCAAAAAAAGGGAGAATATAGGTTTACCTGCCACTAAACGTATTGCACTCTCCTTGGCTGGTTCACTTTTTCTTCGGATCTGAAGGCTGCCCTTTCCCTGAATGACTTTGGTTTTTGAACAGGCCACCAGACTCTTTTCCTGGCATTTCTTCCCCCAATTTCTCTCGCCACTTTCTCTGTGGATATCTTGGATGTAGCTTCCTGCTTGTAGAGAACTACCAGAAGGGTCTTTTGCTTAACTATTGTGTCAGGACCTGAGAAGGTGGCTGGGTATTGCTTTTCTGCATGACACAGGAAGACCTAATTTATAACTAGAAGAGATGGGGTAAACCTTTTATTCAGTCTACAGGAATTGGGAATAAAATGCCTCTTTGGAAGGTGGCATCACTCAATTTTATAGGTTTTTTTTTTATATTCATGCTTGTCCCAAAGCCAAACAAAGGAATTCCATACTGATTGCACAGCTTTAGCAAATATAGCTTTGAGACAAATATATGTCAAATTGCTATGATCAAAGAAAAATCAGTTTTTCTAAAGCCAATGACTTACAACAGGACCTTTGATACTTCTATCATATAATATCAATTAAATAAAGCATGCATTCCATAGCACATCATTTTGCAATATTTATTGAAAGTAACAATTTATTTATTAAAAACTGTTTCCTTTATGTGTCCCCAAATTAAATATTGGTTCTATACAATGGTGAAATCCAAATTATTTTACTAACAGTTCTGTGAGGGTGACTTGGTGGGTGTGGTGTGGTTTGGTGGGCGTGGCTTGGTGGGCCTGGCAGGGGAAGGGTACTGCAAAATCCCCATTCCCTCCCCACTCGTGGGGGAAGGATATTGCAAAATCTCCATTCCCACCTCACTCTGGGGCCAGCCAGAGGTGGTATTTGCTAGTTCTCAGAACTACTCAAAATTTCCACTACCGATTCTCCAAACTGCTCAAAATTTCCACTACCGGTTCTCCAGAACCTGTCAGAACCTGCTGGATTTCATCCCTGGTTCTATACCAGGGAAACATTGTAGAATGCCTGAGAGTGTGTAGAATAGCTACAGTGTCAGGGTTCTGACCAATGCCCTAATTAAATCATGAACCTTGAGTCAGACTTCAAAAGAAATCCAGTTATTTATTAGGAGCTTCCTGTCGGCAGGTTCCAAGTGAAGCCAACTCTGACCTCTGTTTCTCCCCCTCCCCCAAGGTGTGTCATCAGTCACATTCTCCAACGAAGCAATTTCAATTTCGTGGGTTGTAGAGATCACTCCCCTCCAGCCACTGTGGGTTACCGGAGACTGCCAAGACAGAGATATGGCTGGCATGTGCTTTTGTTTTGACTGCCGTGCTGCCTTACAGCAGCTGTAGAGTTCGTTCTCCCATCCCCCTTGCCTATGGCAACTCAAGAGCAGGCCAGGGATACTTTGCGAGTTGACATTTGGTTTATAAAAAATAATAGGAAGTTTACTGGTCAAAAACCACTTAATGGAATAAATTCTGTTTTGATAAACATAAGAGTATCTTAACATCAGTATTACCAATATAGCTCTTTTTCTCAGCCCTGCATATTTAAATATTCCTGGTCAGATTTATACATAAATTGTAAAACATAAAAATGTGTGGGAATACACTTAATTTATTTATAAGAATAATGGAACCTTGCATTTAAGATTTTGCTTAAATATGTTGCCTACATAATTTCTAACATAAACATTTTCATTATTTTTTCAACATATAGCTATTCAGATATCCTGATTGAGAGGGAAGTATTGATGCAAAAATATATCCATCTAGTTCAAATTGTAGAGACAGAAAAGATTTCAGCAAATCAGCTACGTCATCAGCTTGAAGATCAAGACACAGAAATTGAAAGGCTTAAATCAGAGGTATATTTCAAAATTCATTCTTATTGTGCTGCTACTGCTGTCTAATTTACAGTCTGGCTTCCTTTTCAATCATTGGCAAAAGTTTCATTAATTATAATGAAATTTTGGCTAGGAGTAACACCTCTGAATATGAACCTTATTACCTTTCCATTTTGTCAAGTTTATTAATCATTTTTATTAGTCTTGCAAAATTGTTTTTGAATGTTATTTGGAATGGTTGTCTTTTTTCTACAATAGATTGCTTTGCTCATTATTCTAACCTGGGCAAGCTAAAAGCAAACAAAAAACTATCTGTGACAATTTGCTTTAATAACAATCCAGGGGCTTGAAATTACATCTTCAAAATTTCATGTGATATTCTGAAATCTGTTGAAAACTTTTAAAATTTTACATTTTTGTTTCTTGTTTTTACCAGATTGTAGCTCTCAACAAAACAAAAGAACGAATGAGACCATATCAAGGCAATCAAGAAGAAGAAGATCCAGATATTAAAAAGATTAAAAAGGTACTTTCCTACTCCATTTAGATGAAGAAGTGATAACAACATTTCCTGGTTTTTTTTTCAGTTAAAGAAAATACATTTTCATTTGAATCGAGCAGCATAACATTTAGTAAGTGTTCCAGAACAGCTAATTATCTTGATGAACTGTTTGGTGAACCGTTTGGTGAAGTTAATAAGATCCATGTGGCTTAAAATTCATGTATTAAAGTACTCTGTGAAAACAATTATAAAGAAAAAAATTCTAACTATTGCATTTTAAAGCTTTTGAATGTAACATATCACTATAATATCAATTAAATAAAGCATGCATTCCATAGCACATCATTTTGCAATATTTATTGAAAGTAACAATTTATTTATTAAAAACTGTTTCCTTTATGTGTCCCCAAATTAAATATTGGTTCTATACAATGGTGAAATCCAAATTATTTTACTAACAGTTCTGTGAGGGTGACTTGGTGGGTGTGGTGTGGTTTGGTGGGCGTGGCTTGGTGGGCCTGGCAGGGGAAGGGTACTGCAAAATCCCCATTCCCTCCCCACTCGTGGGGGAAGGATATTGCAAAATCTCCATTCCCACCTCACTCTGGGGCCAGCCAGAGGTGGTATTTGCTAGTTCTCAGAACTACTCAAAATTTCCACTACCGATTCTCCAAACTGCTCAAAATTTCCACTACCGGTTCTCCAGAACCTGTCAGAACCTGCTGGATTTCATCCCTGGTTCTATACCAGGGAAACATTGTAGAATGCCTGAGAGTGTGTAGAATAGCTACAGTGTCAGGGTTCTGACCAATGCCCTAATTAAATCATGAACCTTGAGTCAGACTTCAAAAGAAATCCAGTTATTTATTAGGAGCTTCCTGTCGGCAGGTTCCAAGTGAAGCCAACTCTGACCTCTGTTTCTCCCCCTCCCCCAAGGTGTGTCATCAGTCACATTCTCCAACGAAGCAATTTCAATTTCGTGGGTTGTAGAGATCACTCCCCTCCAGCCACTGTGGGTTACCGCGGAGACTGCCAAGACAGAGATATGGCTGGCATGTGCTTTTGTTTTGACTGCCGTGCTGCCTTACAGCAGCTGTAGAGTTCGTTCTCCCATCCCCCTTGCCTATGGCAACTCAAGAGCAGGCCAGGGATACTTTGCGAGTTGACATTTGGTTTATAAAAAATAATAGGAAGTTTACTGGTCAAAAACCACTTAATGGAATAAATTCTGTTTTGATAAACATAAGAGTATCTTAACATCAGTATTACCAATATAGCTCTTTTTCTCAGCCCTGCATATTTAAATATTCCTGGTCAGATTTATACATAAATTGTAAAACATAAAAATGTGTGGGAATACACTTAATTTATTTATAAGAATAATGGAACCTTGCATTTAAGATTTTGCTTAAATATGTTGCCTACATAATTTCTAACATAAACATTTTCATTATTTTTTCAACATATAGCTATTCAGATATCCTGATTGAGAGGGAAGTATTGATGCAAAAATATATCCATCTAGTTCAAATTGTAGAGACAGAAAAGATTTCAGCAAATCAGCTACGTCATCAGCTTGAAGATCAAGACACAGAAATTGAAAGGCTTAAATCAGAGGTATATTTCAAAATTCATTCTTATTGTGCTGCTACTGCTGTCTAATTTACAGTCTGGCTTCCTTTTCAATCATTGGCAAAAGTTTCATTAATTATAATGAAATTTTGGCTAGGAGTAACACCTCTGAATATGAACCTTATTACCTTTCCATTTTGTCAAGTTTATTAATCATTTTTATTAGTCTTGCAAAATTGTTTTTGAATGTTATTTGGAATGGTTGTCTTTTTTCTACAATAGATTGCTTTGCTCATTATTCTAACCTGGGCAAGCTAAAAGCAAACAAAAAACTATCTGTGACAATTTGCTTTAATAACAATCCAGGGGCTTGAAATTACATTTTCAAAATTTCATGTGATATTCTGAAATCTGTTGAAAACTTTTAAAATTTTACATTTTTGTTTCTTGTTTTTACCAGATTGTAGCTCTCAACAAAACAAAAGAACGAATGAGACCATATCAAGGCAATCAAGAAGAAGAAGATCCAGATATTAAAAAGATTAAAAAGGTACTTTCCTACTCCATTTAGATGAAGAAGTGATAACAACATTTCCTGGTTTTTTTTTCAGTTAAAGAAAATACATTTTCATTTGAATCGAGCAGCATAACATTTAGTAAGTGTTCCAGAACAGCTAATTATCTTGATGAACTGTTTGGTGAACCGTTTGGTGAAGTTAATAAGATCCATGTGGCTTAAAATTCATGTATTAAAGTACTCTGTGAAAACAATTATAAAGAAAAAAATTCTAACTATTGCATTTTAAAGCTTTTGAATGTAACATATCACTACAAAAATGAAGTTTAAGATGAACATCTTTTAAGGGGAGATCCTTAATAGTTGCTATTCTGGTGCTAGAAAAGAGAAAAAAGGGGAGAGAAATTTAAAAGTTTATATAGCCAACAGTGCATTGTTATCTAGTAGTCTATAAACATACAATTATGGATGATAATGATACTTAAAACAGTAGGTCCTATTATTAGTAGGATTTTTTTTCCTTTTACATTTTACATTAGGGTTATATATTTGTGGCATTTTGACACATGCATTGGATAGAAAATACACTACCACTTTGTTTGACTATTTAAAACTGATTATTCATGAATAATGGCATTAAGTTTGCCAATTGTCTTCTCTGGGAACTCAAGATAGCATGCATGAATCAATTCACTCCTCATTTTATTCCTAAAGTGTCCAACATACTTGGGAAATAGGTTGGCATCAGAGAATGACTTGTCCAAAGTCAGCAACTAAACACTAGGACAGGTGTCAGCAATGTAAGGCTCCTGGGCCGTATGCAGCTCTTTTATCCTCCTGCTGTGGCTCCCTGTCAGATGGCTGGCCCCACCCCACCCCTCACCTTCCCCTCCCAGTCACTCTTTGCGTGGCCTGAGAAAGTAAGGGCGATGGCAGGGATGGAGACTCGCTGCATGTTCCAGAGCGGGAGGAAAGCGCCCCTGTACTTGCCTCTCATCTTGCGGGTGCATCTTCCAGCACTTCTTGGTGTTGCGCGCACCTCAATCGCTTGGGGAGATGCACGACTTGACCTCGCTTCAAGACACATCTGTCCTGGCTGCGCCCGATGCGCCGAGTTGTAATGGGTTCCAGGAGGAGGAGGGGATGCACTAAATTGCACAATTTAGATGCACTAAACTGTGAAGTGCACTAAATTTAAGTTCCTGTCCAGTGAGAGCAGTGAGCAGGCCATGGAGGCAGCAAGCTCTCGAGCAATCGAGGTGCGCACACAGCACCAAGAAGTGCTGGAAGAAGTGCAGTGAGATGAGAGGCAAGTACAGGGGCGCTTCCCTCCCGTTCTGGAATACGGAGCAAGTCTCCATCCCCGTTCTCGCCCTTACCTTCTTAGGTCACGCAATGAGTGACTGGGAGGGGAGAGCGAGGGGCAGGGCCAGCCAGCCAACAGGGAGCCACAGCAGGGGGATGAAAGAGCTTCATTTATCTGGGAACCTGAAAAACCTCTTGATTTAAATCATATGGTAAAAAGCACCCAAAGGAGAAGAAAGAACAGCAGGAACCCCCCCCCCCACAACCCTTGCCTGTTTTTGGAAATGGTTCAAGAGGGAGCAAACACACACATGAGAGAGGAGGGGAGAAAGAGAGAGAAGGTGGGGGGAGAGAGATGAGAGAAAGAAAAGGAGAGAAAAAGAATGAGAAATGAGAAAATGATGGAGGGAGAGAAAGAGAGGAAAAAGAGAGAAACAAATGAGAGAGAGAAAGGGAAGAGGGAGAGAGAAATGAGCTGGAAGGAGAGAGAATGAGAGGGAAACAGAGAGAGAAGGGGGAGAGAAAGAAAGAAAGAGAAAGAAAGGAAGGAAGGAAGGGAGAGGAAGAGGAAAAAGAGAAAAAACAGAAGGGAGAGAAGGGGAGAGGGAGGGAGGGAGAGAGAGAGAGAGAGAGAGAGAGGGAGGGAGAGAGAGAGAAAGAGAATGAGACCCATTTCCCACAGAAAACACCCAGAGCTACAAAACCCGGGTAAGTGTGGCTGGGGCAGATCATGTTACTGGGTAGGAATGCCATTGGGTTGGCCACGCCCACCCAGGTTTTGTGGCTTCCAGTGTTTTATTTTCTGCGGGAAATGGGTCCAAATGGCTCTTTGAGTGTTTAAGGTTGCAGACCCCTGCACTAGGATGTTGAATCTGAGTCTTTCTAGTTGAAATCCATCAATTTTAACTGTTATGCCACATTAGTTCCTCTGCAGTTAACTTTCATTTAAATCAATACAATTTATTGTATAGACCAGTGGTGGCAGGGGTAAAATCTAAAAATTTTCCCTACCGGTTCTGTGGGTGTGGCTTAATTGGTGGGTGTGGCTTGGTGGTCAGATGACTGGGTAGGCTTGGCAAATAACAATAAATAATTATTATTTTTTTAATTTGCATTTATATCCCGCCCTTCTCCGAAGACTCAGGGCGGCTTACACTAATAAAAATAATTAGCAAAGTATAAAAAACAATAAGAGGTACCAAAAACCAACTTTCACATTTTACACACACACAACAAAACAAAACAAAACACAACTGACTCACACAGTGTAAAAGCAGCTGCACTTCACACTTCACATAGCCATAAAAAGCTCAAAAACCAACTTTCACACTTTACACATACACAACACAACACAACTGACTCACACACAATGTAAAAGCAGCTGCACACAGTCACAAAAAGCTCAAAAACCAACTTTCACACTTTACACACACACAACTGACACACACACACACACACACACACACACACACAAAATGCCCCATACAGCTTTCTGAGATTTTGTGTGTTTGTGTAAGAGTGAAACACTACAGAAACACACAAAATCTCAGAAAGCTGCACAAATATTTTATTTTATTATTGTGGACTTCAAATCCCAGAGTTCCTCAGCCAGCAAAGCCAGCCAGTTGATCACCGAGGAAATAGATTAGCTAAGTGATTGATTCTGTCTGGCTGAAACTGAAACTGCTTTCGGGCTGTGGCCATGCGTTCATCAGTAATCAGGTAAGTGCCTTAGAATCTCTACTCTTACTTGTAGAAAACATATTTTCTACAAGTAAGAGTACAAGTAAGGTTCTGCTGATGAGGAACTCAGGTGAGATCGGCAGAGGAGACTTTAATTTTTTTTAAAAAGTTTAAAGTCTCTGCTGATCTCAGCTGAGGGGCGGGATCCTCAAAGGCTTTTTTTTTTTACTTTTAAAGGCCTGTTTCGGCTGAAGCAAAACCGGCTTTTAAAAGTTAAAAAAAAACAACACACCTCTGCAGATGGTGCGGCTCAGCAGAGGCAGGGGGGCGGGACCAGGGATTTTTGCTACCGGTCCTCCGAACCAGCAGCTGCCATCGCTACCAAATCGCGTGATCCGGTCCGATCTGGAAGCATTTCACCCCTGAGCGGTGGGTTGCTCTCGGTTCTGTCCGGTTCTATAGAACCTGTAGTAAAAGTGGTGGGAGGCTCCGCCCACCCGCCCGGACATCATAATTGACGATCTGCGCATGTGCGTGTTCCCGTTGTGAACAGGTAATAAAGGTAAGTAGAATCCACCCCTGGTATAGACCTATGGAAATGTTTCCTTTCCAGTTGATTTTAAATGTGAGATGTTGGTAAAAATAGAATACAGTAAGTAGAATGCAGAGTTTTGGATTGAGTGTTCAAGTGTTCTAAAATGCATATAAACTCATTAAAATAGATGCATCTTACCCCAGAAGCTGGCATGGTTGTTTTAATAAGTTTCAGATTAGTTCTGGGTTCATTTTTCCTTATGTTCAATTACATATCCTCTAAAACAAATGTGAAGAACGGCTACTTGGATTTGCTGAATTTAGTTCTGTTATTCAGATATGACTCTCATAAATATATTTTCGCTGTACTTAAATCAAACCAAGCATCCTAATTCCTTTGCATAGTCTGTTTTCTGAATCACTCTACAATGCCAAATATTCTAAGATCAGCTAAACTATTCTAGTCTTTCTAAGCATGCTCTATAGTAGAAGAGTAATTGCCACTTTATATTTATTAACTGCAGGCATTTTTGCCTTCCTTTCTTGAGATACTGATATATCAATACATCTGTTTGAATGGGATATATATGCATTTCAAAGACCATTAAAAATGTTATTTTTATCAGATCAGTATGAAGTAGTTTCTCTGAAGGTGGCCAGATTCTGTTATACTTTATATAAAATTAAGCAAACTTTTAACTCCCTACTATTAATCCCCTACCAATCACAGTATATTATTCTGTCTTTATTTTTTTACTATTATTGTTGTTTTTAATGCATTTATTTGTAACGCTGGTCTGTGACCGTAATAAAAATTGTTTTTTTAAAAAATTCACTCTTTAGGTACAGAGTTTTATGCGTGGTTGGCTGTGTAGAAGAAAATGGAAGACAATTGTCCAAGATTATATTTGTTCTCCACATGCAGAAAGTATGCGAAAAAGAAACCAGATAGTTTTCAATATGGTTGAGGCAGAATCTGAATATGTGCATCAACTTTATATCCTTGTGAATTGTTTTCTAAGGCCCTTAAGAATGGCTGCAAGTTCAAAGAAACCACCTATTAGTCATGATGATGTAAGCAGCATCTTCCTCAACAGGTATTATTGGATACATTTTAAAAAACTCATTCCAATATGATTGTATGAAATTGTTTTCTATCTGTTTTGATTTATAAGAAGCTGTAGAATGTGTAGAACATGATTACATTTGATTTTTAGAAGTTTCCTTCCTCTTTTGGGTGGCAGGGGAAGACTAGATGAATTCCAGTTTTTCCACCCTTAATTGCCAAAGCTTCATTGGGATGATATGGAAAACTAATTTATGTTGATTAAATTAAATTAAATTGAATTAAATTAAATTAAATTGAATAACATATTCATATGAAAAACTAGTGGACAAGTAATCCTAAATGGCTGAATCAAAGTCGAATGGTGCATCTATAGACTCTTTGATATCCTTGCCAATCATATCAATTAGGATAGAAGGTGCAAGAAGGTGTATTCCTGATGGGCTTCTCAGCCTAGCAAATCTAGGCATTTTAATTTCACTTTCAGCTCTTTAGATAGCTAAGGTTTGGGATGTTGTTTGATGTTGATATAGCTGATGTGCGTGTATTGGCAACATTCAAGTGATCAAATTGACTTAGAATTTAGTGGGTTCAAAATTGTCACTCCTTACTCACAGAAAGCCCAATTTGGGGATATTCCGCCTGCCACTATCAAAAGAGCTACAGATGCTACTTGATAAGCATCCTCATTTTGTGCCTAAACTGGAACTCACATTGATTCTGTTTATGATTGAAGTTTTTAATCTTTTTTTCTTTTGTAAACTGCCTGGAGTTAATGTATGTATAAATTATTTAAATAAATATAGTTAAATAAAAATATTGTTTATTATTTTGAAACTATGAAAAATGCTGCTCTGTAGTTTTATTTATTTTTAAAGTTCTAACTCACTGCATGAGGTGGCAATGCTTATTCAGATAGCCTGTTTTAATAGTTGTTTCATGATATGTGCTGATAATTTCAAATAATATATTTCAAATAATATATTCTACACAGAGATTTTTAATTTTTTGTTTCATTTTGTCAACTCTTTTATTTCTCTCCAGTGAAACTATAATGTTCCTTCATGAAATATTTCATCAAGGATTAAAAGCAAGAATAGCAAACTGGCCTACCTTAATTTTAGGTAATTTTGTGTGTTGGTTTCTGTGTTTAAAGAGTAGCATTACATTTTTTATTTAAAAGTTAAGGGTTTTTTTAGTTTCCTTACAATAAATTGCTTTATTTTTTATTTGCCCTGTTAGATAAATTTAGAAACTTGCAATATCCACCTGTGTATTCTTTGTTCAAAGAGTAACTTTGTTAGGAAGCTGCACTGTATTTCATTACTGTGATATAGTTTACAGCTTTTTTTTTCTTCAGTCAGAATTTTTTAAAAAAAAATACTATATTACAGGCAGAAATAAGACAAATGTGATATTTTTATCATTTGAAGTTCTGTCCTTGCATGAGATATACTTGCAAAAAGTATAAGGTTAAATTTATTAATATAGATAAAACTGTATCAATCACTTAATGTTCTCAGAAGAACTGAGCAGGCAAATGGTGACAGTATTAGGGGAAATTTTAATAAAGATGCTTTTCTTTTTAACACCTGTAATTATACAACATTACAAATGGAATTAATGTGGTTTAAACTTTTTATTTCTGTGAAGAAAAAAGAATGACTGCAAAAATCAAATCTTTTTTGTCTTTATAGCTGATTTATTTGATATTCTTTTACCAATGCTGAATATATATCAAGAATTTGTTAGAAATCACCAGTATAGCCTACAGGTGCTGGCAAACTGCAAGCAGAACAGAGATTTTGACAAACTCTTAAAGCAATATGAATCCAACACTGCATGTGAGGGCAGAATGCTTGAAACATTCCTTACCTATCCTATGTTTCAGGTAATTTTAATGCTTGCATCATTTTTATTATCATCCTCGTGATTTTTGCTGTCAAATAATCTTTCCCAAATGATGTTATTAGAAAGAGTGGCTAACCTGGACTCACTAAACTGAAGAAAATTGCTATAAGTCTTTTTATTTTATTCACTCGAGATCGATTCTGTATTACAATCTTTTATACTGGTCAGAATTACATAGACATTAGTATTTTGTTGCTTATTATTTTTCAGTGATAATTTTGCAGTGATGTATTTTTACATTATACTCAGTTTTCAACTATGAAAATTAAAATATTTGGGAGGATACCTAAATGTCATTATCACATTGTAGGAGTGATACTCAAACACATCTAAGTATGCATGAAAGTCACAATCCTCTTAGAGAATGAAGACTGCATCAGCTAAGTATGCTGTTGATGCCATGGTACTCTGGTTAAAAAGGATTGTCAGGTTCAAATAAGAGAAATAGGCAAACTGGTCCTGGATAGTGTCCTGGTTGGACGAAAAGCCTTTAAAAATACTTCTGCTGATGTACTGTGCCCATTGCAGCATGCATTTAGAACTTGCTGTAGCTTTCTGCAGCTACAGATTATTCTACTTCAAATAATTATATGGCAGCTACTGTTATTAGCTCATGAAAAATCTGCTGCCAAAGTCCTAGCGCGGGCTTTAAGACTAACAGTGACAGCTGTCAAATAATCACTTAGGAGGAGAAAAATAAAGGTTCATTTTGGTGAAAACAGCTGGGATAGACCGAGTTCATCCCTGTCAAGAAAACCTGTCACTACAATTTCATTGGGGAATAGCCTTCCTTCCCCCCACCCAAGCAATTTAAGTGAAGCAACTTTTATTTTTCTATGTGACAGCTGCCCTCAGAATAGTTAATGAAAGCAGCAACACCCCTAAAGCAGCTTATTAGAGCTTTAATAGCTGCCCTGATACTCTACACATATCTGAAGCCAGGTCAAAGATTAAAGATTAATCTGTTTCACTTTGGATGACTTTCGGAAAAAAAACTGATTCAGTTTAAGATTTAGCTATCATCAGAAACAGATGTACACTAAGTTCGTATTACTCTCACTGAATTGGTATTGCTATTTTAAGTAATTTTTGGGACTCTGAAGACTCTTGTACTGAGCCGAGGATTCAGTGGCCTCAGTGGCCCTTCAGGCTCCATAATTCTGTGACTGATTTCTGAAGTAGGAAATGCTATTTTTTTTAGATTGTATTGATGATATTGTAAGGAGATCCAAGATGGAAAACATATCGTGTTATAATTAATTATACATTTAAAAAGCATCGCTGACCAATATTTTCAATCCTTTAGATTCCTAGATATATTATCACCCTTCATGAACTTCTAGCTCATACACCACATGAACATGTGGAAAGGAAAAGCCTTGAGTTTGCTAAATCTAAACTGGAAGAACTTTCAAGGTTTGACTGCTTTTTGTTCTCAATATATAAATGTAGAACAGAAGTTTCATATGTAAAATCAGATAATATTTTTTTTTAAATTGTGCATGTATATTTTATTTATTATGTTTTTATAATGTCATGTTCCAAAAGACTAGTAGCTCAAAGTAACAACTATAAAGACATGACAATCAAAACAAATTCAATATTATGTACTGTGTGTGTGTGTATTAAAAAAATCCCATTGGTGTTGAATTCCATTGGAGACTATTCTAGGTTAAAGACTCTACAAAACACCACTCTTAATAACTCTCCATTGGGGAATGTACTAACTAATCTTCTGGGAGGAGAATATTTGAAAGTGAAGGGACTGCAGTGGAGAATTGCCATTCCCTTGAATATCTCAAAATGGAGGACCTTTGAGTATTATCTTATGGAATGAACTTAAAGGACAGATTGGTTTTTCTCCAAAGAGGCAGTTCTGGAGAGACTTGGAAGCCAAATCATGGAGGCTTGATAGATTAAATTAGCATTTGAAATGTACCCAAATACTATCAGAAAACAATGCAGGCCTACAGACCTAGTGAAATATAGTTATATGGTTTTTACCCATTGAGAAGTAGACCGTCACATTTTTCACGAATAATACCATAGTTTACAAGTAGTCTCTAAAAGCTCATGTCACATGCAAAGAACATTATAGTAATCTATAACCTCCAATAATTAAAATCAGATGGTTTTTGAAAAAAATAACTTAGCCTTCCCAGCGTTCAATTAAATTTATATTATCACATCCATATGCACTCAATAACAATATCTCCATCTTAACCTGGAAGTATATAATTTAGTGTCTTCAGTATACTTAAGATACTTCATCCTGACCAATGGATGTTCTCTCCTGGCAATTCAGATAAATAATAAAAAGCAGAGGGATACTATAACAGAACATCTACTGTTTTGACCTCTCTTTTGTCCCTGCCTGGAATGGCTCACTTAGGATGGAGTAGAAACATGGCAAATAATTTTCTCTGAACCTTGTAGATAGCCCAGAAGTATACCATTATTGAGGGTATTGTATACCACCAAGAAAAAGTTACAAGACAGGGCTGCATTATTATCTAGACCATGACAAAAACCTCTGCAAGATGGATCAGTACACGTTTCATTCCGTGCCCAGGTCTAACCAAACTGAAAGGGGTTCAAACAATTTGCTTTTTCTGGGATATGTTGCAATTGACATCCCACTTCCTTGCCAATTACTTTACCCCCAAACAGAAAGATGGACACAAGATGAAGGTTGAGCAACAGTCTAGGGGACAGATTATTTTGTCTGTTTTTCCCCAACTAGAAGTGGGTAACTTTAAAGTCGACCACGAGGGTATATCCCATCAATGCAGTAAGAGCAGCGGTTACTAAAACTTTGATGCTTTTACTGCCAATGTGTAGAGTTGAATGTGAGCTCTTACAGGTATTTAGTCAGATTTATTGGGACCTTCTTCCACTGGCATGCTAGGCATTTAACTTGCCATTTCATCTCTGGGAACCTTTCCAGTAAAACGAAGAGTTCCATAGGAATGGCAAGTAAGAGGCTGCTGAGGATAATCACTTGTATGACCCAGGTTGCCTCTGAATTCCAGATTTAAAAGTAAACACTTCATGGAACTATCTGCCAGATTGCTGAAAACACCAATAAGTGCCTACTGGAATCCATCTGGATCCAAAAGGCACCTGGATATCCTGCCTCAATCAGGCCATGACAAAATTATCTTTTTTGTCATCTTAAGATTTTGTCATCTTTTTCTCAAATAACAAGCCAAATGCTTTGAATTGGAAACAAAATCTAATGTTTGATTTAAACTTAACATTGCTGGGATGTGCCCATAGTTGCAAAAGAGATCTAAACTCTTAGTTTGGAACTAAAAGTTTAGTTTGGAACTAAACTTTTCCAAACTCTTCTGCACCTAGATGTGGACACTAAAAATACACCAGTTTCAGAATTGCCAATTAATTCTTGTACATCAACCCTACAAGGTAGATCAGATCAAGAAACAGATGCAGTGTAAAATTAGAATAACTATAGTAATAGCAACTAGCAAGTTTCTGAATGTGCATCCTCTTCTCCCTCTTTTCTCTTCATGTGAATTGGGGGGAGGGGAAATCTGCTTTAGGCATTTTTATAAATCTTTATCTTTGTAGGGGCTTAAGCCATATGTATCTGTTTGCTGCCTTGGTAACAGATTTTCCCAGTCTCTGTCAAAGCCATTCTGTATGGTCTTTATATTATCATTCTTATGGTAATTGTATTGCTTTTTGAAATTTATTATTTATCAACAAACATTTTATTGGAGATAGAGATAGAGATAGATGGAGATAGACAGACAGACAGACAGACAGACAGACAGACAGACAGACAGACAGGCAAATTATTAGCAGTTTGGCCCAGGGTCAAGGCTGAAGGTTCTGAAAAACTTTCTTTATTTTTTATTTTTATTTTATTAAATTTCTATACCGCCCTTCTCCCGAAGGACTCAGGGCGGTGTACAGCCAAAATAAAACACGGAATATATACAATTAAAAGAATTTAAAAAGAACTATTACTATGCGGCCGATTATTAAAACATTTAAAAATTTAAAATATTATTAAAACCCCAATTTAAAACAGCTATTTATGCCAGTCCTGCTTGAATGAATAAATATGTTTTAAGCTCACGACGAAAGGTCCGAGATCAGGCACTTGACGTAAGCCAGGGGAGAGTTCGTTCCAGAGTGTTGGTGCTCCCACAGAGAAGGCCCTACTCCTGGGGGCCGCCAGCCGACATTGTTTGGCGGACGGCACCCTGAGAAGGCCCTCTCTGTGAGAGCGTACGGGTCGGTGGGAGGCATAAGGTAGCAGAAGGCGGTCTCGTAAGTACCCGGGTCCTAAGCCATGGAGCGCTTTAAAGATGGTAACCAGAATCTTGAAGCGCACCCGAAAGGCCACAGGAAGCCAGTGCAGACTACGGAGCAGTGGTGTTACATGGGAGCCACGAACGGCTCCCGTTACCACTCGCGCAGCTGCATTCTGGACTAACTGTAGCCTCCGGGTGCACCTCAAGGGCAGCCCCATGTAGAGAGCATTGCAATAATCCAGCCGAGACGTAACCAGAGCGTGAGTGACCATGCATAAGGCATCCCGGTCAAGGAAGGGACGCAACTGGCGAACCAAGCAAACTTGGTAAAAGGCCCTCCTGGTGACGGCCGCTGTTCATCAAAGGACAGCCGACCATCCAGGAGGACGCCCAAGTTGCGAACCACCTCCTTTGGGGCCACTAACTCGCCCCCAACAGTCAGCTGCAGGTTGACTGTTCTTATGATTCCTGTCATATATTTTTTGTTTTTTCAAACCCCCGTGATCTGTCTATCCATCTTTCCCCAAAGGAACCCCAGCCCTCAAATTCCCCGCAGCTTAAAGCATGTTCTGGAGAGCATAAGAATCAAAATGTAAGCCGCCCTGAGTCTTCGGAGAAGGGCGGGATATAAATTCAAATAATAAAAAAAAAGAAATATTTCCATTTACCCAAGTGAATTGCAATCTAGCCAGCAATGTGACAGATATCTGACCAAAACTATTCTTATAAGTGTTCAATTTGGTGGGGCTGTTTAGTGAGAGACACCTCTCCTCTCATGTTGGTATAATAAATGAAAAATGTGTTTTAAATTGTTCCCTGCTGGGGGGAATTTGTTAAGGGATGTTCCAAAGTAAAATAGCTTGAAAAACAGGAACAGCAATTGCTAAGGAAAGAGGCAATTAACTATTCAGTGTACTAGTATGGAGGAGATCTCAAGAATAGCATTCTACTTTCACCAACAAATATCAGTTATGATGCACATAGAAAGTCTTATGATGGCCATAAAGTTCACCCAAGCTATTCTTGCTTTACAAATTCATAACTAAATAACTTATTTTTTTGCTCTCTCATCTGCAATAGAATAATGCACGATGAAGTGAGTGATACAGAAAATATACGGAAAAATCTTGCAATAGAAAGAATGATAGTAGAAGGTTGTGACATATTATTGGACACCAGCCAGACCTTTATACGACAAGGTAAGACCAATGAATTTAACATGCATGTATTGATTAGGCAGTTATAGAATATGAAGGAAAAATGAAATTGAAAACAATAGAATTCATGTTGGCATCACTGGGAAGTATAAGATGCAAAATATCTGTTTTTGACATCTGCACATCTATATATTTGTAATTTCCGGGCTGCTGTTGAGCCCCACTTCTGTGCTGTTTTTTTTCCAGGAGACATGAAAAACAGCACTATAATAATAAAGCACCCATGGGAAAGTCACATACACAATAACCGGACTATCATCTTCAGCGGACCAGAAATTCTCTCCAGCACCATGGAAAATAGTTCTGTCTGGCCGATAGATGTTGCAATCCCAAATGATGCCAACATTCGGGCAAAAGCACAGGAGAAACTTGAAGTACTTGAAGCTTTGTCAAATGGTGGAGCGATTGTGAGGAATGAAAATAGCTGTTTGTTGTTCCCATTTTTCATTTGTACTTCTAGAACAGCTCACACAGATATAATTTAATTTCTTTTTAAATTAAAATCATTTATAGTGGCAGATTTTTAAAATCATAGTGTGAAAGATCTGCTGATATGCTTCAGTTCTGCCAATTGGAAGATCTCTCTATAGTCCTTGTGGAAACTTAACAAATGTTCTAGAAGGTTCTTTACATAACTGTGGTGTGAACTGCTATCATATATGCTAACTGTATACTTAATTCTGCAAATTCTCCTTCTTATGGAACTCTAATACTGTTCCTGTAAAGAAGTGGTAGTACAAGTATAAAAAAATGGGTAGAATCCTTTAAGGAATTACAAGGCAACTTGAGCCTCTGGTGGCTCAACAGACTAAGCAGTCTGTTATTAACACAGCTGCTTGCAATTACTGCAAGTCTCACCAGGCCCAAGGTTGACTCAAGGTTCCATCCTTTATAAGGTAGGTAAAATGAGGACCCAGATTGTTGGAGGCAATAAAAGTTGACTTTGTATATAATATACAAATGGATGAAGACTATTGCTTAACACAATGTAAGCCGCCCTGAGTCTTCGGAGAAGGGCGGGATATAAATTCAAATAAAAAAAATAAAGCAGAGAATAGAACAGAAATACTAGAAGAAGACGTATCTGGCTAGCTGAAATCATGGAGAGGAGGAATTATAGTAATTTGTTTATTGCACATGGCATTCTTGCTATAGAAAATGCTGAAGCAATGTACAGTTGCTTTGTGTTTGTACTTTATAGAATAAAAAATGATGGCCACAGTCTAATGGTTTGCTCTAAGAGACCCCAAGGCCATTTGCCCATCTCTAATGGAATGTTTTCTTTGAAAAACAGATTCCAACACTGGATATAAGCTGTTGATTTAATGCCTCCACATTCCTAAGGAGTTGATTTTTTGTGAGGTTGGCACTGGAGATGGAGAAAATGTTTAAATTGCCCAGCGGGAAATGCATTGCAGAACAACTCAAATAGGAAATTTTATAGATCTATTTGATTTGATACTTTTTCTTTCCAAAGAGAATTTTTACAGAAAGCTAACACAGTTTTCCAAATTTATATAAAAATTCCAGATAATTGTAGCAGAAAATTCTCCAAACAGTAGTATAGAAAATAGATTTAGATTAGTATGTTCTGCCAGGAATACAGGAAAGAAGGAAACTGTGAGTGACTGGAAGAATTTTAGACATCTAAAATTTGATATTAAGGTGTCAGCATTTTAAATAATCCTGTTTCCATCCACACAACTTCTAAATATTAGTATTAAAGTAATTTCTTCTAAGCAGTGTTTTCCTTGTAATTTCTGTCCATGATTTGAAAATGAAATGGCTATAAAAAAGAAAAGTTTGAGTCATGGCACTGGTATAAATATAAAAATACTTTAGTACTAGGATTCATTCACATACTTAATATTTTTATGATGAGGATTTTCACTTATGAAGTATGAAAAAAGAACTTGTTCTACAAGATGAATAATATGAATAAAATAATTCTAATTAAATGCCAGTTTGCAGGTTTTATCTTTTCATATTATCAAGATTTTCCTGTGACACCTTGGCAGAGTTTTTAGTATTTGTCAGTGATCTATATAAATTATTTTTAAAAACTTTCAAGGTTTTATTACAAAGCATCCTTATCATATGTATGTATGTATGCCTACTCAGTTTTGGATGACTGCATTCTTGGGAAAAATTTCTATCAGTGTGGAATTCAATAAGTATATTGATGACCTCTTGATCTTTTTTGTTTGTGAGGAGATTATGCTTGAAATATTCAAAACTAAAAAAAAACATTTTGTTGTATGTAGATTACAAAAAGGCAATTTTATTAATGTTAAACCACTAATCATGACTAATCATAGAACTATTAATATCTATGAGTCTTAATGCTGTGTATTAATCATATTATAGTTTAGTGTATTAATATGTGTTCACTGCCAGTTTACATTTGTGCCTATATATGTGCAAACAATATATGATTCATCACATAGACAGCCAGATCTTCAGACTGGATTTGGTATTTTTGTTCGCTTATTGCAGTTGTGTCAAACTTGATTTCATTGAGGGCCGCATCAGGTTTGTGTTTGATCTCAGAGGGCTGGGTGTGGGGCGTGGGTGGGTGTGGGTGCATGGTTGGGGTGGGCGTGGCCATGGTGGGCGTTTGACACAGCCTCAGGATGCATTTTTTTCCTATGCATTCAAAACAGCTATTCCAGACAAAGGGAGTCCCAATTCCATAATGTAGAAATTAAAGACATGTAGAGTCCCCAGCTGCTATGGAGCTTGACTCTTTTGTATAGGAGCAGAACATAAATGAACTGACAATTTCTCCAGATGTCTCTAACATCTCCAAATGTCTGTCCAACAGTCTATCAATATTTGTTACTACCTCTGACACAGCCCTAGAGGAGGACTTAATATTAGTAATACCACCCAATTCTCAATGACTCTGGGTGGGTCACAACAATCAAAAAATTTACAATTAAATCAATCACAGGTAAAATATTAAGATAAAAGATGACAGACTCAGTGATACGAGGGGGCTCAATTTCACTTGAGTGAAGAGCCAGATGTTTTTTTGGCTCTTCTGAACAACAGCCATCCAGATCTTGGAGGGTACCTAGTTCTAATTGGGAGATGCTGCTAAAGAAAAGGTGAAGAAGGTGCTGCCTCCTGCAGCACTCTGCCAGCCACGGGGTGCCTCTCCCTTCTACAGCACTCTGCCTCCTGCCCACAGGGCCAGCCTGGAAATATCAAAGAATTGGCCTACGATGCCTCTGGCAGCAAAAATGGGCCATGGGGCCCCATTTTCAGCCTCCATGGCTTCCTGCAGCACTCTGTTAGCCAAAAATGGACCACAGAAGGGCTATGGGAAACCCCCCATGGCCCATTTTCATCCGGCAGAGGCATCGCGGGCAGATCGTTTGATATTTCCAATCCAGCCCACGGGCTTTGAGTTTGACACCTCTGGCCTATTGGATCCTTCCAGAGGCAGAATAGGCAGATATGGATGTTTGATGGCATTACAGATATCATCGCAGGATGTAAGCTGTTCCAAGTAAAGCTGCATTTTGCAATTGATTGATGGTGAATTTTTCAGGGCTGATTGTCTTTAAGTGGTGCTCCATTTGTTCTGGGATTGCACCCAAGGCACCTATTACTACTATTTCTACCTTTTTTTTGGGGGGGGGGGTTCATAGTCATTGTATTTCTATTTGCATATGTTTGTATTTTTTTCTCCACTTCTTTCTCTTTTGTTTTTTTCTCTCTCCAATTCTTTCTCTTCTCTTCTACTGTCTCCAGGTATTGCAACATCTACTATCCAGACTTTTTTTGTCTTTTTTATAGACACTTGAGTTATGTGGCTGGTGCTTGTTTGCCTGAATTCTAAAGTCCCAGAGCACTTTATTTTCTTTATTTTCTATTACTTTCTCTATTTTATGGTGCTGTCAGTTCTTTCTTGCAGGCAAGTAGTATTTCTTGCAAATCTTCCAATGTACCATTGTTGCTACTTTGTTGTTGTTTGAAGTTAGTCTGGGCAATCTTCTTGCAGCAGCTAACCAGCTGATCCATTGTTTCTTCTGCTTCTTTGTAAAGGCGTCACTTGCTATCTGTTGCTGTCGTCTCAATTCTGGTTTTGTATGCATTTGTTCTTAAGGCTTGGTCTTGTGCATCCAGAATTAACTCCTTTCTCTCTTTATTGAACTTTCCTGCTGTTAGCCATTGCCAGGGTCTTGTTATTATCTATTTTCCCTGCTTTTTTTTTTTTATGTACTAGCCATATAATGCTTTGTCTTCCCCTGCTTCTTTTCTGTTCTTCATTTGGTCTTTCTTGTAGACCAGTTTGGTTTCTTCCATATTCAGTAGGCCTTCTTGGTATACTAGCTTCAGTGCATCTTTTTCACTATCCTTCAGATATTCTTCCAATGTCCTTTTTTCTTCTTCAACCATCTGATGTACTTACAACATTCCATGCTCACCTGTTTTCCTTGGTAAGTAGAGTCTGTCAACATCACTGCATGGATGAAGTACATGATTCATTGTCATCATTTTTAATAAATTTCCAGGGTTTTATCAGAAAGCATCCTTATCAGATCTATATCTACTCAATTTTGGATAACTGTTCGTGGGAAATATTTCTGATGGCATGGAATTAAATAAGTTTATTGATGATGTCTTGATCTTTTTTATGTTTGTGAGGGGATTATGCTTGAAATATTTAAAGCTAAAAATGCTCTATTGTACATAGACTACAAAAGGGCAATTGAATTTTATTAGTATTAAATCACTAATCGTGGGTAACCCTTATAGAGCTATGCTAATACATATTATTCTTAATGTTGTGTGTTAATTATATTATAGTATATTAATATGTTTTCACTTCCTATATACTTTTGTGCCTATGCATTTACACACAATATATTATAATTATTATTGTTGTAATCCCAAATCAGTCCAGAGCAGGAAGATTTCTTCATTAAAGGTCATGTACTTTAATCTACTACAGTACTACATTCATCAGGTTGTGTTGGTAAATAGATTTTTTTGACTTCCTAGTCTGGGGCTGAAAGAGTGACTGACAGAAAGTCACCCTGGTGGTTTCTGTGACTAAAGAAAAACTGGAATTTGGATCTCCCAATTGCTAGTCCAGTACCTTAACTATTAAACTACTCTGGTAATCTTTTGTTATTTTCCATTTCCTTCTCTTTCTCTCTCACACATAAACACAATAACTTGGAAAGTATCAAAATATGTTTATTTGGAATCAAGTTTCATTAAGGACCTCATTTAAATGGGGTTCATGAAAAAGATTTTGTGGGATCTATTCCTCTGAATTTTACTGTTACGCTGAATCTTCTTTAAAAGATCAGTTTGTTTCTTACAAATTGTGACCTATTGTATAGAAAGAACATATTTTTACATTATAGGGTTGGTGTCCACATTAAAATACTTTTGTATTTGGCTTCATATGAATGTATTTGTCAGGATCTAACATCTTGTTTAAATAGATGCCACAAAGATGTGTATTGTCTTGGCTGAGTTTGATTTATTTGTCTGAAAATATGAAATTCAATAAACTATAGTATAGCAAAATTATATTTAGTGTATTTTATTACTCACATTGACTCATATTTTTACAATTCTGTGTTGTTACAAAAAAAAAACCCGAATATTGTATTCTCACAGCCACTTAAAAAAAAGTAAATCCTACAATACTCGTAATTCGTTTTTGTTTGCTTTCTATATTTAAAAGAATATCTCAGTGCTATATACTTAAAAATGCTATTTCCAATTCTAAGTAAACCTAATTAACTTGGATGAAAGGGCTACAAACCTCAGTGAAATTTACATTATGATGAATGAATATGTTAAGTATGTAATTGAATTTTATCTCAGGTATATTTTGTTTTCATTTAATCTTACATAAGGATTATTTTAATATTTAGAGATAGGTTTGCAGTAACATAAGCTATGTTTTTTATTCTTGGTTTGTTGAATACACAATAATAGCCTTGTTTATCTGTTAGAATAATTCATGAATGGGTATATCTCTAAACCCAAGCAAACCACATTTTGAAGACCCTTGATTCAGGATGTGAACAACGTGATATAATGGATATGGTCTTAGATTGGGAGGCCTGGGTTTTAATCTTCAATTAATCCTGAAGTTTACATAATGCCTGGAATAAATCTGTCTTGGCACATAACCAAATTACCCTTTTTATAGCACTATGACAATAAATTGGGATTAATGTTTATACTTTAGCCATCCATCCTCTTTATTTTATTAAAGTTTATTTCATGTTTAAATATAAAATGTATCAGTTTACAAAATAAATATAATAATACAAATTATGTAACACAATTATAAAACTAGAATGCAACTATTTCCAGGCAGTATAGTAGGTAGCAGAAACCAATAAATTCTGAAAATAAAAAAGCAGTGTAATACAGAATTAAGGAAAGAACTAGTAAGTGTGCATCCAATTATATGCACAGTGTTGTACCCTAACCTTACAATATATATTGTATATATATTCAATATAAATATTGAAGAATGAAATCCAGATCATATTGGTAGACTTCTATTTGCAAATCCAGACTTTTTCCTCTTCTGTTCTGCTTTTGCTTCTGTTGCTGGTTAAACTTGTGACTTAAAAACATTTTAGAAATGTATAAAAATATATATTAATTAGTCACAGTGTGTTAGCACTCTTTTAATATGCTGTTCTCCTAATTGGCATTACAATTTTCAGGATACTCAGACACTATTAGTTGGTTGAGGATGCTTAGAGGAGGGTATATTATGTTTTTTGTCCTTCCATTGTTTGATAAATGAGCTTTATATATTATAAGAAAAAATTGTCCTCAGCAAAGGATAAGGTAAGTTTTGTTATTGGACCTTGGGTTTCATGTTATGGTTATGTATAATGAATATATTACAATCTTATGCGTTATTTATTTATTTATTTATTTATTTGATTTCTATACCGCCCTTCTCCCGAAGGACTCAGGGCGGTGTACAGGCAAGAATAAAACAGACGGTACAATATACAAATTTAAAATGCAGTTAAAAAACTTATTTCAAAATTGGCCTGAGAAGTAAAATATATAATAAGCTAAAAAACCCCATTTAAAATTAATTACTACTAAGAATTTAAAAATTTGTTAAAATCAATTTAAGCCAGCCCCGCGCGAATAAAAAGATGTGTCTTCAGTTCGCGACGGAACTGAATTACATATCAAATGTTGATTTCACAATTGCAGCCAAATATTTTATGGAAATAAGATTTAGATAAGGGCTGTCAAACTTGCGGACCACAGGCTGGATGCCACGCCCATGCACAGTTTAGCGAAGGGGGGAAAAGTCCTGATACATCACATGACATCGCCATGATGATATGAGTTTGACAGCCCTGATTTAGATGGTCATCTAAATTTGTTATTTAAGTGGCAACAGATTTATTGTAAACCATAAAAAATAAGAATTATGTGCATTATATGTTTACAGAGTATTATTTGCTTTTCTGCTAACTAGGAACTCTTATTCAAGTCCCATCAGTTGAGAGAGGAAAACTTAGTAAAGTTCGCCTGGGATCATTGTCTTTGAAAAAAGAAGGAGAAAGGCAATGTTTTCTATTTACAAAGCACTTTTTAATTTGTACAAGGAGCTCTGGAGGAAAGTTGCATCTACTTAAGGTACGTACTTTTATAACAAAAAACTATGACTAGAATAGTGAATTGTAGAACACATAGTAAAATATATGACTGTTCTGATTAATTGCAGTAAAATAATATAAATTTTTGCAAAAAGAAGACTACACTATTGCCTGCTAGGCAATCAGAGCTTCCAGTTATAATATTAACATGCTTAAGGGGACTTTTTGTATTTATACATGGTAGTTTGTTTCATCTGTATAATTATAAAACCAAAATTCATTTATTTTAATTCTTTTTAAAATAAATATTATAAATAGAACGTATAGTTCAGAAAATAATTAAAATTTTCTAAAGAATCAGATGGATTTTTATGCATTTCTACATCTCTGCCTTCCTAAGCTAAATATCCTCCAGCAGAAACATTCGAAATTACCACCTGGCACTGAAATTCTGCTTGTTCCCTCAATGATTTTCTCTGAGCACTTTTTTGCTTTTAATATTACATTTTGTATTTTTGTTATTTGTGATGGATTGAACACATGGAGGAGCAGTGGAGGGGAGGGTTGGCAGCACAGAACTCTCCAAGGAAGGAGGCAGTGTATTCAATCAGAGAGAAGCCCACATTAAGAGACTGCCCTACCCTAGATCCTCTCAGGATATATTTATTCAGGTAGAGAGTGATAGTTTTTATACCTTGACAAGTTCTGTCCATTGGATGTAAGCAAATAAAGGATTGGACTCCATTTGATTTTTCTGCGTCAGGGCTGGGCCTGACATCATTCTGGTTTTGATCAGGTTTTTTCCCAATTATTTTATGGAACATTTAAATATAATACAGAATTTCTAGTACAGCTTTATATTACAGAATATTTCTGGAATTACAATAGTAATATATTCAGATATTAAAAAATAGATATGTTGTAATTTCTTATTTAAAAATATTGCTTATTTTGTCAAAATATTGCTTCTGCTGTATTGAAATACTGCAGTTGAGTGCTTCATGTTATTAATATTATTGGTAAAATTATTTTCAGTTGAACTGGGAAACACAGAGTTGTTTTAATTGGAAAAAGGAGATTATGTATTTCCACATTCTTTGCTAGAAATAATAATGTTCTCTTTACTTAATTTAAGAAACTCATCTAGTTATTGGAATAATGCATTATACCATGTACAGTATAGAATCATCTTGTCTAGTCCTCCTTTATGTATGAAACCAACTAAGTGACTTCGGGCCATTTCATCTCTCTGAGACCTAGGAAGAAGGCAGTGGCAAATTGTTTCTCAAAACATTGCTAGGAAGAGTGCAGGGACTTGTCCAGTCAGTTGTCAGAAGTTGAAACTGACTTGAAGGCCCTCCTCCCCCATACACAGAGGATGCTTGTCCAAGTATGTTGAATGAGGTTTACTTTAGGTTTGTATTCATGGATTGTACCTTCTGTTATATGATTCCATATACTTTTAAACTGAAGAACAGTGAAATAGATTTCTGAAAAAAATGCAATTTATGTCTCTAGGCAGGAGGTGTCCTTTCATTAATAGAATGCACACTGTTTGAGGAAACTGAGACAAATGATGATGAATGTAAGTTCTATCAAATTGTTTTATGGAATTATGAAATTTTCTTTAAAAAATAGCATTCATATTTTTTTTGCTTAATGAAATATAGTATAGACAGAGAGAGTGTTACTAATAAAAATTATAATTCAAGAAATAAAAGATGTACGTATATATGTGTTGATTTATTTATCATTATACCAGACTAGAAACTGAGAGACACTGAATTCTAGTTGTGCCTTAAGCATAAAGCCAGCCAGGTGACTTTGGCCAGTCGCTGTTTCTCAGTCATAGGCAGATAGGAAATGGCAATCCATCTCCAAAATCATGCCAAGAAATCTGTCTCTACTTGTCCAGCTCTATACATATGAGGAGGTGGAGAGGTTTGGGGCTTTTCAATTGTGGCTTTTTATTGTTATATACCATCCGGGGTCACCATCTGTGAGTTGGATGGTCATATACATTTGTTTAGTAAATAAATAAATTTTGGGCTGTTTACGTATGGTTAAAAGCAGAACAACCCATAACAAAGCACACCAAACAGTAGATTTTAAGATAACAGATGCTAAACTACAACTTATTCCAACTAAGTCATTTCAGGATGGAATCATCCAATATACTAGTCGAACACCCCCCAAGGCAAAAATCAGACTTTGAATACATTATGGAAAGTCAACAGGATTGGGGACTTTGTGGTTAGAGAATAGCAATAGCAATAGCACTTGGGCTAATATGCTGCCCCATAGTGCTTTACAGCACTCTCTGGAAGCTTTACAATGTAAGCATATTGCGCCCAACAACCTGGGTTCTCATTTTACTGACCTTGGAAGGATGGAAGGGTGTGCCCTGTCAGATTGAACTCCAGGCTGTGTGCAGAGTTAGCTTGCAATATTGCACTGAAACCACTGTGCCACCAGGGCAGGCAGTAATATCGTAACAGAGAAGACACATTTTCTAGGACCTGCTACATGACTTTACTTCATGGAAGGAATGTCAAACAACTTGCCAGATTTTACATTTTAAAAATAATTACTTAGGAAAGGAATATTCTGTACTTTTATTTTAATTTTTAAAAGGTTTAGAAATAATAATGCTGGCGTAAAAATTACTGCTCAGTTTGTATCTCTATTTTGCTTTTTCTACTATTAGCAGAGTTGGTTCTGAATTAGGTGTCTTGCCAATTAAAAGGCTATATATTGTCATAACAGAGTCAGATGTATATATTTTTGCCTCAAGTGAATAGGTTTTAACTGGAACACATAATATAATTTTTCCTTTGCTTAATTATACATTCTGTGAGCCAAAACTATTTTATATTTGCATGAATTTGCAATGTTTAAAAATATCACTGGTCAAAGATACTAAATTTGTACTTTAAATTTTGGGCATATCTACGCATCACTATGGGAAGTACTCGTCTCTGCACTGTGATGTAAACTAGGCTCTGCATTTCAACCTGTAACTGCCAAATTCTGTTTCTCTTTCAATCATGAAGCAAAAGGTTCTGGGCAAGTATTTGGGCACCTTGACTTCAAGATTGTGGTAGATCCTGCAGGTGCACCTCCATTTACAGTGGTCCTTTTAGCTCCTTCACGGCAGGAAAAAGCAGCATGGACCAGTGACATTAGTCAGGTAAGCAGTTTGGGGGGCAGGGGAGGAATACTACATAATTCATTCAGCACATTAATGTTGTTGTGAAGCTCATTATAAAATTTATGAATTATTAACAGAATATTGCTTTGAATACATATGTGTGAATGAGTGGCATGTTGACATAGCAGGTAAAAGTAAAGGTTTCCCCTGTCCAGGTATGTGTTTTGTCTTAGCCCCCGTGTCTGGCCTCCTGGCAGAGAGTGACTCAGAGAGTGAGGGGGAAGAGCCAACAGGGCTTCCCTCTGCAGGACCTTCCTCTCTGGCTCCGCTCCAGGTCCCAGAGGCAGGCCAGGTGGAGGAGATGATGAGGCCTCTTTCTCCCACACCTTTTCCCTCCCAGGAAATGCCTAAAGACTCAGCTGCTGACAATCAGTCCTGGTTAGATCCCAGGCATCGCAGAAAGGAGAGGCGGGAACAACAAAAGAAGGAGTGGGGCAGGC
Organism: Ahaetulla prasina; assembly: GCF_028640845.1. Lineage (NCBI taxonomy): Eukaryota > Metazoa > Chordata > Lepidosauria > Squamata > Colubridae > Ahaetulla > Ahaetulla prasina. The sequence continues at coordinate 267,468,113 of NC_080540.1, read as the reverse complement.
CTAGAGTGTGCTGAGTCACGGAGCCACACCCCACAGGGTATAAAAGCAGGAGGAGCTGCTCTATAGCTTCTTGTGACAGACAAAAACTGACTCTTGGAAACTTTGGCTGCAATATTTTGATATTAAGACTTTGGCTTCTGTTTATTCCTGAACTGCAGTTACGCTGGTCTGAGGAGATAAGAGAACTTGGCAGACAATCGCAGGTTCGTTGCCAGAACTGATATCTGTCATCGGAGTAAATTGCTGGCAGATATAGTCAGCTCGCGTGTCTGCTTGGTTGTGATTGCTGGGGACAGAACAGTATGTCTAACTCTAGCGGGTGGTGCTCATCTCCGTTTCCTAGCCAAAGGAGCCAGCATTATCCAAAGACACTTCCGTGGTCATGTTCCATGACTATACACCGAAACAAATAGAACACTGTTAAGTTTCCACCAAAGTGATACCTATTTATCAACTTGCATTTGCATGATTTCAAACTGCTAGGTTGGCAGCAGCTGGGAGAAGAATGGGAGCTCTTCCTGTGGTACTTGGGTCTCGAACTGCCAACATTCAGTCAACAAGCTGTGTGTCTTACCCACTAAGCCACTGCGCCCCCCACTAGGCCACCACGCTTTCACGGATACAGCAGCTAGTGTCTTGTGCTTAGAGTTGGAAAACCCTCATTTAAATAGTTATTCATCTGTGAAGCCAAGTGACTTTGGGCCTGCTACTGTTTCCCAGCCTAAGAATTTGAAGATTTTGGGGATTTTTTAAAAAAAGAGCAGGTGATACAAGAGGAATGTGACATAAACTAAGATTTTCTAAGGTTTCAGTAATAGATTTCTAAACGCCATGAAAAAAACAAGTTCCAATTTTCCAACGGACTATTTTCACACAAAGATCTTTTTCATTTTATTTAATAGTTTAGCGCAGCTTTTTACAATGTAAAGCTCCATTTAGATACATTAGAACTGTGAACCGCTGTGCTGACTGACAATTCAGTTGGAAGGGTACCAGGTTGGAAAAAGCTGTCTTTAGTCTTTATGCATATTGCATGCAGATGTCATTTTCCAGAATTCTTTAAAAATGTATTATATCTGCACATTTTCAGCTTCATGGAACTGTTCCTGCATACAGAAAAAGTTTCCAGAGAAAATTGAATTTAAGATTAAAGAGAATTGAAAGTGGCCAAATCTGGATATTCTGGAATGGCCTTTATTTTTGATCTCATGTTACAACTGTACCAGGTTTATGTTTTTGATTGCTTAGATCCATTGTGTTAATTGTAAAATAGTTAAAAATAAATAAGTTTTGGCAATGAAAATAAGAGAATGGGATAGCAGCTTGGAAGCGTCATTATGCAAGATTATACTGCACAAGATGCCATATATGTTTATATATGTTTTAAATAGTATAGAATATTTTGTACAGAAGTGCCAAGAACTGGAGTACAGAAATAGTTCATAGATGTAATACAGATTATATTTGCATAACTGCCAATATATATTTCACAGTGCTGCTACAAAAACAATATTTTTTATAGTTACAGTTGCAAAACTTACACTGATTGCTGCAGATCAGCCCAGTTAATCTGAGTTTATCTGATAATAAAGAAAAAACCAACATTAGCATTCATTTTTTTCTCTGTGCACTGGTAATATGATTACAATTGCAGCTAATTGGTATATTATGTAATTAAACATTTAATTGCAGATTAAATTTTGCCTGTCATTATTTAATGGGACTTAAATTAAAGGGCAAAGCTCTTTGAGGCCACATGGTTACTGTATATATCCTTGTTTACCTTCTGCATGCTAAATTAGAAGAAATGAAATAGAGTTGACTATTTCCTCCCAACTGTTTTATTGTATTAGAAACAATAGCAGAAAAATATTATTTATTTATTTTATAGAGTTAAAAAATGCCTGACTCCATTTGACTTTTTTTAATAATAAGAAAGTTAAAACAATAAAATATGCATATCCAGAAAAGCATCACAGAAACTCTGAGAGCTCTCAGTGATTCATGGTTAGGTCTTCTCATCCTCTCAATGGAACATTCTTTCATCACTCCCTCCTTTAGTGTACCCCTTCATGTTCCACTCCCCAAAAGGAACCCAAAGTTCCAGGTCACTCTCACAACCTGTCACAACCACCTCACAAAGCTGGTTCCAGACAAGCAGAAACTCAATTCTGTTGGGGACTCAGTTAAAGCTGAGCCTTGTCCAGCCACCGCAAAGATAAATTCAGAAAGGTATCACCAGACACCAACCTCTGTGTGTTGATCTAACTGACAAAGAACACAATGCCATGCTGCATGCTTATTCCCCAGTGACATTTCTGTGGCAATCCAATGTCCCATCAATCCAAGTTTCCCAGAAGACTCTCTCCCACTTCTTCAGTGACTTTCCAGCCCAGCGTAGGGCTCTGCTGGCAGCTGTCATCTTTTGCTGTACTACTATTAGATTTTGGATTTGATGCCTTAATGCATCATTTTTCAAATGGTTCTGTATAAACTCCAATTGATTCATAACATTGTATTAAGCCAATCTATGCAACTGCTTCCACAAGCATAGTATGCTTTAATAGATCAGAAAGAGTATTTTTGCAAGACTGTTTAAAAAGAGACTTTCATATTTTAAACACATTTCAAATACATTTATTAGGAAATATTCAATATTCCTGTAAAACCACCTGTTGGAAAAGATTACAAATATTTAAAGTTAAAAACCAGTGAAATGAACATTTGTTGCCAAAATATTATTGGTCAGTTAGGTATGTATGGAAGACAGTACCGGATGAGTTGTTGAGACCAGGCCTGTTTCCCGACCCCCTAAAATTTGACACACTCTGGATTAAGATGGAGGAGGGTGGGCCAGACTCAAGTGTAGTGGCCTCATTTTGGGCTACTATTTGAATTTGATCATAATCCACCTTAGAAATAAAGACCTGAAAGATTAATATTGAAATAAAACTGGATTAGCTTGGTTCAGTACCTCACACGACTTTCTCACACTCTCGAGCAGTTCCACCAGTTGCCTTCATATTCTTTCCTGGAAATTATATTACCTCAGAGCAGTTAATGAAACTAGTGGTGGATAGAATCCAGAAACTGTGAGAGACAGAAGAGTGAACTGATTATTTCCCAAATCTATTATGAGCCTGCCCAGTTGACAACGTCTCCTGGAAAGATCCTTAGCAGCAGATTGTCACTTTTTGAAACTTAATCTTATGACTATGGAAGATTGCTATTTCAAAAGCTTCAAGGCATCAATTGTTTCCAATAATCAGGAGCTGCTATTTTCAGTGCCTTTGGATTGATTGACCTGATGCAAAAGGAATTTAAAACCTGTGGTTTTGCAATGTTTCCAGGAGCAATATATTTTGAGATGGGAAATACATTCAGAACAACCAAATATTATTCGTTCATTTGCTTATTGACTGGAATGATATTCTAGGCTTTATCCAGGTTGCCAAAAGATAAAGATCACCTCAAAGCCATCCAATGAACTTCTGGGGTTGAAGATAGACATGAATGTAGGTCTTCCTTAATCTGCTCCAACATTTTAATTTCTGCAGCACACTGAATTATTTGCAACTCCAGGGACTTTAAATAGTAAAAAGTTTAGTTTTGATTCTGAAAATGTTAAAAATGTGGCAGTTCATCCTTTCTACTAACTAAATAATTGTTCCATATAAAATTTTATTTTCTGTAATTGTAGGATCTGAGATATATAGTATTGAGCAAAAACAAATCTGTGATTTGTTTTTTATCAACTTTTCTAGTGTATTGACAACATACGTTGCAATGGTTTAATGACAATAGTGTTTGAAGAAAATTCCAAAGTCACTGTGCCACATATGATCAAGTAAGTGTAATTGTTCTCATGTTATATATGGTTGTCTACTTTTGTTTAAATTCAAATACAGATTAAACAAAAATTAGCAGTTTTACTTAATTGTATTAACTCTGCATTTCATGGGAATATGTTAAATTATATTGTCAATTAGTCATTCTATCATCTAGGTAGCTTTCTATCCATCATCATCATCATCATCTATCTTTTTAAATGAATTTCCTGGGGCCAAGATTTACAAGTTACTAATCAGGGTTGCTAAAATTTCATGTACATCTCATAAATAACCCTGAAAAATAGATATGACCAGTAATAAAATATTCATGTATTAGCTCTACTTCCAGGATGTTGGCTTTCAAGTATATTTACCTTTGTTTTTATTTGGCCAGTCAGATATATTTGCAGAAAGCAGTGGGTTACAAACCAGTAGTTTTTTGGGAAATAAAAATGATGTTAAAGGCTAGGTGTCAGCGTTCCAGAAAACCCCTTCCTGCAGAAAACACTTTTTTCTTTTCATCATTTTTTTTTTCAATATTAAAGGACTTCAAATAATAGCAATAGCACTTAGACTTATGTACTGCTTCACAGTGCTTTACAGCACTATCTAAGTGGTTTACTGAGTCAGCATATTGCCCCCAACAATCTGGGTTCTCATTTTATTGACTTCGGAAGGATGGAAAGCTGAGTCAATCTTGAGCCAGTGAGATTCCACATTTAGCAGAAGTAGCCTGCAGTACTGCATTCTAACTTCTGTGCCACCACGGCTCAATAAAGAATTTAAAGTCAAGAAGGCTGAAAGGCTTCAGGCAAAACAAGAGATGCCCTAAGCATATTGGTGCTTATGCGATGGGCCATATTGCTAATTTGGCCCATCGAGAACCCATGAGACTATTCTATTGGCCAGAAATATGATTTTGATTTTATAAGTAGTTAAGATTATAAGCAGAACTTGTGTCTTCATATCAGAGACAATCTGCAAAAAAAAAAAAAAAATGATCTCTGACTTTCAAAGCAACTTTTGTACTGTTTTTCAAATAGGTCTGATGCCCGTCTCCATAAAGATGACATTGACATCTGCTTCAGCAAAACTCTGAACTCTTGCAAAGTACCGCAGATTCGTTATGCAAGTGTTGAACGCCTTTTGGAAAGATTAACAGACTTGAGATTTCTCAGTATTGATTTTCTTAATACTTTCCTACATACTTATCGTATCTTTACTAATGCAACAGTTGTATTGGAAAAACTGTCTGATATTTACAAACGGCCTTTCACTTCCATTCCTGTCAGGTGAGTTGTTTTCTACGGTACATTTTAAATTATTTTTATGGAAATTTTGGTAATAATAGTTGTTCTGGTCGGGGCGAAGGATCACGCTTCTCAAGCAGAGAAAACTCCATGCAAACAGGAAATTCATGCAGATTAAGTTTATTGTTCAGGCATTCAAAATCAATAATTTACAATACTGCTGAGATTCATCTGAGGCTGAATTCATAATCTGATCCCATTAAACGTAGATGAAAAGAGGTGCATCCTTTCCCATGCTTTGAGGCTGATACTGGTTCCTTTGTTAAGATTCAAAATGACCGCTTATCTGCATGGTATATTACCCAGCAGAGCTATAACTCAGTGGCCAATCAAATTACACAGATGCTATCACATGTCACAAAGACTACATTTCCCAGCGACCACATGACATAAAGACTACATTTCCCACAGATCTATCTCTTAAGGAGATACGTTCCCAATCTAAGATAAATATCCCTTTAGTCAGCACAAAAGTCTTCTTGCAAACTGCATTATATATTAATGGTTTGATAGAGCAAAAATCACTTTAGTTCTGCAAGATGCACTTGTTAAGTGAATCTGGTTTCCCTCAGTGACTTTGCTTGTTGGAAGCCAGCTCGGAAAGTTACAAATGGTGATCACAAGACCCTGGGACATTGCAACTGTCACAAATACATACCAGTTATTAAGTGTTTGAATTTTGATCACATGACCATGCAAGAGTCATAAGTGTGAAAACTTGGCATAAGTCACTTTTTTCAGTGCCATTGTAACTGTAAACTGTAACTACATGAATGGTTGTACAGTGAAGACTGACTATCTGTAGTTTTGGAAATTTTTTACATGGTATTCAGAACTACTACCATATAGTATTTTTTTTTAAGAAAACCCAGGTACTTCTATTCTCCAGATAGGCAATCTTGGACTAAGTCCTTGGCAAAGACAGGCCCTGCCTATAAATGTGTTACTCTAATCTCTCTGACCTGTGTTGTTGCTGATAAGAATACTTGACAAGCACCAACTAGATCCTAACTAGTGAGTTTGATCTTCCTAGTACATGGTGATTTCTTATCTAATGAAATCACAGATTATAGAAATTAATTTTGTATCTTGGGGTTTTCATTTTCCAGGATGTTTCCAATTGTATGTTGGTTATAGTATTTTCTTATAAACTACTTTTTAAAGGCAATACTGGTATGGTAAAATTACTTCTGAGTTTTTTTGTTTGTTTTCTAGATCTTTGGAACTGTTTTTTGCTACTAATCAAAACAATAGAGAACATATGGCTGATGCAAAGTCGCCACACCTCTGCCGCAAGTTTTCTTCTCCTCCACCTTTATCTCTCTCTAGGACATCTTCACCCGTTAGAACAAGAAAATTATCATTAAATTCTCCGTTAAATTCAAGAATAGGAGCATTAGATCTATCTGCTTCTTCTGTTAGCAGTCCTACCTCAACATACAGCCCTGGAACATCATCACCCCCCACGTCAACGAAAGTGCCACTGGATCTAAGCAAAAGCCCTTCATCTCCAGAGCAAAGCCCTGTTTTTTCAGAAGACAATTCAGAAAATCCACGCAATGAGCTTTGCAATAAGCTACGAAGAAGTATTCGAAGAGGTATTTGTCTGTCTGTTTATCTGTCCATCTAATCTTCTGTATCTATCATTTATCTATTTCATTATATTATATAACAACTTTATAATGTAGTCTTCTTCAATGTGATCTCCTCCAAGTGTGGGGTTTGGAAATCTTACAATATCCAGATATCCAGGCAATAGCTAATGCTTATGGTCTCTGAAAGTTTGGGAGTCTCTAGAAACTAAGTTGGGGAAAGTGCTGGATATTGCAGCTAATGAGTGCTCACTATGATTAATGTGGTCAACTGGATTATAGTAGAATAGTGAAAGTGGCTTTGCTGATGTTTTGTGTGAATACTGCCCACCAGATTTCTGACACCAATATTTCACTTAAATGTATCTGTGAAAAGAATTAAAAAGCAATATTGGAAAAATAAGCTTTTCTGCTTCCAATGCAAGGATCTACTGTTAAGCTAGAAAAAGAGTTGTTATCAGGCAGAGCCAGATGCAGGTTTTTTTTGAGACAATTTAAAGATGATCTGCCTAAATACATTACTGTCAGTCATGTGTGTTAATATTTATTTAATAGGTATATATGCTGTATGGATTTTTATCCCACATTTGTTATTTCTATAAATAACTCAAGAGCATGAACATGACTAATATTCCCCCCTCCTATTTTCCTCACAACAAAAAACCTATAAATTGGGTTGGGCTGAATGAGAGTGATTGGCCTGAAGTCACCCAGCTGGCTTTCATGCCAAAGGTGGGACTAGAATTCACAGTTTCCTCGTTTCCACCTTGAGATTTTAACCACTAGGCCAAATTTCTAGAAACAGGAGAAAAAAGATTGTATGGGGATCACTCTTTATGCATTGTAATTGCAGTAAAATAGTCCATTACTATGAATTTAATAACATTTTAGAGCTGTGATGGCGAACCTATGGCACGAGCTCAGCTCTGCCCTGCCTCCAAGGGGCCGGGCGGAAGGCCCAGCTCCGCCTTCACTATGAGAATTTTGATGACATCACTTCCCTTCGGCTTCCTGGTTGACTAACTGTACTCTGGACTCGTTGCTCCTGTGAGTGCCCCCTGGTGGATCCGGAGGAAATTACAAGGATACTGTGCTTGCCTGAGGATTTTGAATTTTTTTTTTTAAATGGCAAAAGGTCAGAGACCAACTGCTGGAGAGATGGAGAGAATTCTGGAAAAGTTATCCAATATGGACAAGAAACTGGATGATTTGCAAAGAGGCCAAACGGAAATAAGAGCAGAAATTGTGACTATCCAAAAGGATTTAAAGGATACTCAACAAGTCTCAGCAGAAAACAAGCAGAAAGTGGAAGGTCTGGAGGGTGAGATGCGGGCAGTGCAGAAAAGAGAGGAGACGACAGGCAATGCTGTGCTTAGACTACAGATGGATAAAATGTCTTATTTCCTTAGGTTTCAAAATTTGGAAGAAGTGGACCAAGAAGATTTGAGAGATGTTGTGACTAAATTGTTGGGAGAATTTCTTGGGAGAGGTGTTGATTTTATGAATTGGGATGTGGATCGAGTTTATAGAGTTAATTCACAATATGCACGCACGCATGCAGTTCCCAGAGAGGTTCATGTCAAATTTGTGAGAAGAGAGACGAGAGATGAAATTCTTAGAAAACATAGGAGTGGGGCACTGACTTACAGGGGCAGGGAGATAGCCATTCTGAGGCAGATTCCCAGACAGGTACGTGAAATGAGAAAGAAATATTACTTTTTGTCAAGCAAATTGTACCAGAAGGGAGTAGGCTTCAGATGGCTGATGCCAGAGGGATTGATGATTTTCCGGGAGGGCATTATGAAAAAAATTAGTACAATTGCGGAGGCTACGGCCTACGTGGAGGAACACAAAGCCCTCCTGGAATCAGAGGACCCAGGAATTGAAGAAGGGGAGGTTATAGACCATGGGGCGGAGGCGGCTGCCGCTGTTGCGGCCCTGGAGTTGGGTCAGGCTGAACCCAGAGTTCTGAGATCCAAAACTAGGAAGTGATAAAGATATTTGGTATTGTGTTGGTTTTCCTTATTCTCTTTTGTACGATATTCTGTTTATTCTTGACCCTTCTTTATTGCGTATGTAAGATTTGTAAACTTATCTACTTCGTGTCACCTGCTTGCCATATGGCTGTTGTATGTGTTAAAAAATTTGAGTAAAATTCTTATTTTGAATAAGAAAAATGAAAATTTACCATACCTGATATGTATTTGTATAAACCTTTTTTGACCAATAAAAACTTTTTGAACAAAAAAAAAAAAAAAAAAAAAAAAAACATGTATAACCACTTATCAGCCTTGTATGTATTACCGATTCTCTTGTTCCTTCAATATAAACAAATCAATCATGCTTTTAGTTTTGTATTAATTCTTTTAAAATATATAAATACGAATATATATTGTATTTGTAATGATTTTTTTCTAAGCAGATCTCTAGTCACCATACTGATTCATTCTTGGGTCTCCAAACAGCCATGTGACTTTTTCTGTGGTATTTTTTGTTCCATTTCCCATTTATTTATTCATATCACCTAATAGAATTTTTTCCCTTGGATCATTCATTGAAAATATTGCACGGCTTCCCCCCAACCACCCAATGCTTCTTCTATTATGAATGTGTATGAGTGTGACAGAGCAGCAGGGCCTTGCCTGCCAAAGAGAACTTACTGGGCCTAGTTGATAAGGAGGAAGCGGGACGGATCTGCCTTTTGCATAAGGCAGGAGAAGCATGAAGTCCTCACCTAACAATGATGTGGTTCTCACCTAATGACCACAACTAGGATTACTGGAATTACCTTTGCTAAAAAGTGTAGTCACATGATGTTTCAACTAACAATTGATTTGCTTAGCAATGGAAATTATGAACCAATTAGGGTTGTTATATGACCACTACCAAATCCAGGCTACAGTCTGTATTTTTCAAATGTACCCCATTAGATGCAGAGTAACTGTACTAACCTATCTTGTGAAATACATACTGTATTCATTCACTTGGATGAAAACATTTTCCAGTTTTTTGAACTCTCAAACTCCCATTTATAAAGTTACAATTAGAAAATAGGCTTCGCTTTTACTTCATTTCTCTGTTCTTATATTTAAAAAGCATTCTATAGTTAAGGAGTCACTGGCAAATTGTGGATATAATTAAAAAAATTTCTGTTACTGTTTTTTTAAATATATTCCTTTTTTTTAAAAAAAATAATCCCATTTATCAGGAAAGGTAAAATAAATGCTATTTCAGTTATATAGTCATAATGAAAAACTTCAAAATGTGAAATTTCCCATTTTTATACACTATTGTATATAGTGTATAGTTGTCAGTTGAAGTTTTCATTCTGGTCCTCTATTGGAGCGGGAAAATACTTCTCCTAATTGGTTGTTTGGCTGATCAGTTTCATATAAAAGCAGCTGTGTCAGCCAGGGAGAGAGCTTGCCTCACAGGCAATATTGAATAAAGTACTGTTAGAAATCACTCTGGCCTCATCTCCATTTTTCGTCCAGAACTTAACACCCATAGTCAAAGTAAATGGGATTGCAGACAGAATTTAACTCCGATAAACAGAATAACTTGCAATAGAGAAATGCTAATTACTTCTGCGCAAAGTATGTGTGTTAAATGCACATGTCTCTGGACTCAGAGGACTTAGAGCAGTGATGCGAACTTTTAGAGACCAAGAGGCATCCCAAAACCCACTTATTTACTGCAAAGTGCCAACATGGCAATTAAACATTAATGGTTGTATGTTGCATTATTTTGAAAGGACAGCACATTTACACTGTTATACAAGCTGTATACTCACTACTTTACATTGTAGCCAAGTGTCATTTCTTCAGTGTTGTTACATGAAAAGATATACTTAAATATTTACAAAATATGAGGGTATGTACTTACTTCTGTGACATACTGTATGTCATAGTTTTCTCAAAATAGTCAAATTTGTTGACTTTGCCCAAAAATCCCTTTTTGACTTAAAAAGTTGTTGTTTTTAATTTGCATTTATATCCCGCCCTTCTCCGAAGACTCAGGGCGGCTTACACTATGTAAGAGTGTTACATGGATGAGGCTTGTAGTTGTACATATTTACAAATTAAATCAAGATTCAGAAGGTGACTTTACCACAGTAGCCAAATTAAGACAGTAGAGACAGCCTCAGAAAAACCACATCAAAATTTAACACAGCACACCATTAATTGGGGAAAAAAAACTTCCGTTAATTTCTTGATATCCCAAATTAATACATGATTTAGTTTGCATTTCTGATAGGATTACTGTAAAGCAGAATTGCAAGTCACTGCTTTGCTCCTCAAATTGAACACTATAAGCAGCTGAGCCCATTAACTGACAAAATATTCCATTTAATTAAGCATTTTAAGACAATGTTCCCAGGGAGGTTTCATATCCAAGTTTCTGGAAAAAAAACTGTTCCAGCCCCAGACAGTTACTATATCTCACAAGCTATGAAACCTGATTTTGATCCCAGATGTTGATGTATTATTGTTATCTCTAACCCCTCATCTATTTTTTTGTTCTTTGCAAGATTATTTCTGAGTGGTTTGCATTTGGTTAATTAAAAAAAAACTTCTATATTCTACTTTCTATACTGTCCAGAATGTTAGTTAATGTTAGTTAAACACTAAAAATGCATGGTGTTTGAATCTCTAATTAGGATTGGGAGTGAATTTTGTCTTAAAGATTTTTTTGAAAGGCATAATTAAGCTTTAGGGTGAATATCCTGCATTTCTTTCCTACTCTCCAAAAGAACTGAGCAGGGATTTCAATTCTAATAACTTCTCCCCTTACTAATATTATAATAATATTTTCAGATGGGCAGCAAATTGGAAAGAAATTGGCTTTCAAAAGCTGCAGTTTGGAGGCATGGCCCCGCCCCTGTCCATCCACCGTGGAGAAAGGCTACGGTTCTTTCTAACTGAGTGCTTCACATTAGTCTTTCCTTGTTTCTTTTCCTCTGGGGGGATGGGCTTGAGAAGGGGATTGGGACAGCCTCGGTGGGATCAGGCATCTCATGGAGCAGCCTAGGGAGCGGGGTCCTCACCCTGGCAGAAAGTGAGGGGGGCGGGAAAAGAAGAGCCTTATGGAGCTGGAGCTGCAGAAGTAGAGACTGATGTTTACAGCGGGCCAAGGTAACCGCCCCTTCGGCGAACTCTGTGCTGGGGCGACGGCATGCATGCCCACAGCTATGAGTGTCATCTCTGGCACACGTGCCATAGGTTTGCCACCAGGGACTTAGAATGATTCATGCCTTATTCACCACTCATCTACTGCAAATGGTCCAAAAGACACTAGTATGGACAATATTTGGTGTCTCCCATTGAATTCATAAAACACAAAGCATGCTTCTGCTTCATGGACTGCACTGATTCCCAATGGGCTTCTACATCTGATGGCAGGATAACTAACATAAAAGAGTTATTCAAAATAAGCTAATTCATATAAATATTAATTTGCATTTTTTAGCTTATAATATGAGGTATCTGGATTTTCTGACAGCCTAAAGAATTATTCAGGAGCATTTACTGAAGAAGAAGTGGCTAATATTATGAGAAAGCTAATAATGAACGGGAGAGTCACAGGATTGAAGGAGCCATGTAAAACATCATGTCCAACTCCTTGCTCTGTGCAGAAAATCAAATACTTAAAATACGCAGGATAGATGGCCCTCTGGCTGTTCTTGAATCCAGCCAATGAATGGAAGCCCACTATTTCTTTGGTCCCATTGTTGAGCTGTCACTGTTAGGAAATTGTTTTTACCTTACAAAAGATACAATGTTCTACTATAAAAGTAATTCTCACTGCCAAATAAAGTGTTAAATGTAGAAGTCAAATCTGTTCTTCATTATCAAGTGCTTTCCCAATCAAAGAGTGGAGCACAGTAAACTCACATCTGGAAACAATTCATGGCCATGATTTTATTATTCTGAATTTTAGTCTTCTGAATAAAGAAGTTGGAATTTTAGTTCAGAACCATCATTATTTTTAGGGAGCATCCTTTAAGGTTTATGATACCAAGGGGAAATGTTTGACATCTCTTGTTATAGATAGAACCTTAGGAATTAAGCTGGTAATATCTGAGCTTGTCTATTCCTCCAAGCTTATATTAGATTAACATTATAAAGGGGATAATCTTATAGAAAAAAACTTCTAAACTAAATCAAGTCAGTGGTGATTTATTTTAAATATTAGGGTGTAGTATTTGATAGATGAAATGATTTTTTTTCATAAAGGTAGAACTAAATCAAATCTCAACACTGAAAAGAAAAGCCTTTCTCAGTTTTCTCATGTAATAGCAAAATGGTTTTGCAAACAATAAGTTTTAGTGAGCTATATGTTTTCTCTTTCATTAAACAGTCTTGTAATTCAGATTCCTTCCTTGTTTCTTTAACCTGGATTCTGAGGTTTTGTGTGCACCATTAGACTGTCTAAATAAAACTGGTGCAAAAAACCCAACTTTGCTACTTCCAAATATGCAGTATCACATTCCCCTAAATTATGGTTGAATTGAGTTAACATTGAGTTTTGCACCTTTGCCTAGTTCAAAGCATCTTGTGCTGGCACCTCCTTAATCCAAAAATGTATTTTCCCTAGGTTGCATGGCTGCTGTGCAAATCCAAGAAATGTTTGACATCTCTTGTTATAGATAGAACCTTAGGAATTAAGCTGGTAATATCTGAGCTTGTCTATTCCTCCAAGCTTATATTAGATTAACATTATAAAGGGGATAATCTTATAGAAAAAAACTTCTAAACTAAATCAAATCTCAACACTGAAAAGAAAAGCCTTTCTCAGTTTTTTCATGTAATAGCAAAATGGTTTTGCAAACAATAAGTTTTAGTGAGCTATATGTTTTCTCTTTCATTAAACAGTCTTGTAATTCAGATTCCTTCCTTGTTTCTTTAACCTGGATTCTGAGGTTTTGTGTGCACCATTAGACTGTCTAAATAAAACTGGTGCAAAAAACCCAACTTTGCTACTTCCAAATATGCAGTATCACATTCCCCTAAATTATGGTTGAATTGAGTTAACATTGAGTTTTGCACCTTTGCCTAGTTTAAAGCATCTTGTGCTGGCACCTCCTTAATCCAAAAATGTATTTTCCCTAGGTTGCATGGCTGCTGTGCAAATGCAAAAGCCCGCCAAGTTTGCACCATCCGTATAATGTGAAAAAGAAAAAAAAAAAAAAAAATTATATCAATATAGTGATTAATTATTGAACAATGGTGTTCAAATAGAAACATCTGCAATTTATTTATTTATTTTATTTGTTGAGTACATATTAGATAATATATATAAGTATAAGCATGGATTGAATACATTAAATCAATACAATTAAAGGGAACATTAGGATGGTAGGCACGTTGGTGCACTTATGCATGAGCGTGCCTACCGTCCCTGTCCTAATCACAATTTGTATAAACTGAATACCATACACATCATACCCCAGTTGATCCATGAATTACTTGACATTGTGCTCATCAATTTTAAAACCTGTTGAGATGTTTTTTCCCTTTCAATTATGTATTTTTATTTGTGGAGTTATAAATGTTGGTTATATACTGCCCAGATACAATACGTTTTCAAAGTTGTTTCAGTCATTCGTTTCTACACACTGAAAATTTAAGTTTTTAGAATAAGAATTTTGTATGTTTCCTGTATGTCTATAGTTCTTTTTTTTTTTTAAATATAGCAGGAGTTTTGGAATCTGTACCAGTTGATCATTCTATCCCAGAAAGTGCCTCAACAGTAGATCCTCCTGAGCTGTCTCCATGTAGATCCCCTTCAACTCCACGACATCTACGTTACCGGCAGACAGGAGGTAATATGAAAATATTTACTTCATTACAGAGCTCTGTTGCATGGATTTAAGCTGCTTCAATGGGATTTGAATTCTTGTGTAAATCAGTCTGGATTGCAGTCTTAGTCCTGAATTTGTTCCTCTTTTTAAATTTTTTTAATCTCTAAGATATTAATTTCCTTTTTTTAAAATGCTTCTTTATCACACACTATATAGAAAAGAAAATGTAAATAATACCATTCAAAATGACAGTGGCAGCAAGAGAATTTTTTGCATTAGCTGTGATGAAATGTTCTGAAACATTTTGAACAAAATGTACATTTGTTTGAAAAAAACATTAACTTCAGACTTCTGACAAATTTGTGTGATACAAGCTTGAGGGCACATTTTGGCTACCTGGTGTGAAGAAGATACGTACTATTGTTAGTGAGAAATAAGTCTTGTACTTAATAATAAAATAAATGTATCCCGTATATACAGCATAGGTAGATGTCCTAATCTGGTGAAAAGGCTTGGAACTAGCTATTAAGGAAACTGCAGAGAGAATAAATACTAGTTAACAATAACCCCAATGATTGCCTTAGCATTCTTTTTCCTTCCTTCCTTCCTTCCTTCCTTCCTTCCTTCCTTCCTTCCTTCCTTCCTTCCTTCCTTCCTTCCTTCCAATACATCTGAGGTATGCTGCATACTACTGAGATATAAAGAATTTAAAATATTTCGGAAGTAATAAAGTTTACATGTACAGAATCATACAGTATTTATTAATATAACATTAATATAACATTAATAATTTTTATTATTAATATAACATTAATAATTTTGCCTATATAATATAGGGTCTCAAACCACTAACAAACAGGAAAATTAAAGTCCAGGTTACTGTTAAACATAATAAAACTTGGGAAGAGGACTATGGATTTGAGCCCAAAGAACATAATGTTGTGAAATCCACTTAAGTCATTAGATGTAGGCCTGCTTTGGTTATTCCCTCAATGTGAAAAGACATGGGCATAGCCCAAAAAACAAATCTTCTCAATGGTGGCCCAACTTTATGGAATATGTGGTCTTTGGACAAGATTTTGTCCTTAAAATCTTCCTTTTAAAATAGGCTTTTAATATCTTGAAGCCTAATGAGAAAGAGGGATAGGCATCTTTGCATTTATTTTTTATTTATTTATACTAACATATTTCAAGATTGCTTGTTAAGATTTCTGTACATTCCTCAATGTTATGAAATTGGAGTGGAAATGAAATAAATAATGAACTGTGTTTGCTTCCATTCTTGAGTTGCTGTAAAGATTCAGACTAGACATACTGTATCAACACTCTGGAAAATTCAAACAAATTCATGCCTGCCTTGGTAGAGCTTGACAATAGAGACAGTAAGACTCATTCTATAAGCTGAATACACACACACATACACACACAAACATATATTGCACAGAGATGTTCAACTGGATTCTTATTTATAAAACAATGTTAAGTGAGGTATTTTTATTTATAAAACAATGTCAGCTGATGTATTTATTTTTATTTTCCTTGCAGTACAGGTGACTGACAATGGTCATTGTCCTGTTTCTCCTGCTTCAGCTTTTGCTATTGCTACAGCTGCAGCTGGCCATGGAAGTCCACCAGGTAAGATTACTAACAGATCTATGTGAATCAACCCTGATTTGACTTGAACTGGACATTTGAGCATGATAAGTTTCCAATTCAAGATTTAAGGGCAAACCAATTTATTCTACCTGATATGAGAGTTGATTTTAAAGAAGAATTTGTTAGTCTGTAATGAGAAGTATCAGAATATCTATTGCTTCTTCAGTTTTTGGACTGATGGGATAGAAATATTAGGGATTACAGAGCCAAGTTTAAATTATCTTCACAAATTCTGCTACAATAAATCTTGAATTGCATTTCTAACTTAAAAATAAACTTTTTGAAAAATTATAAAATATGATGGTTTTATCTCCGAAGAGTCAACTCTGAGGTGCAAAGACTGAACATAAATTTGTTTCAATCTGTCTGTAAATTATATATCCATCTACATATATTCTGTTTTCCTTGTAACTTTCACAAACCGTGATGAATTTGAATAGAATTCTATTTTTGTTCCAGAAGTAAAAGCTGTTTTGAAACTGGAGAACTGTTGCTTAGCAATTCTATCAAATGGTTGGGTAAATGCTTTCTTTCAGACTGGCAAATCATACTATGAAGCTTTTATTAAGTAATTATTAAGCAATAACCTTGTATTAAAGTTACAGTTATCTGAGAAAGATAAAGAGGACTCCTCGTTGATAAATACATGGTAATAAATATATCTCCTTTTATAAGGAAAGGCGGTGTATTTTGGTGATAGTGCATATAAGGTAAGTTCCAGATTCAGTCCTCTGGTCTTCAGTTAAAAGCATCGGCAGGTGATGGGACCAAGTTGTCAAGGATGTCCTTGAGATATCCTAGGAGACCGATAACACTTTACATTAGACATGGTACCTGTTAATAATGCCTCTGAATTCTAATTTATACTAGAGGTTAGTGAAATGTGCACAGCTTTTTTTACGTTAATACATTAGAAATCTTGGTTGTGGTCTTTTTCTTGCCCCATGATAAAGTCTGCACTTGTGGTACAGCCAAAACAAAAACAAATCTCATTTTATTTACATTTTATGTTAATTAAAATTAAATATACTTCTGCTTTATATGTATTTAAATCTGTTCAGATTTTATATAAGGAGAAGTATTTTTAAAATAAGTAAATTCTAATGCAGAAGAAGCAGGAGATAAGGAGTAATTAAATAACTCACTTCCTTTTTTGGATAATACTTTATCACACAAATGTATATTTTCTACTATGTAGACACTTGAGAATGTATCTGTACCATTCAACAGCAGTGTAGGAAGGGACTTTTAAAAAAAAATTCAATTGCCTTTCTTCACTTGAATAATGATGAAAAACTGTTATGGAAACCCAGGATTAGTCAAGATTCATTCTATTTTGACAGAAGAACATTCTTACTTATGTGAGCAAAATAAATTCCTTTATGACTCATTGTTTCTCTTCGATTGATTTAATGTTAATTTGCACAAGAATTGCAATTTCAAATAACAATAGTATAAAACTAAAAAATCAAAATGCAGCACATCTTCATAGGTATTGTTAATTAAATCCTGTGGTTGGAATGGCTGTTTAAAAATACTTCAAAAATGCTTCAGACATTTATTAATTCTTTCAAAAAAGTGGTGTTTGGTGGGTGTTCTTTAGAAATGTATTAGAAAAACAGGAACAAGAAAGTTGTCAACACTCTTCTTCATTGCAACATTCTTTCCCATTGGTGGCTATATAAATGAATGAGAATAAGAGGAATTAAAATTTTAAAACTGCCTTGCTAGAATATAGTTGAACAGGAGTCTGAACAATGATCATCTGGATGGAACTGGACAACAAACAAATACAATAAATCAATAGCAGAGATTGTCATCTCTATTCCTGACGTGCTTTGATAATCAAAAATGTATTGCCATATACTGTATGTAAAAACTACATTTATAATTGCCTTGTCTAGTAACTGATAGCTCTGGGCATCCACTAACTATAACCACAGTTAAACTATCAAAATTTGTAAGAATTAAGTATGCAAGGATATGTACAAATGAAAGAAGATATATTTGTTTTCTTCTTGCCTATACTATATTCTTTTGTCTATACTACTAGACTATTTTATTGAAACATAAATGTAATTGTTTTCTATTCATTTGCTTTAAGTATTGCAGAGTTACTACTCTGCTAGTTTATAGGCTGGAAATAAACATTTTCTTAACATTTCTTCCAAGCCCTTAATAATTGTAGTTGTTATTTTTATTTTTTTATATTTTTATAACTACTGTTATAAAAATGTTAAGTAGAATATTTAAAGTGATGATAGCTTTCTATAAATTTGTATAGCTGCATTACATTGACTTAAAGTTCTTTCATGAATTAGTTCACATGTATAACATGCAATTGACATTTTCAGAATTCCCTTTATTCCCTTTGCATATTAAGAATATAAATTCCATTAATAATTAAGTGCAAAGATGGCATATCCTCTTCAAAGTAAACCATTAAGATTGCATTCAACTAGCGTAGCTTTGATTTTATCATGTTGAATAATAGACGGAAAGTTAAATGGAGTTCATCATCATAGAACTAGAAAATGTTGAAAGTTAGTTAGTTTATTTATTTATTTGTCAACAAATACAAGAAACAAATAAAGTAGACACAGACATGGACACATGAAAAAATTTTGGCACAAAAAAAAAAGAATATAAATTGGCAAAACAGCCATAAACACATAGAATGATTACATATAGTTGGGACCAGTAGGGCAGGGATGGTAGGCACGCTGGTCCGCTTATGCACGCCTCCTTAGGGATCTCTTAAGAAACATGAAAGGTTCTTGGTAGACAGTTTGTGGTGAAAGGTATGGGGATTAGAGAGACTAACAACAGGATCAGGTAGATTGTTCCAGACGTTTATTACTCTATTTCCTACAATTGTTATTGGCTTGTTTAGTCCTCATAAATGATAGAGCCATATAAAGAGAAAATCCCACCTCTAATTCTGTGTTATACGACAATAATATGTGTATTGCAATAAGTAGCAGAAAGATTCCTACAAAACAGCACACTTCAAGTG
The DNA here is from genome assembly GCF_028640845.1 of Ahaetulla prasina. NCBI lineage: Eukaryota > Metazoa > Chordata > Lepidosauria > Squamata > Colubridae > Ahaetulla > Ahaetulla prasina. The sequence continues at coordinate 267,448,905 of NC_080540.1, read as the reverse complement.
GCTGACTGTCTCCAAATCAATCATAGTAAGCGTTGAAAAGAAGCCAAGCATTCTCCCCCAGAGGTAGAATAAGTCCTTCCAATCCCAATTATAGGAAATCTGAGAAAAGGAGAAAAGTGTTCTTTTTCTAAATATGGAAACTATTTTGAAGTTTCCCTGCATGTGAAACTGTTTACATATGTCTTTTCAGCTTTAAGAGAATCAGTTTGGTATAGTGGTTAAGGCATCAGGCTAGAAACAGAACATGAGTTCTAGTCCTGCATGAAGCCAGTTGAATGGACAAGTTGTCCTCTCTCAGCTCTAGGAACCAGGCAATAGCCAAATAATTCTGAAATCTTGCTAAGAAAACTGTAGACACTACAGGTAGTCTCCAGGATGCTATAAATAGAATGAAGCCTGGAAGCTATAGCATCTGTCTATCAAATGTTTGGTATATTTAATTTGTCTGAACAGATGGACAGACTAACTGCTCACAGGGACACTCAGCTCTAATATTTCTGGTTATTAAAAGATTTGAGGAATGAAATGGTTGCATGTGGATGACAATCATCATATTATCTCTCTTGCTTCTTGGTTCAGACAGGTGGTACATATCTTGATCATTGGTTTGGGGGAAATGGACCAGTTATGGGAAATAGATATAATCTATATATTTATAGAATTGTTGTAGTTAAATCTGCTAGATTCTGTATTGCACTATTGCTTTGAAAACACACGTTTTATCATCTGATGGTTGTCTTGGAGCCAGCCTTAATCTGGGTTGGAGTTTGTGGCTAGATGTGCCTTTATGCAATTTAGATTAGATATGTGCTATTTGAAATGCTGTTAATACACTCTGCATGACTTTGCCTTTGAAAAATGATCAGACTTCAGTGATCCATAAAGCAAATGATCATGTTATTAACAGAAGCAACATATTGAGACTAAGCAATTACATTAATGTATTAAGAACATTGTGAACTGTAATTATTTGATCCTTAACTACCAATGTTTGAAACCATAAGGAATTGCCTTATTAAAGACTATTTACCAGTAGGAGTTCATGCATGGATAAGGTCAGAAAAAATCTCCTTGACAGCATCAGGTGTGCTGCTGAGTCTGCCTCTTTCTTAGTAGCTTTGGAGAAAATCATAATTTGAGATTAGGTAGTCCTCAATTTATGACCATAAATGAACCCAAAATTTATGTTGCTAAGTGAGAAATTTGTTAAATTTTGCCCCATTTTGTTGCTTCATTTTTTAAGTGACTCACCGCAGTTCTTAAATTAGTAACATGGTTGTTAAGTAAATCTGGTTTCCTCATTGACTTTGCTTGTCAGAAGGTTGGAAAAGGGGATCATGTCAACCCCGGAACCTGGCAACTATCATAAGTATGAGCCAATTGCCAAGTGCCCAAATTTTGATCATGTGACCATGGAGATGCTGCAATGGTCATAAGTGTGAAAAATGGTCATAAGTCACTTATTTCAGTGCCATTGTAATTTCGAATGATCACTAAATGACCTGTTGTAAATTGAGGACTACCTGTATTTGGTATAGGGAATATTAGCTACATTCCCCACACTGATACAGTAGTTGCATGTATAGATAGTTAAATTGCATGTCAACATAGTTAAAAATCTGAGTAGGTAGCAGCAAATAGGTTATGAACAATTAATTTATTGTTTTTGCTCCCCTTTTCAAGTAAACTTTTTTTATAAATGCAGGAAACTCTTTTTCGGCAGTTGCAAATATATGTTGTAACATTTAATATATATGGTATGTGTAAGCAAAATTTTTAAAATCCTATGTGTGTCAACAATGAAAGTTTTTTAAAAAAATGTTTTTATCCAACCAAGCTATACTATGAAGAATTTTACTTTGATAATTTTCTTCATCTAATTGATTTTATTTCATATCTCCTTTAAAATATGTAGCATTTAATAATTCTGAACGAACATGTGATAAGGAGTTCATAATACGTCGAGCAGCTACTAATCGTGTCCTGAATGTCCTTCGCCACTGGGTGTCAAAACATTCTCAGGTACTTTTTATAATATATGTTTTCATGTGAAGCAGTGACACATTATTTCCACAGTTTATGTATTGTACAAATTCTCCTACTTTCCAGTTTTACAAAAAAGTCAAGAATTTATTAGACTTGCATCCTCTTTTTTCTTATTGAGATGTTAGCAATGCTGAATGAGAATTTTGGGAATTTTAATGCCAACACCTATATGGGGAAAACTCTGCTGGCATTAAACTTTGTAATAGCTTGCGTATAATTTTTGGCAACTCTTCCTTATTCTAAGTAGCTCTTCTGGATATTGCTATTACCTGGTTTCTATAAAATAAGGTTTGTACAATAAACTGATATGAAAGTCCCCCCCCCCCATTATTTCTAAAATATATGCAAGGCTGTCAAGAATCCAATACTGAATCAGCAAATAGGTTATGAACAATTAATTTATTGTTTTTGCTCCCCTTTTCAAGTAAACTTTTTTTATAAATGCAGGAAACTCTTTTTCGGCAGTTGCAAATATATGTTGTAACATTTAATATATATGGTATGTGTAAGCAAAATTTTTAAAATCTTATGTGTGTCAACAATGAAAGTTTTTAAAAAAAATGTTTTTATCCAACCAAGCTATACTATGAAGAATTTTACTTTGATAATTTTCTTCATCTAATTGATTTTATTTCATATCTCCTTTAAAATATGTAGCATTTAATAATTCTGAACGAACATGTGATAAGGAGTTCATAATACGTCGAGCAGCTACTAATCGTGTCCTGAATGTCCTTCGCCACTGGGTGTCAAAACATTCTCAGGTACTTTTTATAATATATGTTTTCATGTGAAGCAGTGACACATTATTTCCACAGTTTATGTATTGTACAAATTCTCCTACTTTCCAGTTTTACAAAAAAGTCAAGAATTTATTAGACTTGCATCCTCTTTTTTCTTATTGAGATGTTAGCAATGCTGAATGAGAATTTTGGGAATTTTAATGCCAACACCTATATGGGGAAAACTCTGCTGGCATTAAACTTTGTAATAGCTTGCGTATAATTTTTGGCAACTCTTCCTTATTCTAAGTAGCTCTTCTGGATATTGCTATTACCTGGTTTCTATAAAATAAGGTTTGTACAATAAACTGATATGAAAGTCCCCCCCCCATTATTTCTAAAATATATGCAAGGCTGTCAAGAATCCAATACTGAATCAGCAAAATAGGTTTTGTCTTTGCTTAGTTAACTCCTTCTATGATTGGGGCCTTGTTAAATGTAATTGGATTTTTGGCATGATTTTAGGGCAGATAAAAGAATCATTATATTCTCTAAATTTGATCCATGGTCCATCTTAAAATTAAGTGTGTTATCCTAGAGCCAATTATCTGGGTAATATCATTTCCTATAAATTGTGCTTGACATTTATAGCCTCAAGAGTTCAGTTATGTCAATAGTAGTGCCAATCTCATTTAGAAGATGTATTCTGTTATTGGCATCAGCTATGGAAATGAAGAATTGTGTCTTTTTTCTTGCTTTTGAGGATCGATTCTATTTTCTAAAGAAGTATACCATAGGTTATTTATCTATAATTATTGTGCTTGTGGAAAATGGTACTGTGGCACAGCAACTTTACACACAACAAATAATGTTTGAATAGTATGTATCATGTGTATTGGCCAACTGATTCAGTTATCTAAGCAGCAGTGAAATTGATCCATATCACCTGTCCATAATCTGTCCCCTTCCAGATTGTGCTGGAATACAGTTCCCATCATCTGGATAGCTTTGACTGGCAACAAGAAAGTAGCACCTGAAGAGCACAAAGTTGGAGAAAGTTCTCCCTAACTAAACTCCCTAGATAAGGTCATTATCACATGGAAGTGAATTAACATCAGAATAATACAGCAAACAAGTTTCATGCTATCCAATAGTATGTTGCCCTAGTAGAAAACCATGAAGAGGTGAAGGCAAAAAGTGTACAGTATGCTGCTGTTACTTTCTTGAAACGGATGTACAGAAGCTCGCAGTAGTAGTAAGCGTGTACATAAGAAAAAGTAACTTCAAAATCCCCTTGATAAGATTAATTAATAATTAATTAATTGTAATTATGTAGCTCAAACCTAAGTATATTTAGTCAAATAAGTCACTTCCAAGTAAACTTACCTAGAATTAAATCATAAGGATTTAGCATGTCAAGATTGACATCAGAGTATTTTCCAAATTAGACCAAGTATATCTGAAAATTATGCCATAACTATTTACTGCTTTCCAAATTAACTTGACTAACTAAAATATAATGTAACAATCTATATAACATTTTTTTATTTACTGGAAATATAAAATATAAGTTCAGTGCAAATCTTATACATAATGTATTTAAAGTATGATAAATACAATATATATAACATGCAGCAAGATATAAAAAATAAAACACAGTAATAAAACACAAAGGACATGTGGAAAAGGGGTCTGAAACTACAGGTATCTCTCGGAAAACAGAACAAGGTGGGACAACATGTATATCATGATTTATGTACTTGTGCCAGACTTAAATCCTTAAATGTTTTACCATTTGGACAAAGGCCTCATGATATACATCAGTTTGACTCCCAATCCCAGGTTAATGATTTCACATTGTATGGAGTTTTTTTTGTTTGTTTGTTTGTTTGTTTTTTTTACATTTATATCCCGCCCTTCTCCGAAGACTCAGGGCGGCTTACAGTGTATAAGGCAATAGTCTCATTCTATTTGTATATTTACAAAGTCAACTTATTGCCCCCCCAACAATCTGGGTCCTCAGTTTTATTCAAGAGAAAGAGGTGGAGGAAGATAGAGTGACCAGATCATCTGGAGCTCCATGCAAAGCTTTTAAAGAGAGGTTTTGTTAATGTTTTTATTGTTATTAACTGATTGTTTAATTCTTAGTAGATTTTTTTCTTTTCTCTAAAAAGACATGAGATATATCTGTGTTTTATCAGAATCTGAACACCTACTCTTTGATATATTGGCTCTTCAGTAAAAAATAGTCCATTATGTGAGTTGTATATTTAGTACCCAGAATGCAAGACTCCCACAGCTTTCCTGTCACAACATCCGATAGGTATTTGCATTTCGCCTCAGTAAAGCACAGTGTTAGATAACACGCTATAGCAAATATACTTTCTTATTTGACACGCAAAATTCTTAGGTTCATGGTGGCAAGCTATAGTGCTTTTCTGTTTCCCAGCATGTTACATGCATTTATCTTCTGCGAACACAACCCTAGTTCCTTGGAAGCTAGCTAGATGGATAAGCAAAGAGTTCCCCAGGTAGCTGTATTTCATGCAGGGCAGAAATGCCACGATGGAGGGCTTCAGCTATATGAGTAGCTGAAAATGATAAGATAACAAATGGAGCAACCTAGAAGTATATAAAAATGCTTCCTTAGTACAATGTAACACATCACCCTAAAGAAAAATATTGTGGAATGTCCTAATTTTGGAATGATTACAAGAATGGTGTAAGTTACTAGAGAAAGAAAAAACAGACTTGAGTTAGAGGAAGAAATGAAACTGAGATGTAGAAATTTAGGGAAGATTTTTTTTCTTGATTATGGAGTCACAAAAACAAAAAGATAAGCTATATCATTGTCAGGATAAAGAGGTCTGAAAATGCTGTATGTCTTTCTGAATTCTTTGAGTAATGTACTCAATCAGGTACCTACTCCAATTTGGTTGGCTTTGGATTTCAGAAGATAATACAGGAAGAGGCAAGGATGATAAAGCTACAAAGAGTGGCAGAAGAAAAGAAAGGGACATTTATTAAGCAAGGCAGAATTTGTTCTTATATATAGGCGAAGTATTCCATCTTGAAAAATAGTGCCCCTCCCCAACACTCCTCCCTGCTATAGACAGACATCACCATCAACTTCACCTGGTGGCTTTCAACAAGGACTTTCAGAATTCTCTTGTCAGCATAGCCATTGAAAACAAATAAAGAATTTGCTTGTGTTTCCAATGTTAAAAAATTTGAAATCAAAATGAAAAATGAAAAAAAAAATATTATCAATAACTGTCAAAGCTGCTATGTAGAAGTTGTACTCAATTAAAACAATACTACTAGGAAATGAAAATCTTTGGCTAGATAACAGCTTATTTGCTTGAGAGATTTGAATGTTCCTCTTAACATTTACTTTGTCAGTTTCTGTAGTTTAGTCACAGTATAAATAATACGAGTAAGGAGCTTGCCAGAAATTCAAAGTAGTAATATATTTACATTACATTTTATTTATTACTTAATCATGAGCAATATGGTAAAAGAGACAGATAAATGAAGGGTGAACTTTTGTTGAATTTTATCCTGATGACTTCCCACTGTGAGATGAATTATTTTGATATTCATGTTTGTACAGTCAAAATAACAGACTTTGATGTTAGTGGTGAAATCTTTAGTACAGATATTGGCTGATTTAGTCTTCATTCCCTTTTTATACCCTTATTTCAGGCCTACTAAATATACGTATTGATACTGCTTTGAGGGATTGTTTTATATTTGTGTCTTTATGCTCTAAAGACAGATGGATGGGTTAAACTGGCCTTGATTTTGTATAGTATGCTCTGATAAATCCAATTTATCGTAGATTATATTAGAAGTATTTATGATCTGATTCTATATGGAACTACTGGAATTCTTGACTTTCACAAGATGTTGGTCCTTTAAACAACACAATTAAGTGTGCCATATAAGTGCAACCTTTGTGAAATAAGTTTTCATTCATCTACTTCTCCCCTTTTTTGAGTTATCAAGTTATGCAAAATGTGGTGTATTTTTTTCCTCCTTTAACTGTCTGTATTTTAGCATTGTATCTAATCTGTGAACGATGGTCACTTTTAATTTGGTGAACAATATATTTTTCAGTTATTTTTTCATTTCTTTAAATTTATAAGCTACCCTCATTGTTGAGGTAACACTTAAGTGACATACTAGCACAATAAACATAATTTAGAATTCAAAAGAGAAAAAAACCCTCTTTGCTTGTTTGTAATTAAAGCTATCTACATTTCCATGTGTTTACATAACAAAAAACTGCTGTTAGTTGAAAATATCGGCCAATCTTTCTAATTGGCTTTCAGTGAAACTAAAGGAGGGAAACAGTAGGTGAAAGAAACTTACATAGTTTTGAGAATGCCAGAAATCAAACTACTAGATAAGCAAGTAAATAATATATGTTGAGTAAAGTGGTAATTTGATAAGGAAGATAGTATGGTAGTTAAAATGGATTAGAAACCTTGAATTCTAGTCATCCTTAAGCACTGAAGCTGATTGGGTGTTCTTAAGTTGGTCACTCTCTCTTAGCCCAGCCTAACTCGCAGACTTTTTAATAGTTTTTTTAAAAAACTATTTAAAAATAGTTTTTAAAAAAAAACATTTAATACCACCAGCAATACAGCTACCCTTCAAAAAGACCTTGACTTTTTCTCCGAATGGTCTAAAACTTGGCAACTCCACATCTCAACCAGCAAATGCTCAGTCTTACATATTGGAAAAAAGAACCTAAACACTAAGTACAAGCTTGATGGACATTGCCTTACAGATGACCCCCACCCTGTTAAAGACCTTGGAGTTTTCATATCAAATGATCTAAGTGCCAAAGCACACTGCAACTACATCGCAAAAAAGGTTTTAAGAGTTGTAAATCTAATCTTGCGTAGCTTGTTCTCCAAAAACACTACACTACTAACCAGAGCATATAAAATATTTGCTAGACCAATTCTTGAATATAGCTTGACTGTCTGGAACCCATACCACATTTCTGACATCAATGCAATTGAACTTGTCCAGAAATATTTTACAAGAAGAGTTCTCCACTCCTCTGAATTCAACAAAATACCTTATGCCTCCAGACTTGAAATCCTGGGTTTAGAAAATTTAGAACTACGCCGCCTTCGACATGACCTGAGTTTAACTCATAGAATCATCTATTATAATGTCCTTCCTGTCGAAGACTACTTCAGCTTCAATTGCAACAATACACGAGCACACAATAGATTTAAGCTTAATGATAACCGCTCCAATCTTGATTTCAGAAAATATGACTTTAGTAACAGAGTTGTTAATACTTGGAATATACTACCTGACTCTGTGGTCTCTTTCCAAAATCCCCAAAGCTTCAACCAAAAACTGTCTACTATTGACCTCAGCCCATTCCTAAGAGGTCTGTAAGGGATGTGCATAAGAGCACAAGTGTGCCTACCGTTCCTGTCTTATTGTTTCCTTTTGTTATATCCAATTAATATAGTTATTACATACTCATGCTTATATATATGCTCATATATTGTATAGTTATTTCATGCATATGCTTATATATACTGTGTGACAAAATAAATAAATAAATAAAATAAAATAAAATAAACTTATTGAGGCTCTGATGCTACCTTGAGCTATAGAAATAAAAGGGTAGGACATAAATATAATAAAATAAAATAAAGGAGCGGCGAGAGGACAGACCCCTGAGGCACCCCACAAGTGAGGTCCTTAAATGTTTTACCATTTGGACAAAGGCCTCATGATATACATCAGTTTGACTCCCAATCCCAGGTTAATGATTTCACATTGTATGGAGTTTTTTTTTTTTTTTTTACATTTATATCCCGCCCTTCTCCGAAGACTCAGGGCGGCTTACAGTGTATAAGGCGATAGTCTCATTCTATTTGTATATTTACAAAGTCAACTTATTGCCCCCCCAACAATCTGGGTCCTCAGTTTTATTCAAGAGAAAGAGGTGGAGGAAGATAGAGTGACCAGATCATCTGGAGCTCCATGCAAAGCTTTTAAAGAGAGGTTTTGTTAATGTTTTTATTGTTATTAACTGATTGTTTAATTCTTAGTAGATTTTTTTCTTTTCTCTAAAAAGACATGAGATATATCTGTGTTTTAGCATTGTATCTAATCTGTGAACGATGGTCACTTTTAATTTGGTGAACAATATATTTTTCAGTTATTTTTTCATTTCTTTAAATTTATAAGCTACCCTCATTGTTGAGGTAACACTTAAGTGACATACTAGCACAATAAACATAATTTAGAATTCAAAAGAGAAAAAAACCCTCTTTGCTTGTTTGTAATTAAAGCTATCTACATTTCCATGTGTTTACATAACAAAAAACTGCTGTTAGTTGAAAATATCGGCCAATCTTTCTAATTGGCTTTCAGTGAAACTAAAGGAGGAAAACGGTAGGTGAAAGAAACTTACATAGTTTTGAGAATGCCAGAAATCAAAACTACTAGATAAGCAAGTAAATAATATATGTTGAGTAAAGTGGTAATTTGAAAAGGAAGATAGTATGGTAGTTAAAATGGATTAGAAACCTTGAATTCTAGTCATCCTTAAGCACTGAAGCTGATTGGGTGTTCTTAAGTTGGTCACTCTCTCTTAGCCCAGCCTAACTCGCAGACTTTTTAATAGTTTTTTTAAAAAACTATTTAAAAATAGTTAAAAAAAAAACATTTAATACCACCAGCAATACAGCTACCCTTCAAAAAGACCTTGACTTTTTCTCCGAATGGTCTAAAACTTGGCAACTCCACATCTCAACCAGCAAATGCTCAGTCTTACATATTGGAAAAAAGAACCTAAACACTAAGTACAAGCTTGATGGACATTGCCTTACAGATGACCCCCACCCTGTTAAAGACCTTGGAGTTTTCATATCAAATGATCTACGTGCCAAAGCACACTGCAACTACATCGCAAAAAAGGTTTTAAGAGTTGTAAACCTAATCTTGCGTAGCTTGTTCTCCAAAAACACTACACTACTAACCAGAGCATATAAAATATTTGCTAGACCAATTCTTGAATATAGCTTGACTGTCTGGAACCCATACCACATTTCTGACATCAATGCAATTGAACTTGTCCAGAAATATTTTCTTTCTTGTCATATATTCCATGTAACAGGAACACATTTCTTCCTCTTTTCTCCTACCGGATTTCTAATGTGCATGGTTATCATGGCAGACAAAGAGGTAGAATACATTATGGCACTTCAAATACTATTAGCATTCTTCTTTATCTTGTGTATAGTAAATTCACTCACAGTAAAAACTCATGCTAGGGCCAAGGATCATTAGATGTACAGTAATACATCCCACTTCATTTCTTGTGTTAGAGAGGTCATTTTTCTTCGACATATTGTTGATACGATTTTGATTCCATAGTAACAGTAGAAACAGCAGATATGGAAAAAGTGGAAAACAAGGATCCACAACTGAAGCAACCACACACAGCACAATGATGAATGTGTAAGGATAGAGCAGAAAAGGATTTTGGAACATCGGAAAATGTTGTATTTTGGCATGTTTCAGATGGGAGTATATTTAAAAACAACAGCATCTGCATTTAAGACAATGAAATATGATGCTTTTGCATGCAGTATAAGTTTTGCATTGAAGACTGAAAGGGCTATTAGAGGTTAACTTTTGCTTCTACTTCAAAGATACTTGATATGGAACATTTTGTTGAGAATTTAGCTCACTCAACTTTAACTATGACCTCTAAAAATGACAATGGATTATGTAGTAGCTATAACATGCTACCTCTTGGTACAAGCTCACAAGAGAAGAAATATTCCACTGGAGAATTCATCAAATTGTTGTTCATGTTTCTCTCATTCTGTTTACTGAATGATTAGGGAGTAGGAAGTTATCAGGGCAGCTTCTTTAGCTTCCATCTTCCAGCCATAGAACATTGTCTGGATAATGAACTGCATTTATTCTGAAATTTCTTCTTACAAAGCTGTAAGTATCAAACAATTTTTTTTAAAAAAATAAGGTTATAATTTTATACTTGAACTTTGCAGAAGTAACTATTTCTTATTGAACTAAGAATGAACTAAAAAAACTCCTGACTTAATTAGTATACTCTAGAACTGCTAAGGGGTGGGTGGATAGGTTCATGAGTGTCTACGGAGGATTTGTCAAAATCTTTATTTCAAAAGCCTTTCAAGCATATATTTCATTTTCTTTTTATTCTTCCATACTATTTCTAAGAAACACGAAGCATGACTTTCCCAATCTAATATAACATTACTGTCATGGCCTTTTAACAGTTTTTCTTGTTAAAAATTATTGAGGATGAGATCTTATTATAAAAGTAATAACAGGCAGACAAAGAGGTAGAATACATTATGGCACTTCAAATACTATTAGCATTCTTCTTTATCTTGTGTATAGTAAATTCACTCACAGTAAAAACTCATGCTAGGGCCAAGGATCATTAGATGTACAGTAATACATCCCACTTCATTTCTTGTGTTAGAGAGGTCATTTTTCTTCGACATATTGTTGATACGATTTTGATTCCATAGTAACAGTAGAAACAGCAGATATGGAAAAAGTGGAAAACAAGGATCCACAACTGAAGCAACCACACACAGCACAATGATGAATGTGTAAGGATAGAGCAGAAAAGGATTTTGGAACATCGGAAAATGTTGTATTTTGGCATGTTTCAGATGGGAGTATATTTAAAAACAACAGCATCTGCATTTAAGACAATGAAATATGATGCTTTTGCATGCAGTATAAGTTTTGCATTGAAGACTGAAACGGCTATTAGAGGTTAACTTTTGCTTCTACTTCAAAGATACTTGATATGGAACATTTTTGTTGAGAATTTAGCTCACTCTCAACTTTAACTATGACCTCTAAAAATGACAATGGATTATGTAGTAGCTATAACATGCTACCTCTTGGTACAAGCTCACAAGAGAAGAAATATTCCACTGGAGAATTCATCAAATTGTTGTTCATGTTTCTCTCATTCTGTTTACTGAATGATTAGGGAGTAGGAAGTTATCAGGGCAGCTTCTTTAGCTTCCATCTTCCAGCCATAGAACATTGTCTGGATAATGAACTGCATTTATTCTGAAATTTCTTCTTACAAAGCTGTAAGTATCAAACAATTTTTTTAAAAAAAAAATAAGGTTATAATTTTATACTTGAACTTTGTAGAAGTAACTATTTCTTATTGAACTAAGAATGAACTAAAAAAACTCCTGACTTAATTAGTATACTCTAGAACTGCTAAGGGGTGGGTGGATAGGTTCATGAGTGTCTACGGGAGGATTTGTCAAAATGTGCAAGAAGACAAGTGTAGTAGTGTCATGAATGAAGCCTGAGGCTGTTGTCTGTGCATGTGAATAAACTTGGAAAATCCATGGGCTCTGGTTATAAAAGATCCTGATTTTTGATTGCCACTCATTCTGCAGATTTTAATCCTTTGTGGACAACACTGACTCAAATTCTTCACAAACATACATTATGAGGATCAGTTCGTTTTCGAATTAAAACATAGATTTAAGCTTAATGATAACCGCTCCAATCTTGATTTCAGAAAATATGACTTTAGTAACAGAGTTGTTAATACTTGGAATATACTACCTGACTCTGTGGTCTCTTTCCAAAATCCCCAAAGCTTCAACCAAAAACTGTCTACTATTGACCTCACCCCATTCCTAAGAGGTCTGTAAGGGATGTGCATAAGAGCACAAGTGTGCCTACCGTTCCTGTCTTATTGTTTCCTTTTGTTATATCCAATTAATATAGTTATTACATACTCATGCTTATATATATGCTCATATATTGTATAGTTATTTCATGCATATGCTTATATATACTGTGTGACAAAATAAATAAATAAATAAAATAAAATAAACTTATTGAGGCTCTGATGCTACCTTGAGCTATAGAAATAAAAAGGGTAGGACATAAATATAATAAATAAAAATAAAGATAACTTATTTCCACTTTAAATAAGAATGTATAGTGTATGTTGAAGTAAGATAACTTCACAGTTAGAATTGTACTCTAGATACCTTTTGGTTTTCTTATAAGTATTTTTCTAAATGTGTTCAGTTATCCCTCACTTGATGCTAAGTTACATTCCTCCAAAATTCCTTGCATAAAATGTATTTCCATAACAAGAGATACTGAACTGGTGGGAAAAGGTAGTTTTGGAGTATAGTGTTAAAAGTTTATAACCACAACACATTGAGAAATGTACTCATAACATTTCAGAGCCTTTTTCTTAAGCATTATGTCACTCAGAAATATTTTCTTCCTTGTCATATATTTCATGTAACAGGAACACATTTCTTCCTCTTTTCTCCTACCGGATTTCTAATGTGCATGGTTATCATGGCAGACAAAGAGGTAGAATACATTATGGCACTTCAAATACTATTAGCATTCTTCTTTATCTTGTGTATAGTAAATTCACTCACAGTAAAAACTCATGCTAGGGCCAAGGATCATTAGATGTACAGTAATACATCCCACTTCATTTCTTGTGTTAGAGAGGTCATTTTTCTTCGACATATTGTTGATACGATTTTGATTCCATAGTAACAGTAGAAACAGCAGATATGTAAAAAGTGGAAAACAAGGATCCACAACTGAAGCAACCACACACAGCACAATGGTGAATGTGTAAGGATAGAGCAGAAAAGGATTTTGGAACATCGGAAAATGTTGTATTTTGGCATGTTTCAGATGGGAGTATATTTAAAAACAACAGCATCTGCATTTAAGACAATGAAATATGATGCTTTTGCATGCAGTATAAGTTTTGCATTGAAGACTGAAAGGGCTATTAGAGGTTAACTTTTGCTTCTACTTCAAAGATACTTGATATGGAACATTTTTGTTGAGAATTTAGCTCACTCTCAACTTTAACTATGACCTCTAAAAATGACAATGGATTATGTAGTAGCTATAACATGCTACCTCTTGGTACAAGCTCACAAGAGAAGAAATATTCCACTGGAGAATTCATCAAATTGTTGTTCATGTTTCTCTCATTCTGTTTACTGAATGATTAGGGAGTAGGAAGTTATCAGGGCAGCTTCTTTAGCTTCCATCTTCCAGCCATAGAACATTGTCTGGATAATGAACTGCATTTATTCTGAAATTTCTTCTTACAAAGCTGTAAGTATCAAACAATTTTTTTTAAAAAAATAAGGTTATAATTTTATACTTGAACTTTGCAGAAGTAACTATTTCTTATTGAACTAAGAATGAACTAAAAAAACTCCTGACTTAATTAGTATACTCTAGAACTGCTAAGGGGTGGGTGGATAGGTTCATGAGTGTCTACGGGAGGATTTGTCAAAATGTGCAAGAAGACAAGTGTAGTAGTGTCATGAATGAAGCCTGAGGCTGTTGTCTGTGCATGTGAATAAACTTGGAAAATCCATGGGCTCTGGTTATAAAAGATCCTGATTTTTGATTGCCACTCATTCTGCAGATTTTAATCCTTTGTGGACAACACTGACTCAAATTCTTCACAAACATACATTATGAGGATCAGTTCGTTTTCGAATTAAAACATAGATTTAAAAAAAAATCCGACAAAAATCCGACAAATGCTGTATGTTTCAGTGTATTCAAGAGCCCCAGTAAATACTTTTATTTATTGTTTGTCAAAATCTTTATTTCAAAAGCCTCTCAAGCATATATTTCATTTTCTTTTTATTCTTCCATACTATTTCTAAGAAACACGAAGCATGACTTTCCCAATCTAATATAACATTACTGTCATGGCCTTTTAACAGTTTTTCTTGTTAAAAATTATTGAGGATGAGATCTTATTATAAAAGTAATAACAGGCAGACAAAGTGGTATCATGGCAATCTGTTATATAATCCTTCAAACAAAAGTACACCAAAATGCAAAACACGGAACAGACTAAATCAAAAGAGAACTCTAATGTCAGGAAAATATATAGTTGGTTAATTATTTGAAAAGATATGCACAAAATTCAAACACAGATCTCTTTCATTGCTACTGGAAAGTTAAATGTGCAGGAGTTTCAAGAACTTTGCTGGTGATAATTGTTTCTGTTCCTATGGAAACATATTCTGAATTGCTTCTCACGTGATGGTATTCATTATAAAAGAGACTGCTACAAAATACTGGAGACATGAAGCTTTTAGTTCAAATCCTTTATTGAAACATCTGCAGTAACCTGAAATATAAATGACTTGAGTTAGTGCTTTTCAATTAATTCAAGCATAAACATTGACAGAAGGTATTTCAACACTTGAATTCACTGATGGCTATCTTCTACCATATTCTTTTTGAAATAGTCTTAATTTGGATGGAGGAAGGAACATCTATTAAACAGGAGGGAAAGAGTAAATCAGTTCTGTTTTGTAAGATTGAGATAAACAAACACTTTTAAGGATAAATGAGATTCCATAGTCACATAGCAGATCAGCTACCTGCCTATTGATTTGATATGGTATAGGTATTCCTTCCCCATTCTAAAGCAGTAACTCTTTGCATTGAAAATAATTATGTAAAATTGCTATTTTTAATAACCTAAAATTATCTTAGTTCTAATTATCTACCTTGTGCAGATAACGTCTCCTTCCATAAACTCTCCCGTTAATTACCGTAATTACTAGTGTATCCCTGTTTCAGATTCCATATTGAGAGAAGTCTTAATTGGTTTCACAAGAAACAAACTTTTTTCATTACAAACTGAACTTCATGGGATGTCCAGCATTATTTTTATAAATTGCTTTAGTTCCACAATAAGCTTATGAAAGTGCTCACTTTTCTTAGAAATGTTTCTGCTGCTTTTAACTTGTAAATAAAAACTTTCTTTAATATCCATGTGCTCTGGTTATAAAAGATTCTGATTTTCTTACCTAAAGATGTTCATGATTTTACTTGAATATGCTAGTTATAGATTATAACTCTTGTTAATTGGCCCTAAAAGAACATGAAGCTTGGCTCACCATATTAACTTCTCCTAAAAAATGAGCTAATTAAAATGAAAAGGAAAAAAAAATGCTTGGGTGAGTTAAAATTTCAGATGTACATGGAAGTGGGAAAATTTGGTCAGAAATCTGTAAGAGCCCTGAAAAACCTAGAAAGGAAATAGTATAAGAAACATTCTTATGTGCAAAATGTATGTACTGTACATAAAAATAAAAACAAATATGGCAAAGTACTGTAAGACTCTAGTAAAATAGTTAAGGACTGTTAAACCATTTAATTTTTGCTACCCATTAGGGTGAAAAAATGTTTGGATACTAATTTACATATTGAAGATAAATTTGAAGGAAGTCAGGTTGTAGCGCTTCTAGTGAAAAAACCATGTTTCAGAAGGATGCAGTTTTTAAAACTAAAACTTTGGTTCACTTTTAAATGGTGACAAATTTTAAGCTTCCATTTGCATGCATTTCCCCCCACAATATTCTACTGCCTTAAAGAGTAGATCACATAAAAATAATATATGATACCACTATTTTTCATAGGAGTGTCAGTTTATTACCAATTTCTCTTAAGTAATGCAATTTTTCTGGATTTAATGAAGTAACATGCGATTAAGTTATAGGATAATGGTAAAACAATATCACTATCATATAAGAATTAATTGTAAAAGCTGCTAAAAAATGGCTTGCATGGAACTTGATATGCATCAGATAATTACAGTTCCCAGAAGGGTGATATTCATGGGCTAGGTTGTGGCGTGCAAACAACTGTAAACAAATAAGCCAGAAAATTATAACATGCAAAAGCAAATGTATGTATTTATTTAAAAATATTTATTATGCTCACAAAGTATAAATCTGTACTATGATTCTTACATGCAAAAGTACTTTGTTTTACAGGATTTTGAATTAAATAATGAATTGAAGATGAGTGTTCTTAATCTACTAGAAGAAGTTTTGAGAGACCCTGACCTTTTGCCACAAGAAAGGAAAGCTACAGCAAATATCCTAAGGTAAAGAGGATCTATGAGTTTCATAACAGAAGTATTATAAAAGAAACAGAAGTGTGATCAATTCAGATGTTTAGTTTCGGTGTATCACTTAAAAAAGGGGGAAATATAATTTTGTTACAGAAATGTGGTGTTGATCCATAGTTTCATAGAGTTAAAACCATTTTAAGCTTTCTCTAAGGAACATATACTGCAGAATTATACCTATGAAGAATTAGGGTCCTTTTGTTCTTTTCACCAAAAGTCTGATTGCAAATTAAAAATATATGAGCATTCTAAATATATTACATACAAGCAATTTGAGAAGTTAAGCCCCTCCAATAAGTCATCTAAATGACTTGTTTACATGATAAAAACAATGATTTCCAGTTCCAAATAGTTTTAGTGTTACAATTGAAAAGCCAAAAAATACTTCAAGCATTTCAAAAGAAGTAGCACCAAAATTTTCTTCTGCAAGAAAAGCTACAGAAAACTTGTATAGTATCTTATACTGTGGTGGTGGCGCAGTGGTTCAAATGCAGTATTGCAGACTAATTCTGCTGACTGCCAGCTGCCGGCAGGTGGGCAATTCGATTCTCACTGGCTCAAGGTTGATTAAGTCTTCGATCTTCTGAGGTCAGTAAAATGAGGACCCAGATTGTTGGGGGCAAAATGCTGACTCTGTAAACCACTTAGAAAGGGTTGTAAAGCACTGTGAAACCGTATATAAGTCTTAGTGCTTCTGCTGTTAAACAACATAATAAATGTTAGTCTGGACAGCATCATAAAACTCTTGTTTCTGGTATTATTTGCCCTAAGCACTTTCAGGTAGGCTTATATTGATGCCTATATAATTGACTATTATATTACACAGTTGACTCAGATAATTTGATACCCTTACTGACAGGTTGGTAGATGGTGGATCTGAGAATCAGTATCAGTGGATCTGCAAGGGATTGAACATTGAGATTCGATGCATGAATTTTCATAATTCCATGTCATCTTGAAGACAGGTTTTACATTAAGTGCTTCAGGTGTCTCTCTCAGTGTTGTGGCCCGCCAGACTCAGACAATGAGGAAATTGGGGAGGAACTTGGGCCAGTTCTGGAGTCTGGGGAAGGCTCTGATGGATGCTCTGTGTTGCACACAGAGATAGAGCTAGGGCTGTCTGACATTTCCCAGCCACTAGAGAGGTAGCTGCCTTTGGAGGGTGAGATGACTGAGGAGGAAGAACAGCTGGGGCCTGTTCCAGATGCACATATGCACAGAACATTTAGGAGAGGTGAACAACAGAGGACAAGGAGTCGACTCAGGAAGCAAAGCAAACATGGATGCTGAATGGCCCCTCCCTGGCTGGGGAATAAATAGAAGGAAAGGGGTGGTTGTCGTAGGAGACAACAGTTCATATTTCTGGAGATTTTGCTCATTGTGTTTCGTGCAACAAAGACTGCTTGCCAGAACTTAATTTGCAGCCTTTCAGCTGGGAACTCATGGCCTTGGAATTATCGCAAGGAACTGATAAGGTCTGTTGCTGCAGTTAACTCCTTGCAGGACTCTTGCTTGGACTTTTCCTTGGGGGAATGACATTAATTCACAAGAGGTAAATGAAGGGTTTTTCGTGACAAGGGAGTCTTTTTCTTGTTTCTGCTAAGACTGGATCAGAACCAGTGGTGGGTTTCAATTTTTTTTACTGCTGGTTCTGTGGACTGGCTTATTTGGTGGGCATGGCTTGGCGGTCATGTGAATGGATGGGCGTGGCTAGGTGGTCATGATCCTCGTTCCGCCTATGAGAATTCCCCCATCTGGATCTTTTGCAATCCCCCAAAGGGTCAAAGGAAACCAGATTCCACACAGCTCTGAACCCTTAAGGCAAACCAAATACAAGTGGTCCTCACTTAATGGCCGGTTGCTTAGCAAGTGTTCTAATTTATGACTGACCTCCCCAGAGCTACTTGACCAGTTTTTGGAGTTTTGACAGCCATGCACTCACAGACACACATAACCAGTTAAAACATCCCACACAGTCATGTGACTGAGGTTTTCCATGTTTTTTGCCAGTTTCCAACAATTTCTTCTGGTTTCTGGTTAAAAATGCCCATGGGGAAAATGGACTTGTTTAACAACCACAATGTTCGCTTAATGTCCACAAGGTTCACTTAATGACCATGATGTTTGCCTAACCCAGGAGTCTGCAACTTTAAACACACAAAGAGCCATTTTTCTATTTTCTTTTAAATAGACAGGTATATCTCTCTCTGTCTCTCTCTTTCTCCCTCCACCCCTCTCTCATATCCTCTCTCTTTTTCTCATTTCTCTCTCATCTCTTACTCCCTATCTTTCTTTCTCATCTCTCTTTCTTTCTCTCATCTCTTTCTTTCTCCCTGTCTCTCTCTCTCTCATCTCTTCCTCTTTGTTTATCCCTCTCTGTTTCTCATCTCCCCCTCTTTCTCTGTCTTATCTCCTCTCTCTCTCTCTCTCTTGTCTCTTTCTTTCCACCCCTCTCTCTCTGTGTCTTCTCTCTCTCGCTCTCGCTCTCTCTCTTTCCCTCCCTCCCTCTTTTTCTCTCTCTGTCCCCAGGGGGGAAGGAACCTCTGAACTGGTGCTGGGTGATGGGAATCTGATGTCCAGAGGCTGACGAGCCACGTGCTGAAGACCAGATGGGGGCAATCCCACAAAAATAACATATGTCTCTTGTTGCTTGCGAGCGCTTCTGATTAGGACAGGGGTGTCCAAACTTGGCCCTTTGGAGAGTGGTGGACTTCAACTCCCAGAATTCTCCAACTAGTAACTTGCTTAAATTTATAGCTCATGCTGGCTGGGGAATTCTGGGAGTTGAAGTCCACCACTCTCCAAAGGGCCAAGTTTGGACACCCCTGGATTAGGAGGAAGAGAAGCACAGTGGGAGGAGGCTTGGTTGGTGTCGGGGGCAGCAAGTGCTTTGTGGCTCCCTAAGTGGGATTGAGCCTCCCCGCTCACATCTTTGCCTGAGGGCGCTGGCAGTCACTTCCTGCGTTTCAGGAGGTCCGTACTCTTCCTGCTGGTGCTCGGCCTCCTTAATACACGCAGGCAGGAGGTGGCAGTTGCGACATGGGTTTCATTCACTGCCTGCAAGCTCTAGGTGGCAAGCAGCCAAGCAAGCAAGCCAGAGATCTGCCAGCAGCCTCTAATCTGCAGTTTACACGTGAGCACCATTGGCCTTTCTCCCTGCCTTTCCAGGCCAATGGTGCTCATGAGTAAACGGCAGTTAGGAATCTCAAATACGGCCATGAATGAACATTTGTGTGGTAGCCGCTGGCTGGAGCTACTAAATAGGCGGGCAAACTAAGTGCCTGAAGGACCCCATCCCGTCACTGGGAGTCCAGGCGACTTAAGTGATTGGTGAGCGGCTGAGCTCCTTGAGAGACAGAGTTTGCAGGGGGCTACCCTGGCTACAACACAATGTTTGTTCTCATCTGTATTTGAGATTCCTAGCTAGGGCTGACTTCGGCAGCTTCTCTCTGCCGGAGTGCTTCCTGGACTTACAGCTTACAGCTCTGAGCCCAAAGCAGCAGGAGGCATGGGCTGTCTTGGTGCCACAAGCTTTGGGTTCTTAGTGGTCTGCAAAGGACACACTCGAATTGGCGCCGAGACCAGGGCCCCAGGATGGCGCGACTGAAGACTTTTATGGCTTGCTTTCTGCCTTACAGAAGAAGAGATGGGCAGGAGGCCCGAAAGCACACAGACCCTAACACAGTGCTCTCCCAAGGGCTGCCTGCCCATCCCCCTCCACCTCACTAGTCCGGCTGGTGATCTCCCACGCGCTTCCCTCGCAGGCAGGCTGGCTTCAGGAAATATGGGAAGGGCTCTGGTGCTGCAATCTCCCACGCGCTTCCCTTGCAGGCAGGCCATCTTTGGGAAACAGGGGAAGAGCTCCAGTGCTGCAATCTCCTGCATGCTTTCCTTGCAGGCCAGGCTGGCTTCGGGAAACATGGGAAGGGCTCTGGCTGATTTGGGATGGAAACACAGAGAAACACCTACCAAAGCAACTGCCTTTTCTCTCCGAGTTCTGTTCGCAGAGAGAAGGAAGAGGCAGAGGTGGCGGCAGCAGCAGTGGCAGTGGAAGGGGCTGACCACTTCACTGCCGGTATGGTTACCTGGCCTCTCTTCGCCTGGCTCTCCTTTAGCGGCCCCGGCCCTAGCGCCTCTTCCTACCCCCACCACCTGCTTACCTTCCACGGTGCCTGGTCCAGAGTCTGGAAGGTAAGATGACTGGAGTTTTTGGTGGCCTCCAGCAAGCTGCTGCTGCTGGAAAGTGGCTGGCAAAGAAGCCTCCAAAAAGGCTTCTCCCCAGGCCGCCGAAAAGTACCAGCGGAAAAAGCTGCTGTTGTCGCCATGTTCTTCATGCACATGTATCCCATTGGATTTGGAAGGTAAGAACATGGCGGTGACAAACATGGCAGCCAGGGCAAGTGAGCGGCGATTGGGGGACCAGTTTGGGGGCATGGCCATCCATCATTGTTACCGGTTCGGCGGCCTTGGCCAAATTTTCACCAATGGTTCATGCGAACTGGTGCGAACCGGTAGCAACCCACCACTGGTCAGAACACTCGGTCCCTGTGTTGTTTTATAAATGTATGGAAATAGCATGGGATATACCGTATCTGGCATGTATTTATAGAGTACTAGAAACATTGCAATTGAAAATCATTCTGAAAATTCAACACTTACATGGCATCAGTGGAACTTATTTCTGAAGAGACATTAAAAATTATGGCTATCATTTATTAGGTATTATTTCAAAATAGCAGTTATGAAGATGCATCCTGTAAGTTCTTCTTAGTTATATCCCGCTTTCTTGAAATAAGAAAAAGAAACTCAAAAACTTAATTGGTGCTCCTGCTTTGCAGAATACCTCCCCTTACAATTGCAGAATACCTCCCCTTACAATTAAGACTTCTTCCATCTTTTATAATGTTCCAGAAGCAGCTACTAATTTTTCTGTGAAGCATTTGGTTAGTTTGTTTTCGCGGTCTTCAATTTATTTCAGTTTGAATGACTTATTCATTTATTTGTATTGTTTTTAATTAATTTTCCTCTCAGTATAATTTATAATTTATTCTTGATTGCTGTAACTTTGATTACATATTGTTTTAAAGTATTTATATTTATTGATTGTTTTGTAAACCATCATGAGTCTGAATTGATTTGACAGCATACTAGCAGAATAAATAAGCATATATAAACACTTGGAATACCTACAAGGTAAACATTAAAAATAGCGCAAAAGACCGCAGAAATTTCGTTGTGATATAAAATATATCGCTAATTATTTTTAGGACACTTTCTCAGGAGGATCAAGATGACACACACCTAAAAATAGAAGATATAATGCAGATGGTGAGTTTATTTAACTAAATACATGTTTGGTTTATTTTTTATTTATGTAAATTGAGCTTACTCTCTGGAAATTATGCTTGACTATTCCATTATTACTGCCTTTCCCCCCCCCCTCTCTCTGTTATATTTTACTTTGATCATTAGGTGTTTCAACTGTTCAGTAGTTACAATGAAACAAAATAGCTATGAATATGAACTTTGGTTTGCTGAGATATTTTATTTATTATTTATTTATTTATTTTGTCAATCACATATAAGAAAGTATAAACATAATTTGGATACATGAAAAGAGTAAGTAAAAAAAAAGGAGTGTTAGGACTGGGACGGTAGACATGCGAGTGCACTTATGCACACCCCTTACAGACCTCTTAGGAATGGAGTGGGTCAACAGTAGACAGTTTAAGCTTAAAGTTTTGGGGGTTTGGGGAAGAAACTACAGAGTCAGATAGTGCATTCCAGGCATTGACCACTCTGCTACTGAAGTCATATTTTCTGCAATCAAGTTTGGAGCGGTTTACCTTGAGTTTGTATCTATTATTTGCTCGTGTATTGTTGTGGTTGAAGCTGAAGTAGTTATGACAGGTAGGACATTGTGGTAGATAATTTTATGTACTATGCTTAGGTCAGACTGAAGTCTGCATAGTTCTAAGTTGTCTAAGCCCAAAATTTGGAATCTAGTGGCATAAGGTATTTTATTGCGAGCAGAGGAGTGGGGGACTCTTCTTGTGAAATATCTCTGGACTCTCGATTGTATTTATGTCCGATATGCAGTGCAGGTTCCAGACAGATGAGCTGTATTCAAGGATTGGTCTGGCAAATGTTTTGTATGCTCTAGTTAGTAGTACAGTATTACCAGAGAAGAAGTTAAGCAAGATTAGGTTAACAACTCTTAGTGCCTTTTTGGCAATGTTGTTATGCAAATATACTGAGGAAGTTGATTAAAATGAGTCAGAAACTATTTATATATTATCACTTTATATATTTTATTACACAAATTGTTTATTTATATAGTCATCCATCTCACAGAAAAGTGATTCTAAGTATTGCTCAATAAAAAAACAACCGTTAAATCAAAATAATAAAACAAGTACAATTAAAAAGACATCAAGCAGTAGTATTAATAACAATATGGTACAAAAGAAAAATTGATGTTAAAAACAATGCTGCCATCTCATTAAATCACCATTTGTTTGAGATTCCTAAGCCTGTGACACAGCCTTGTTATGGATTTTTAGAAGAATATCAAGCATAGGACTAATCTCACCTTGGTGGGAGAAGATTGATGTTCCACAGGTGGGCACCATGGCAGAAAAAGCCCATCTCCTGGGCCCCACCAAGGGAAATTCTTTCACCAGAAAGAACAACAATATATCTCTTCTTCCAGACCTGATGGACAGGTACATGTAAATCAGGTGGAGGCAGTTCCTCAAATAAACATTCAAATGGCTATTTAAAATTGCAATGGCAATTTGCAAGTAAAAAATAAACAGGAACTTATTTTTAAAAAGTGAAAATCTGCTAACCATGGAAGAGTTATTTATGTAGAGAAAATATCAAATTGAATTTGAAGCACAGAAGGTTTTAAACAGTGTGGAGCAGCAGTCATCAACTGGTGGTCTGTGGACCACTGGTGGTCCGTGAGAAAATTTTGGTGGTCCGCAGAAAAATTATTTGCATTTTTTATCTTGTACTAAATCAAGGGTCTTCAAACTATGGCACCTGGGCTGGATAAGTGCAATGAACGCTTCTGTTGTTGCAGAGAGTCTCCCCTTTAGGGGTCTTTTTGTGTGGGTCGGAGGGGGCCAGAAATTCCAATTTGGGGTTGCTTCAGCCTCCTGGTGTGGGGCTTTGGGCGAAGGCTGGAGGGAAGTGCCGCTGGTGGCGAAGAGCCAGAGGGCCTTGTTCCAGTGGGAGTGCATCATGGCCTGGAACTGGCTGACCATCTCAGCCCACTGAGCCTTCAGGCTCCTTACCTGGCCTTGCAGGTCTTCCCTCTGCTTGGAAAGCCTATGCTCCTAATCCTCAGTGAGGTGCTTCTGCTGAGTTTTCTCGGTCAGATCCAATTTGAACTGAGCTGTTTTGCCAACTCTTTCTTGAGGTGGCTGCTTAGCTCCAGCAAATGTTTCCTGTTGGGGCCCTAAGGAGCCCGAGGGGGAAGTCGAGGAGTGGCTGGGAGGGGAGGGGCAAGTAGAGGCCGGCAAGGTGCTCCTTGACATGAGTCACACCTTGTTGGCCATGGCCACCAAGTCACATGACCACCAGGCCACGCCCTCCCAGGCAGTCATTAGGCAGATCCTATTAGTGGTCCGCGGGATTTAAAATTATGAATTTAGTGGTCCCTGAGGTCCGAAAGGTTGGTGATCCCTGGTGTGGAGTGCTTGATGTAACTGTGACAGCTTGTTCAAAATCTAGGCCAAGGGTGTCAAACTCAAGGCCCACTGGCCTGTGGGTGCTTAAATCTGGCCCACAGGGCTGCCCTGGAAACAGTGAAGGACCGCCCCACGGTGCCTCTTTCAGCAAAAACGGAGCTCGGTAGGGCTGCACATAGCCCCCCCCCTCTATTTTCACTGGCAGAGGACTGCAGGACATTAAGCTGCCCACACCTACCCTGCCCATGCTCACCCCAGCCATGCCCACTCGGCCCACCTGAGGTCAAACATAACCCTGCTGCGGCCCTCAATGAAATCAAGTTTTACATCCCTGATCTAGGCATATTATTTATTGTGTTAAGCTTCTTTTTCCTATTTTGTTCTAGGAACACAAATACTCTAGGATTCTGTACCTACTATGCATTTTTATTTTAAAAATTGTGTATTAGCAAGTCTTTACAACTCCCCATTATTTATAGTATTTTATTCCTGTAAGTCTATCTGAGTCCATGAGGAGGCATATACAGAATCTGAAGATTTATACAAGTAACAAGAAATATTTAAAAGAAAAAAAAAAGAAAGAAGCCCAAATATAGCTGCCCATTTCAAGAATATCCAGATTCTGATTAAGTAGCCATAATGCTATTAATTGAAATGGGGTGAAAAAGAATAACATGGTTTACTAGAAGAGGACATGTCTGGTTGGCTAGAATGCAGTCTTGATTGCTGCTTAACCCCAGACTCGTGGATTAAGCAAGAAGTGAAAAGGTAATGAGTGCAGGGATGCCTCAGGAGGGAGATGGAGGCCCCGGGGGCTCACATGAGTTAGCAAGCTACACATGAGTTGGGGGAGGTGGGTTGAGGAAGGTTGGAAAATGAGGACAAGGGGTACATGCATGGGAGCACAGGGAGGCTAGGGAAAGGGCATGTGTACAAGCACAGGGTGATCTGGGAAAGAGGAAATGTGGGCAGGGTGCATGGAGGCAGGAGTAAAATGCTGGGTACATGTGAGTGCAGGGAGGCTGGAGAAAGAGAACAGCGATATAGGTATGTATATGACTGCAGGGAGGCCTTAGAAAAGGGTTGAATGATATGTGTCCATATGTACAAGCACACGGAAGCTGAAGCAAGAGGACATGGGGTGCTTGCAAATGAAGGAAGAAAGGAGGGAGTAATGCATGCAAGTGAGGAGACTTACCTAAGTGACTTGCAGCCTTCCCTACCCGTTTCCCCATTGACTTTGCTTGTGAGAAGGCTCGGAGAAGATCGCAAATGACGGTCACATGACTCTGGAATGCTGCAGCCGGTTGCAAGTGCAAGCAGGTTGCCAAGTGTTTGTATTTTGTTCATGTTCCCATGAGATGATGCAATCATTGTAAGTGTGAGCTGGTTGCCAGTCACCCGGATTTTGTTCATATGACCATGGGGAGCATTGGAACAGATGGACTTTCAAAGACTGGTTATAAATACCTTTGTTCAGTGCTGTCATAACTTCAAGCAATTTCTGAACTAATGGTCATAATCTGAGGACTACCTGTACTTTGATAAGAAAGTACAGATATACTGTAATAGTTTGTTACTGGTTGTATTACATTTAAGTCAATTTTAAACAATAGCAATATAACAGTCTTTGTGAGAAGTGACCTACTTCCAGCACAATATGTGTTCATGTTCTGTATCTATGAATGTAAGTCGAAAGGGGGAAAATGTCCCAGAATTTTGCAGAAAGATTTTCATTGGTAAAAGCCACAAGGCACATTTCATATCTTGCAACTATAGGTAGTCCTCAGGTTATGACCACTCATTCAGTGACTGTTCAAAGTTACACTAAATGACAGGGATTTAAACCCAGTCATAGTGAGCCATGGCCATATAATTACCATTTGCAACTTTCCCTACTTAATTCCCACAAGCAAAGTCAATGGGGAAAGTCTTCTGTAGCCCTCCCCCTCTCCATTTCTGTTTCAAAGCAGTTCCTGCCAACCTGCCCATGTTCCATAGTGCCTACCAGTGACCCACACTGATCTATCTGCAGCCTTCACCGGCTTATCCTTGCTCCATAGTGCCTACCTGTGGACCTGTCCTCCCTGAGTAGCACCTGCTCACAGCTTATGATCCACCTGTTCTCAGTAGCACCCACCTGTGGCACTCACTCTCCCCCCCAGCAGTTCTTGCCCACTGGCTTGCTTGCCTGGCGCTACAGTCATTTGAGGTCCTTTCTTAATGGAACATAATGGGGTGAGCTCCCGTTACTTGTCCCAGCTTCTGCCAACCTAGCAGTTCAAAAGCACATAGAAAATGCAAGTAGAAAAATAGGGACAACCTTTGGTGGAAAGATAACTGCATTCCGTGCGCCTCTGTCATTTAGTCATGCTGGCCACATGACCACGGAGATGTCTTTGGACAGCGCTGGCTCTTCGGCTTTGAAACGGAAATGAGCACCGCCCCCTAGAGTCGGGAGCAACTAGCATATATGTGCGAGGGAAACCTTTACCTTTACCTTAATGGAACTATACAGTTTCTGGCTAATCGTAGCACCTGGAATTACTAGGATTGCTCTTGCTAATGTCGTGTATTATTGCTTCGTGATGGAAAATCTGGATGGAAATTGCTGTCATAACTTGAGGACTCCTATAAGATTGGAAAACTGCAATGAAGTTGTTTCCAACATTTAGAAAACAATTCTCAGTTTCAGAAATAAGAACTCATGAAATGCTGTTTTGAATGATGGAGAAATGAGAATATATGCTCTCAATGCCCTTTTGGAAGCACTCTTAACTTCTAAAATCTTAATTAAATACTTAAAAAGTATTAATTTTAGGAATTATGAAATAAAATACTAAAATTTTGAAAGAAGTTCATTAATATGTGTAAAATGATAAACTTTTAAAAATCTGGATAAATAATCTATCAGCAAAAGGGAAAATTCATTACGGAAGATTTTTCCCCCAGTGTACTGTATTTTAGGTTTTATTTCTATTGAAATAGATGACTTGGCTGATTTTGTTCCAACTCACTCTCTTTTAAACAACAGAAAGCATATTTACATGAGTGCTTTTCCCTTTCAGGATTTTCCTTCAACAAATAATAAAATCTGACCAATAAAATTGATAAAACAGCTATTAACTTAATATTGTAGAAAACAAATAAAAAGGTTAAAATTGCCTTTTAAACAATTTAAAATATATTTTTTCCTTATAGCTAGAGTGTCCAAAACCAGAATGCTTTGAAACATTATCAGCGATGGAACTTGCTGAACAAATAACTCTCTTAGATCACATTGTCTTCAGAGGCATACCTTATGAGTAAGTGGTGTTCCAGTCATTATTATGGGAATGAAAATATTTCTAAGCAAAAGTTTGGATAATACAAGAATTTGCACAAAATTGGAATGGATCATATATACAGTGGAAATGGGATCAGTGCATATCTCTTAGCATAAATGGATCATGAAAATCTAATATCAAAGCACAGTGCAGTAATAGCACAGTATTTCTAAGTTGTTCTTTGTGAGCACGATGCAGTTTATTTCCTGAAAAGGCTAACGTATCTTCTGAACATAATAAAGCTCCAAAGCAGGGGTCTCCAACCTTGGTCCCTTTAAGACTTGAACCAACAATAATTTTTGTATGTGCTGCCAATTCAGAAAATCTGTAGGACAGATAGCAAGCCCATTAAAGGCCTTAATATGTAGCATTCAGGGAAGGAACACTCAAAAGTAGAGAATTGAATTCTGAATACAAAGGAGCCAGGTTCAGTTTGTTATATCCACTAAGTAAAATTCGGAATAATCATTTGTGAAATTTTGATTCAAAAGCCTCAATACTACTTCTAAACAGTATTGATGTATATGGGCCCGATGGATGAGCACCCTGATTCTGTAGAAGGTGGCTTTATGTTTCCTAATGTCTGTACTTTGTTTACTTTTTTAATCAGCAAAAGAGAAGGAGGTACCATTTTCCATGAATATCTTGTTCGGAGGGGGAAAGGAATAATGAGTGTAAAGAAGTTATATGAAGCAACATACATGATTCACACTGTATGATCATGTCAAATAGGAAAATAAGTTGATTTTAGTGGGACTCTACTGTAGTACAAAAGGTTTAGAACTTTTCTCCTACTTTTTCTTACTTTAAAGATCTGGCTAGAGAAAGTTTTTTTTAAACAAACATTGTTTGCTGATTTAATAAGGCTTTAAGTAAAGGCTTTTGCATTTATAGCCAATTCATTTTTAGTATTTGAGAAGAATTCATTGCAGAATTGTGAAGTTGTGGCCAAAGTAAATGGAGCGAACAGAAATAAATATTCACTGTTTTTTGGTGTTTCTTTTTTCCCCCCAGAGAATTTCTTGGGCAGGGTTGGATGAAATTGGATAAAAATGAAAGAACACCTTACATTATGAAAACCAGCCAACATTTTAATGATGTGAGTTGTAATAGAAATAGAGAATACTTTCTAAGAATACAAGAATGCTAGATTAAAAATATTTCTGAGCATAAAAGTTACCAAAGGATTCCAGTTTTCCTGAAGAGTAGCCAAGCAGTTTGCTAGTAAACATTTTAAATGTAGAATCTTTAAAAAATCTGCTGAGATTGCCAAGCAATGGCAAAAGAAATTAAATTATATTTTATTAAGACAGTGTAAAACAAATTGTTCCTTATTACTTTGATTATTTCTGCTTATATGTCATATTGCTTTTTTGCTCTTCGTATGCTATTGGAATCTATTGTACAGTGTTTCCTTTGCTATCTGTTCAATTATTTCCTTGTTTTTGTTTTGTTTTGTTTTATTAGAGGCGTTTGCAACCTAGCACCTCTCAAATATGATATCAGAATTTCCAATATTCTTGAAGGGTAGCAGGTTGGGAAAAGCTGTCTATTTTCATCATTTTTGTAATATATGTTTTGTTTGCTAAAAGCCAGACATATTTAAATCAGTAATTTAAATATGTGTTTAATTCAGTCTTGTAAATGCAAATATTTATGGTGCTAGTTCTTTCATTTAGATGAGCAACCTTGTAGCATCCCAAATTATGAATTACACTGATATCAGTTCCCGTGCTAATGCCATTGAGAAATGGGTTGCAGTGGCAGATATTTGCAGATGTCTGCACAACTACAATGGTGTCCTTGAAATCACATCAGCCTTGAACAGAAGTGCAATCTACAGACTAAAGAAAACCTGGGCAAAGGTTTCTAAACAAGTAAGTAATTAATACTGACTGAGACACTTCACAAAAAGTCTTACCCTTGGGTGAAAGAAAGATTGGCCAATTCTGTGAGATAACTGTTGAGCACCAAATTACTTTCATGATGAGAAAATTGTGCAGTTTATTTAACCTAATATTTTTGGTATCCTTTTTATAAGGGTGCATTTCTGGATATATTACTGTAACGGTTTAAATATTATTCTTGCAAAAATGACATGTTTTTCATGTAAATGTCTGGTACAGCCATGAATTCATTTAAATAATTTTATGATGAGCCTGTTTCAGGACTGTTACGTTTAGTATGTGGTAGGACAGACTTTGATATGTGCATTTAAAGAAGTTGAACAAAGCAATGAATACCCACATAAAGGTTTTTCTGTGCCAACCTCTTATTTCAGTTGGGCTAAATTTAATGAAGAACTACACATTTCTCTGAAGCTAAATTCTTCTTTAGGAAGCACTTTCTGTGTTCTATTACATTTTTGTCATTTTTTGTTTGTAGACTAAAGCTCTTATGGATAAACTTCAAAAAATTGTGTCATCTGAAGGAAGATTTAAAAATTTGAGAGAAACACTCAAGAAGTATGTCTCTTATTTTGTTCTAATGATTGTATTATTTAAAATTTGCATCTGTAGTGGATGACAGACTTTTTTTAAAAAAAAAAACATTTGTCCTTTGTTTCTGCAACCTAGCAATCATTGAGACAATTTTGATTTAAACCTGAAATCAAAAGTATGTCAGTGATAGCTAATTTGGCTTCACTTCCATATTCTTTAATAGGTTTCTTTGTTCCCCTTGCATCCAAAAACCTCTTCTTGCAGTTCTTCCATGAAGGAGGAATCGAAGAATGCCTGTTCTATACATGATAGGTTAGAGAAAAATAACCCCAGCTTCATTGAGCATAAAATGTGTGCAAGAGGCGATAAAGAAGAACCTTAACACTTTGAGGGAAAGGACTCTAAAGTAATGTCATTTCTTGGCACAAAAATATGTTATAGGAAAAAGGTTATGTTTGGATATGATGCATGTACTACCTGTAGTCCAGTGGTAGGTTGCTACTGGTTCACACTGGATCGGGTGAACTGGTAGCAGCGGCGGCAGAAGACTTCACCTACCCGTCCAGACACTTCTGCGCATGCGCACACAAGCGAACCGGTAGTAATGGGATTTGGAACCTGCCCCTGCTGTAGTCCGTAGCTGGAGGTTGCCTTGTTATTCACACACTTAATTCCCTGCAATTAATCAAATTAATTAAAATAGTATAATGACAATCAAATCTGAAAGTTAAATACAGTATGGTTATACCATGAATTCAGCTAATAAATATAGTATTTTCTAAAGCTAAAGTTGTTCTATCTATCTGTATTCAGAATACAGGTAGTCCTCGACTTACTACTACAACTGAGCCCAAAATTTCTGTTCTTAAGTGAGACATTTGTTAGTTTTGCCACATTTTATGACCATTCTTGCCACAGTTGTTAAGTGAATCACTACAGTTGTTAAGTTAGTATCACGGTTATTAAGTGAATCTGGCTTTCCCATTGACTTTGCTTGTCAGAAGATCGCAAAAGGGGATTACATGACCTTGGGACACAGCAACGGTCATAACTATGAGTCAGTTGCCAAGCGTCTGAATTTTGATCACATGATCATGAGGATGCTGCAAAGGTTGTAAGTGTGAAAAATTGTCATAAGTCACTTTTTTCAGTGCTGTTGTAACTTTAAACAGTCACTAAATGAATTGTTGAAGACTACCTGTAATTTCTGCTAGATATTGTGCACCTTTACTTCTAAATAAAGGTATTTATTTGTCATACATTTTGATAGTGGAAAAAGGGAGGAAAGATTGTCTGTAACTTACAATCCTGACAGCTGGTTTTTCTTATTCTGCAGTTGCAATCCTCCTTCGGTGCCATATCTTGGGATGTACCTCACAGATCTGGCATTTATTGAAGAAGGAACACCAAACTTTACTGAAGAAGGCCTTGTCAATTTTTCTAAAATGCGAATGGTAATTTTTTTCTACAGTTTTTTTTTAAAGTTATAAGAATTTTTAGATATCAGTATATAAGATTATATTTCATAGTTAAATGCAGATAGAAATTAAAAAAGCAATTGTTGATACTTGTATTTACAATCAATGTTCTATCACCATCTACTGGCATATTCTGGAGAATCAGTATTGTACTCTTGATTAGCCCAGTACCCATCATATCCATAACATAGACACTATGTTAGTGTCAATTTCTGGGTTCTATCATATCGCAAGATCTCAAATGGACAGCTAACATCAAAAACATCATTAAAAAAGGACAACAAAGAATGTTCTTTCTGCGCCAACTCAGTAAGCTCAAACTGCCCAAGGAGCTGCTGATCCAATTCTACAGAGGAATTATTGAGTCTGTCATTTGCACCTCTATAACTGTCTGGTTCGGTTCTGCAACCCAATAAGAAAAACACAGACTTCAGAGGATAATTAGAACTGCAGAAAAAATAATTGCTACCAACCTGCCTTCCATTGAGGACCTGTATACTGCACGAATCAAGAAGAGGGCCGTGAAAATATTTGCAGATCCCTCGCATCCTGGACATAAACTGTTTCAACTCCTACCCTCAAAACGACGCTATAGAGCACTGCACACCAGAACAACTAGACACAAGAACAGTTTTTTCCCGAAGGCCATCACTCTGCTAAACAAATAATTCCCTCAACACTGTCAGACTATTTACTGAATCTGCACTACTATTAATCGTTTCATAGTTCCCATCGCCAATCTCTTTCCACTTATGACTGTATGACTATAACTTGTTGCTGGCAATCCTTATGATTTATATTGATATATTGATCATCAATTGTGTTGTAAATGTTGTACCTTGATGAACGTATCTTTTCTTTTATGTACACTGAGAGCATATGCACCAAGACAAATTCCTTGTGTGTCCAATCACACTTGGCCAATAAAAAATTCTATTCTATTCTATTCTAACCCAGTCAAATCTCCTTCTCTGTGTTTCTGGCAACAGAGAATCATTCCTAAACTGGATTAAAAAGTACTATTTTGGAAATACGGAATCCATACCCATTTTTTCTATATTTTTTAAACCCAAGGGAGTTAAATGTAATTCACAAGAAAATTAATCTACATAGTTAAGCACAGAACACTCAAACCCACTCAAAAACCCATTTTGCATACCCTTAGCTAAAAAGGAGCTAGAGAGAAAGAACAAAAAACAACAACAAGTTTCTCTATTGTAGAATTTAGGCCAACCTAAATCAAATATACCTCCTCAAATCTCTCCAGTTGATAAGCCACACCCATTGTTGCCTGTTTGGACAATCAGGGAAATGCTACTGGGAAAACAGTTGTTTTAAGTGGAAAGTCCCAAATGACAGTAAAATGATAGTTTTTTCCTTGTTCAATTCTATTGGGTTGGAGCATATTTCCTGCTTTTGGCCTAGGATGAACTGTTCAGAGACTAAAAGAGTTACAGAAAGAAGAGCAAAAAATATAAACCTTGCTATATTTTACAATTTTCTATAGAAAAACTAGAATTCAAACCACTGTTCTAAAATTCAACAAGAAATTATTATTGATACTTGTTTATTTAACAGATATCTCATATTATCAGAGAAATACGTCAATTCCAACAGGCTTCCTATCGAATAGAACATCAACAAAAGGTACAATATTTTCATATCTCTTTTACCACTATATAAATTTTTTACCTTATTCTAATATACTAAATGCTTCCCCATATTTTTTAATCACTAAAGTATGTGAAGAGATTTGTGACTTAAAGTTTCAGCATTATACTGGTGTAGACTTTCATGGCTGGTATCTGTTGGTCAGTGTTTGGTTTCAGAGCTTAGTGATCATGTTGAGACAGCTGAATTCTTGATGTTACATCAGCAACGTAAAACCGGTCGTAAGTTAGCACAGACCCAAAAGTACTTACGACCAGATTCAAAATTCTGCCAGCTTTCAGCCCCCTCCTCCCCATGGACACATGATTGTATTGAGGCTGTTTGCAGCATCCCATGATCACATAACTGATTTATGATTATTATTTTTTGCCGGAAACTGGCATTTACAGCTGGTCCTCAACCTACGACCACAGTTGAGCCTAAAATTGCCATTGCTAAGCAAGACAGCTGTTAAGTGAGTTTTGCCACATTTTATGATCATTCTTCCCACAGTTGTTAAGGGAATCGCTGCAGTTGTTAAGTTAGTATCACGGTTATTAAGTGAACCTGGCTTCCCCATTGACTTTATTTGTCAGAAGGTCACAAAAGTTGATCACATGAGCCTGGAACACTGCAACCATCAAAACATCATACCAGTTGCCAAGCTTCTGAATTTTGATCACATGACCACGTGGATGCTGCAACAGTAGTAACTGTGAAAAATTGTCAAAAATCACTTGTTTCAATGTCGTGATTTTGAATGGTCCTTAAACAAATGGATGTAAGTTGAGGACTACCTGTACTTTTCTGGCAAAAAACACCCATTGCAGGCAGTGGATTTGCTAAATGACCACAACATTCACTTGACAACTGTAGATTCACTTAATGACCATGGTGATTCACTTAATGACCATGGTGATTCACTTAATGACCACCACAAAAATGCTGTAAAAATCAAACCAGTTATGTGATGACCTGTTTACTGACTGGCACAACTGTAATTCTAGGTTAGGATTAGGATTTCTGAGTTCAATTATGGTTGTAGGTTGAGGACTATCTATATTCGGAGGCAAGGGGATCTACAATATAAAAGCTGGTAGTGGGGGGGTCAAGGGGGAAAAAGAGTGGCAGAAGCTGCATCCCAATATTTGCTGGAACGCTACTTCTTTTTGCATGTCTGTAATGTGACCACATAGAAAAAGAAAGAGGTTTGCATCATGAAACTATGACAGCAAATGCCATACTTAAGATCTCTTGCTGCCCTCTGGACATGGCTGGTTCCTATTCCCAATTTCTTTTTGCAATACTATACAAGTCAAAGAGGAAACATGAAAAAAAAAATGGATTCCTGCCTTCTCTGGATTGATCTGTATAAGTAGCCATCACTTTGCATTGAGTGAGATAACAACCTAAAAGTAACCCACAGAAGGTGATTTTTAACCGCATTGCTTTGATGGGAGAGCTGGTGGGGTTATGGCAGATTAAATTGTCTGACTGCCCATCTGCATTAAAAAAAAGTATTTCTGTTCTTTTCTAAATCACATATCTGCTTCCTCTCGTGTTTGTATCAAAGAAGATTGAAATATCTCATTTTGACAAAAACTACAATTCTATTCAAGGAAGTGTATAATGATTCCAACATCACTAAACAATTGTTTCATATTCTTGTTTTCCCAGGTCACTCAGTACTTGTTGGACAAAAGCCTCATCATAGACGAGGACACACTGTATGAGCTATCCCTAAAAATTGAGCCCAGACTGCCAGCCTGAGAAACCAATATTCTTCAGCTACCAAGAACTTAGTTTAATGGAAAAAAATATGCATGGCATGCCTCTACAGAATGCAAGGGGCAAAAGCTGAGAAAAATTGAAATTCCTTTCTCCATTAAAGGGATGCAGAGTCTCACAGAGATACTTTTTCAGAGAAACAACTGTTGGAGGAACGGAGCCACGTAGCAGAAATGTGGGTCAAATGGTTGTTACTTGACAGAAGTAAAGAGATTTCAAAACAGATAAAGGACTAAAGAAAAGATGGGCAATAACGGTAATGAGCAAGTAGACAGCAGAATGAAATATGAATGCAACATTTTGCTAGAGTTGAATAAACGATAGCATGCTACTAGAGGAAGAAATCTTGTCTAATTATATTTGGATGCACTTCAAAAAGCATGCTTTATTTAGGTATTTTGACCAAATTTGAACTTTATCAAGTCTATTGTAAATGAAAGAGTATTTGTAAAAGCAACAATGTAATATGTAACAGCATTATTTCCTGAATAATCTGTCCATATAATCCGTTTGGCACGGTGAGAGATATTAAAACAGGCAAGATGGCATCTGCAGCATCCACCGGCTTGCCTGTTTTGATATCCTAAAGCTGTTCGTTTTAACTGAAGATGTCTGTTCATAAATTAATTTTCCTATATTTACTTTTTTCAAAACTGAAAGAAGACTGAAGAATATCATTGTGCCATTATGAATACTAGCTTAATAGTCTAAATATATTATTCATTCTCTAATAATAGCAATATGTGAGATGATCTGGTATGCAAATAAATGCACTGTCTTGCATGGTTGCTCGATATACAAGCTTAGAAGGGACTGGATTGATATTGCAGTGTTGTGGCAACCCTGTCTCTATAGTAGGTTAGTCTCTTTGGTAGTTTGTACGTTGTTTTCCAATTGCGCATTTCTTATATAACTTTTGTTAAAATATATATGTCTTAATGAGATTGTGATGTCTTTTCCTATGCAGTAGTAGATGAAATGAGTGGGTTTTTTCCTTTCATACTGGAAAATGGTTCCAATCAAATATCCTATTATAAGGATCGACTTCTTGCCTTCTTCCCCCCACTCCATTGAAGACAATAAGTAACCCTCAGTTCTGTCTTGGTGTCAGAGGCTAGTGACTTATAATCAGTAGGTTAACCTGAGAAATAATAGGAATAAATCGTATATAATTTTGATCTTCCATGGATTTTCATGCTCTTTTTAGGTCAAGTTATGAAGGTGTAGAATTTCTGAACTTTTTACTTTTTCATGGATAATGCTACACCCTATGATCACTCTTCTTGGCACTATAATATCATTTAACTACCATTGAATGATATACATTTACATAACTAGGCTAGCAGTAACAAGCATATATGTATGATTATGCATGTGTCTGTATACGATCATGACTCCAGGATAACCTTAATAATGATAAAAGCCAGCTTCTATAAGTGTAGCTTGCATTCAAACAATGTATGTATGCTCTGCCACATACATTAATAAAGAAATTCCATATTTTCTTCTAAAGAAAAGAAAATTTCCAACACGGAACAGTACATAAACTCTACTGTTTATCTAGAGTTTTGTGTAAACATACTTGGATTGCAGCTGTGATCTTATAAGAATTACAAATTATTTTGCATAATCATATTTTTGCTACAAGTCAATCTGTGTATATTAAATTCTCTCACCATGAATTCTAGATTACAAGATTGTTTGAACAGCAGTAATTTGTCAAATCCTTGAAAAGTAAAAATATATTTATCCTATTTTTTTAAACATTGAAAGAGTAAATAATATTTTAATCTCACATTCTCCATATTGACTTTAGAAGGAAGAATATATTTAAATATTTGTTGCAGAAACTACTTAGGAAGAAAAAATATTTTTTCTTTATCTGATTTGAGTAAGTTACTAACAGATTTATTTTTTTAAATCTATATGGAGATTAGATTACTTGTAGATCAATTTACATTTTCAGACATATATACTAGTTCTTTGATTGCCTAAATAAAATTAGTCTCCCTAAATGGAAAGAATACATAAACCAATTGTTTAAAAATGCGTTTAATATTACTTTTGAACAACTAGTATAAAAAAGTGTGCTTTTCCAAGGAGTCTCAGCCAGCAGATGAAAAATCCCCTTAAATCTCTCAGGAGCGCATTACTGTTTTAAAAAGGATGATCATTTGGTCATATCTGAGAATGTATTACTTAGTGCTAAACTCCAACAATGGAAAATTAATCTGTGTGGGGTTTTTTTTCATCTCCATTTCTAGTATATTGCCAGCCCAGAAAATCTAGTTTTGTCTAATTACAGATCCCATCCATTATCTGCTCAGTAGGAAATTTAATCATTCTAAACCCCTATTTTTATATAACTATACGCGTGACTTGCACATTTAAAGGAATTATAAAATACTCTCTTAAGTTTTCAGAAGAACTTAAATAGGAATGCTGTAGGCATGTTTAAGTATTTCTGGTTACTGAATATGGTAAATGTCAATGTGAAGAATGTTATTTATACATATTTGTTTATTATCTTTTGTTGAAAATGATTGTTCTTTTCATAAATGCCTGTCAGAAAAAGATAATAGCAGTTTGAGCATGATAGAAGCATGAATTATATGACCACCAGATAATTTACTGATATTTTCATTGTGTTAATAATTTTTAAAATTTCACGCACCAGTTATTTAACAGAAGTACACTGATTTCCAAGGCAGGACTTTTTAGTTATTTTCTTTCTTCTAGAGTGAATCAGCTTCCGTTCTTCACAAATTCCATTTAGAACCTATACGTTATTTTGTGAGAATTGTTTGTGAATGTAGTGATTTGTAATTTATTTTGATTTCCTTGTATTTCATTTTATAATATTAGCTTTGTCCTTTCAGGGGGCACTTTGTCTATTTTGGATTCTAAGTGCAGCCGAAGGTGCTTATATCTGTTTTTATCCTATTTAATTTACATATTCCATTAAATTATATGATAACTCTTATTCTGTGTGGTCCTTGTTTTCTGACCTTTTTGTTCAATATCTTTAGCAAGCTTAAATTAATTGTTGTTAACAAGAATTCAACATATATTTCTGCTATCATGAGGGGAGTTGTCAATATTCCTATTGAATATTCAATACTGTCTCACGTTATCCTAAAATGTAGTTCCTAGATTTAATTTTTTTTTAAAAAGTTCAAAGTATATTAGAATCATTCATGTATTTACTGCATTTAGAGACAGATTCTGTATTGTGGGCCTTCCATTCCATTTTCAAATAGAAAATCCCAATTTTTCTTTTTGTAACTGTTGTGATATCTTTGACATTCTACTCATTTATTATTTTTATTGCAGTTTCCTGAATAAATGCCAATAGATTTAAATTGTGTTGATGAAATAAAAAAATAGTAATAGTTCTTTTGCAACCTAATCTGTTAAATACATCAGTTATCTCTAGCAGTTGTTTAGCTGTATCTCAGTGACAAAGTTATCTCGTTTGTAAAATAACTATATAGTACATTATGGTATATCATTCAAATAGTCTTTTAAAATAGCAATTTTTAATAAAGAATTAATGGCCCACTAATGCTTCATTATAACTAAAAAAACCTATAAACTTTTTCAGATCAGCAATATTATCAGCCTTTTAAGAAGAAAACCAATTCAAATTAAATGGCTTT
This sequence comes from Ahaetulla prasina, assembly GCF_028640845.1. Taxonomy (NCBI): domain Eukaryota; kingdom Metazoa; phylum Chordata; class Lepidosauria; order Squamata; family Colubridae; genus Ahaetulla; species Ahaetulla prasina. The sequence continues at coordinate 267,410,078 of NC_080540.1, read as the reverse complement.
TATCACTTCTTTAAAAGCTTGTACTAATGGAGTTTTACGCAAATTTAGATATAATGTCAAGAGCCTATTTCTGCCTGCCTGATTTATCTTATAAACAGGGATATTCCTTGGCTGATGTAATTTATGTCACCATACATAATGATCAGTTGGTGGGGGGAGGGCAGCTGTAATCTTATTTTAAAGTGATTTAAAGTGAAATCATTTTGACTGTTCCAATACTGCATTCATAGTTTTTAAATTTTAGTTTAGGTTGCTTGCTTTTCAGCTCTCTTATTGGGTAGTTTCTCTGAGAAAAGTCTACATGGTGGACACACAATGGACAAATCTACAGATTATTTTTCACAATGGATCAATCTAGATGACAAACAGTGTGGGATAAAGTGAAAATAAACTTGAAGTGAAGATAAACTTCAATGTGCTAGTGGATCTCCTGTTTGTCTACAAACCACCTTACTTTTAGACATTTAAAAATTTAATAAACTTGAAATGTTAAATTATAATAAAGTATGTAAATGCTAAACATTTAATATTGCTGCTCACATTCGTAGAATACCAGAAGAAGCAGGTAGGTCTATAACTGTTTTCTAAAATCCACAGGAGAATTGCTTCAGATCCATTTAGCTTATATTAAAGATCTACTGCTGATATTGAGACTAACTGCCAAAAGACATATAGCTAGCACTCTCCGACACCTTTTCTAGCCAATCTCGGACTGTATATGGTCTATGGCTTCAGGGTTAACAGTCCGTATGCTGATGAAACTCCCCTTGTTCTGCATTCCCAAGAAGACATTAAAAGATGTTCTCCATCTAACAGAACTCTACAATCCTGACCAATTTATAGGTTATTTTTCAGGTATAAATTCTGGACCTCTTCCTTTTAGAGGCAATGGTTATGTAGCTGCTCATTTCCCAAATTAAAGATGTCTGCCATCTGTCACTTTTTTACAAATTTATTTATTTGAAGGATTTACATGGCTGCCAACTCAAATAATGTATTCTGGACAATGTACAATAAATGAACATATCAAAAATGGTTCCTATTATGAAAAAGCAAAAAGTTGTGATTTGATGTTAATGCCTTATTTTACTGCAATAGAGTTGGGAGTCAATGTTTCTTTTTTACTTATCCTTCCTCACTTCTCTTCCTCCTTTTCCTCCCCACTGCTTTTTTATTTACGTTTGTATTTTACAATATTTTATAACTCAGTAAAAATGTTAAACTTGAATATATCAAAAACAAAGTAATATTAATTAAAAACAGATAAACCAAAACAGACAATTAATTGGTGAAGGGATGTATATTGAAATTCATGGCACTCTTCTAGGCAGGAGCTCTAGTCATTTTCAACAAAAATAGTTTTCCCTTACACAAGAATATTGCATACCATATCATCTTCAGCCTTCGCATTATCATCTTCTCTGTCTTCACCTCCTCCTTCTCTGATGACCTGGAGCTGTCAGGACATAGCACACTCCCGTGATGGCAAACCTATGGCACGCATGCCACAGCTGGCACGTGGAGCCCTTTCTGCGGGCATGTGAACTGTCACCCAGCTGAGCTCCACAGTGCATGTGTGTGCGCCTCCCGCCAGCCAGCTGATTTTTGAGATGTGCAGGGGTGGGGTGCATGTGGGAGACACGCAGGGGGTCGCACGGGCATGTGCGGGGGGATGGGGGTTGTGGGAATGTGCGGGGGGATGGGGGTTGTGGGAATGTGTGGGGGTGAGGGAATGTGTGTGTGTGTGACATGCCCACCCTGTGGTCCATTTTTGGGCCCAGGAGGCTGCAGGGAGGCCTATTAGGCCCAAAATGGAGGGGGGGTCACATGCACATGCACAGGGGGCGGAGGAAGTGTGGGGGGTCATGCACACATGCATAGGGGGGGGCACATTGCATTAAGGGTGCCAGCACACAACAAGAAAAAGGTTAGCCATCACTGGCATACTCCCTTGCTCCATCATGGGTGACTGGAAAGCGGGTCCTTCCTTCCAATTCCACTGTATTTTCAACTAGATTGATTGATTGATCAACTAATACTATGCCTTCGGTTCAGTTCTTAGCAGCAACATTGATTCTTCAGTTGCAGTTCACAACTCAATACTCTGTTCTAATACTCTCAGTCTGTATGTGCAGGGTGGGTGGGTGGGGGGAGAATTTCCATTTCCTTATCTGGACTTGAGAGTCTCTTCTAACTTATTCTCAGATGTTTCCCATATCCCCAAATACTCTTCTTTCAGTCCATGCAAAAGAATATAATGTCGCCCTTATCTTCCCAAACTAATACACTTTCCCTTCAGTATCACAAAAAAGCAGATTGTGCAGCAATCAGGAAATGAATCGAGGAGTTTCACAAATGGAACTACTGAAAGAAACATATATATATCTGTCTGGGGAGCTCTTCCAAAGAATCAAATTGCCAGATTGCCCTTCTGGCATTGGGCACCTAAAACACATTCTTGCACAAATCTGCAATGCATCTGAGGGATGGTTGTGGGTGTGCGCATGTGTGTGTATGTGAGGGGCAATGTAGAACCAGAAAGAAACAATGAAAAACAGGACGTACACTATCTTCAGGATGAATAAAAAGTACAGATGAAAATTTATAGGAGTGATAATGCAAGTGCATGAAATTATGAAGAAAACTTATTTCAGTGTATTGATCAGTTCTCTAAACGCAGCCTAATCCACATTAAAAAGGAATAGTGTGGGTGGGGGTAATTATGCAAGGTTTTAATACTATGTACTTAGAGCTGAATTCTAAAATGTTTATTTTTCAGCATCAATTCCTGTTAGAGAAAAATCACTGTAGTTATTCTAAAATGGAAGCAAATTCTGTCAAATTCTACGATGTTTCTATTACATGAAAGTTGAAAGTCACTGGAGACCCATTATAACTCATCTCTAACAAATAAAAAACTTATTAAATGTTTACCACACAAAGTTGTTATAACAATCCATGTATTCTCTTCACATTTTGCTTTTAATATTAAAATTATGATCTGAAGTCCATACTTACTTAGTAAACTTTTTTGTTCCTATGACTTTCCTCTATTTGATATTTTTTCTTAGCCAGTTTGAGGCAGTGCTGCATACATTCCTCAGGATGTGTGCAAGGGGTGGGGGACTGACACATAGCTAAACAGTGCATAATAACTTGCAGAAACAATTGCCTTCTATCTACTGTAATAGCACTATTGTTAACAGCTTTAAACACTGATTGTCATTCCTCCACAAATTCATCTGACTATTTTATTTGCTCCAGTGTGCACATGAGTCTAGATTAGATGAAATAATTTTTATCCTGAATTTTTAATTTTCTGGTTATGTTGTTGTTCAAATGTACATAGAAACTGCTATACACAGAGATGTATATTGATTGCCATTTTTAAGAAATTTTGAACACAAAAACAAGTAGCTGAAAAATTCAGTAACTTAAACATTATCACAGAGATCAGAGTGATTGATCAATTATGTATTGTCAAATTGATATTGTCTCTTGGTGACCATAGAGATTTTTTCCATAACAAACTGTGTTCACCCTGGACCTATTACCAATTAGTCCATCCACCTTACTGCAGGTCTTTCTCTTCTCTTTCCTTCCACTTTTTCCAGCACCGTAGTCTTCTCCAGAGAGACAAGTCATTACATAATGTATCTGAAATATGATCATTTGAGCTTGGTCCTTTGAGCTTGATCATTTGTTCTCCAACTCTAGATTGAATTGATTGCTGATCCATTTGTTTGTTTTCTTGGCTGCCGAATGCTATTTTCTGCCTGAATTTGTTCTTTAATTTTAGTCCCATTTTTCACTATTCTTTATAACTGTTAATATTAGGATCCTTTGCATTTTCGTCTATCAGAATAGTGTCAACAGCATAGCTCAGGTCATTAATTTTTCTTCCTCCCATTTTAAAACCACCATAGCCTTCTTCCAATTCAGCTTCCCTTAGTATACTGTATATTCAGCATAAAAATTGAATAAACAAGAAGATAATGCACAGCTTTATCTGATTCCTTTACACCTTGGAACGAGTCTATTATGCCCATAAGGTGGTTTCCTGACCTATATGAAGGTTTTGCATCAGGGGTGAAATCCAGCAGGTTCTGACAGGTTCTGGAGAACTGATAGCGGAAAGTTTGAGCAGTTTGGAGAATCAATAGCAGAAATTTTGAGTAGTTCGGAGAATCAGCAAATACCACTTCTGGCAGGCCTCAGAGTGGGTGGCAATGGAGATTTTGCAATATCCTTCCCCCAGGAGTGGGGAGGGAATGGAGATTTTGCAGTATCCTTCCCCTGCCATGCTTACCAAGCCACACCATGCCCACCAAGCCACCAAGCCACAGAACCGGAAGTAAAGAATTTGGATTTCACCACTGTTTTGCATGAGATCAATGAGATGTTCTGGGATTCATTTTTTAAGCACATTCATGGCTTGATATGATCAATAGAGTCAAACTATTTTTATTATCATTGAAATATATACTGAATTCTTTTTGTTATGGTTTACTTTTTAAATTATCCAGTGTGCATCAGCAAGAATAGTTTGTATTATTTAGCCTTTTGTATAATTTCCTTTTCCAGGTAGGACTATAATTTGTGTTGAATGATTCTAATTATTATTTTGCTAGCAGATGAAATTAAGACTATTTTACGATATTTTGAACACTCCATTAATTTTCCTTTTCTTTGGTATTAAAATGCAGATTGTCCTCTTATTTATTTATTCATCACATTTCTACCCCACCCATTTTACCTAACTGACTCTGGGCATGTATTGTAAATACAACAAACATCTCACAATATAAAACATAAATATGAGCAAAGTTAAAATAGAATTAAAAATGTAAAGATATTAAAAGTTAAAGAGAAAACACCCTCATGACACAAAACCACCATCAGGTCACATAGCATTTTCTTCCACTGTGTTGATTCTCTAGCATAGATTGGGTTAGAAGAACCTAATACTTCATCTATTACTCATCATATTTCTGTGGATAGTTCATCAGTTCCTGTAGCCTTCCACCCTGATAATTACCAGAGTGCTGATCTAACATCATCTTATCATACTATTACTAGAGGTTCTTATAAGTAGGGGAAATCTTCAAAGATTTCTTGGAACAAGGCAGTAAAATGTATGCAAAATCTGTTCAGGCCAAGTACTTGGTTACAAGAATCCAGTAAAAAACAAAACAAAACACTGCAGAGCTAGCCAGTCTTGGAGATGCTGCACAAATATGCATCTGATTAAACTGAGCCTGTTAATTTGCTGATACAATTCACATTATCATGTACAATCCACTTGCTATGGGAATAAGAAGTGAGAGATGGGGAAGTGGAGATAAGCAGGCAACAGAGCCTACCATGTATATGTGTGGAAATCTTCTGAAGCATTGTCCCAGTAGTAAAAGGCTGATATTTCAAAGAGGATCAAGTTCCTCTGAATGTACTAATATATAGATTGACTCTGGTTGGGATCTAGGAGTGTCAGCTTGATATTTTATTTTAAGTACAAAAACCACTACAGAAAGCTAGATGAACTAATAAGAGCACAAAAGATGCCCAAGAAATCATTGTGCTTTCAAGGACATAGCTCTATGGTCAAAGGTTTTTCAAATACCTGAATGGTTAAAGATATTTTTCTCCTCGGTCGTCCCTCCCCATTCTTCATCTTTCACTTTGCTTCTCATGTGACCTATAATTTTGCTGCCACACAAACTTGAGTTTCCTTTACACTTCCTGGCTGCTGGCATACAGGACTTGTGTCACTTCAGCTTCAAGGTCAGTTGTGTTTGCAATTTTTTATTTACCATTGCTGTGACATTTCAAACAGTGGGGTTATTTTAAAAATGAACTCAAAATGCTGCTAATTGAAACCTTGGAAGAGATCATATTTAATCATTTGCATAACTGTGCAGAAAACTGTGATGGATACTTATCATGTTTCTATTCTAAATAGTGATCCTGAAACAAATAAGTTAAATACTTGAATGTCAATTTTTTTTGTATGCAAATAGCAATAATGTTTCTATAGACAATCTGTTCAGCAGGCAATTTAAAAATGTCAGGGCTGTCGATAAATGTCTTCTATTAAGAAGAGAGACTGAAATGTTATTGTCAATGTTTTATTACTAGAGGAAAGTTGCTTGGTATCCAGACTTATTTTTGGCTGGTGTGCTCTGTATTTTTTCAAACTAGCCTTCTATAAAGACCATTGCTTTATGAATTTTATTTTATCAATTAAAAAAAACCCCATAATAATATAATCAGATACTGGAGATTAGAACAAGTTAGATTTTGCTTGGTTGCAATTTTTAGCTCTAAACTCTTGACAGCTCAGTAGAAAACCTAGTTTCTCACACCTCTTAATGTTAATGGAAAGAAAAGCAAACACTGACAAGAAAAAAATATCACCAATTACTTCACTGGTGCATTCCTTTAAATGACTTATCATTTGACATGCAGTTTGTAAATGCAGTATGCTTAATTTGACACCACAACACACAGAATCTGAGCGAACAACTGTCCTGGAAAATATTCCCAATATAGGAGATGACAATTCAAGGTCAGTTTAGAAATTCCTGGTGAAAGCCATAAGAGGATTTTGCATGTGTCTGCTTAAATAGCAAATGGGGGATATTGAGATCAGCAGGATTGGGGGAGGGGAAAAAAAGAATTTCACTGCTTGTTCCACAGTAAGAACTATGCAGTCCAATTTATGTGATATGTGAAGCTCAGATTGCAGGACTTGGCACCCATCTAAAACAGAAAATGAGATTTGACACTGATGACCTCTCAAGTGAAATAGTAAGGTGGCCAAGTAGTTTTACCAAACTAACTTCGCTAGTCATATGTTAGATTTCCTTAGTAGAAGAGTGATATTTAGAATGTCCCACTATATTTCTCTTCTCTTAGTTGCTCTCTCAATAATGTAAAGTCCTATAAATATTTGTCAGCAACTTAATTTCTTTGAGAGACAGAAAGTAATTGTACATAGTATAACCTCTGATTTAAAAGTTACTTTTGGTGGCATATAGGAGATATCATTTCAATACTTGTTTTCCAAACTTTTTGAAGTAGCCCCAATTGAATATATTTTTTGGTTCAAAATTAAGAAGAAATAGGTATATAAAAAGGCTAGAGAAAGACAAATGTTTTTTAATATGTCAGTTGCTTTCAATTTCTTTAACTTTTTCTCTCAACTTAAAAATGTTGCTGGAGAAAAAGCAATTAAATTTGCTCAAAGTTTTCATTTCTCTTTTGTGACAGTCAGCATCAGCTTGAAAGGTCACAACAACAAATTAGTTCCAGGGGCAGCTTTTGAAATCAGTGTACAAAATTAAAGCATTGTGCTTTGTTCCATCAGCTGCATCCTCTGCAAATTACATTGACATGAAATCAGTTGTTTCATCTTTAGAATGGGCATCCCATAAATCCTGATGAAAAATATAGGTTATATTGATTTTTTTAAAAAAAATTACAACTATTTTAAAGTAGTAAAGGAACTTGTGCTTAGTAACTATTATTGTCTTTGTCAGCCTGAATGTTTCAACCACACCTCTTTAAGTTTTGTCATGTGTGTTTCAGGGTACAAATTATCTTGAATAATATTTGGAGTGGAACTAAAGCTCTGGGCACCCTCTTTGCATACCAACAGAAAGTCTAATAATTAACATAATTTCAAATTGATCTAGGAAAGAATTCTGCTTGAAATTTTGGAAATGGGATGCCCAGCAAAGTAGGAAAGACATTCTCCTTCTGGGTGCCATCAAGATGAGTTAAATTACAACATCTATTGTACTAATCTGATCATCCAGAAGGCATCATGTTGGAGAAGGCTAATACAGAGTATTGAACTCTAAGGACCCATGGTTTAACTCAAGGCAAGCAACTTTCTGTACTTCAATCTTTAAGCAATTTTGTGATGATTACAAACGTTTTTGTCAAACTATATTCATTTTTTTTGAAACAGAGCTCAGCTCTGAAAAGGCTATTTTTCCTACTTGGGTTTGACCTTGGACAGTACAGGAAGAGATATAGTGCTTCACTGAGAAGTGTACAGAATAAGTGTACAGAATGTCTTTGAAACCAATTTTATGTGGATTGTATACATGTAATGCATACAGAAAAAAACAAGACCTTGCTTACTTGATTTATATATGTAATTTCTCTTTCTCTATTTTTTTCAATATGTACATGATTCTAACGTGTGAAAGGGACAAGAATATTTATTTATTTATTTATTTATTTTGTCACAACAATATATATAGGTATCATACAAAAGATTATATAGTATATAAACATATATATATAAGTAAATATTAGGAGGTATAAGCATATATATATATATAAGAAGAAGAAAAAGAAAAACAATAGGACAGGAACGGTAGACACGTTTGTGCGCTTATGCAGGCCCCTTATGGTCCTCTTAGGAATGGGGTGAGGTTAATATTAGAAAGTTTTTGGTTAAAGCTTTTGGGATTATGGGAAGAGACCACAGAGTCAGGTAAAGTGTTCCAAGCACTGATGATTCTGTTACAGAAGTCATATTTTCTGCAAACTAGATTAAAGCGGTTAACATTAAGTTTAAATCTATTGGTTGCTCTTGTATTATTGCAATTAAAGCTGAAGTAGTCTTTAACAGGAAGAACATTACAATAGATGATTCTATGAGTTAAACTTAGGTCTTGTCGAAGGCGACGGAGTTCCAAGTTTTCTAAGCCTAGGATTTCAAGTCTGGTTGATAAGGCATTTTGTTGTCTAACATTTCATACATTAGAAGTCATTTGAAAGAATGAAATCATTAGAAGTCATTGAAAAGAAGGACTGAGAAAGATATAATAGCACTGTTCCAATAGTTGAGGGGCTTCCACAAAGAAGAGGGGGACAACCAATTCTCCAAAGCACCTAAAGGCAGAACAGGAGGCATTGGATGAAAACTAATCAAAGAGAGAAGAAGCCTAAAACTATGAAGAAATTTCCTGATTCCATTAATCAGTGGAACAGCTTGCCTCCAAAAGTTGTGGGTGCTCCAACACTGGAGATTTTTAAGAACAGATTGGACAACAATTTGTCTGTAATGGTATAGGGCTCCCTGCTTGAATGGGGGTTGGACCTTCAAGGTCCCTTTCAACTCTGTTAGTTTTGTTCTGTTCTATTTAAAAACTTGGGTTAATGGATATCATCAATATTATGGAATTCAGGACAATGTTTCTTTCTCATTTTCCTTTCTTCCTTTAGATGCTGAAAGCTAGTGATAAAAAAAAGAAACGTGTTGGTTGTTGAAAAACTACCTGCAAGGAGTTGGCATCTTTTTCTTATGCCGAGTAACACTATTATGACTTTTACTTTAGGGCAGCAGGATGCATCACAAATAAAAGACAAACCAACATTTCAGCAATATTATCAAATGAGCTTTCTGGGAGTAATTTCATATAATATTGTTATTTATGAGTATACTTATAGTAAAATAAATAAAGAAAACAGCCAACTACAATGCACATTAGTTTGTAAAGGATAGTAAAAACAGTACCCTGAACTATCAATGTCCATGGTCCTGCTCCTGAACTCGGAGCCATCTTCATTCCTGTCTTGGATTCCAGAAGTTAATCCCTTTATTACTATTTCCAGCTATCTGATTTGAGCTATAGGCTTTTGTAATTATGTATTTGCAGTAATGGATATAACTACAAATCAGGTTAGATTAGGTTAGGTTAGATTAGTATCAGTAACCTGTGCACACTAGTGCACAGTAGTGTCCCAATCAAGAAGCTTTGATTGATATGAAAAAAAGAAAAATCAATGTCTCTGTATGAACATGCATACATAAAATCTCTTTCGGATAGTAAATTCTTGTAAACAAAACTGTCCATGGTGAACTGCATTTTTTTCTTTAGCTTTGCAAAGAAGCTAACCAAGTGCCTTACTGAAATTTCCCAGATGACTTTGTACTCTAGTTTCCTCATCTTTAAATTTCAGTTCTTCTCCTGAAAACAATATAAACAGTTCTAACAGTTTCAAACCCCTGAGCTGTCAGTTGAAAATATTTTTGAACTTATTTCTTTTTAAGTTCATGAAAAGAGTGCTGTCCACTTCAGCAAGCATTTAGAGACGGATTAAGGGGCATTTTTTAAAAGAAAAAAATATGGATTACATCATATTTGAGAGGTTTGTTGCTGAAAACACGAAGGACTATTTATATTGTCAGTTTTAAGTCAATGTGCCTTAAAAGAATGGCTCTACATACCCAGAACGCTATTCTGTTTTAAGATTGCAATATTATGCAAAACAAAGAAAAAGAAGAGAAGTGGTAAGCAGAAGAGATTAAAGTGAAAAAAAAAAAGACAGAATATAAAATAAAAAAGGGGGATAGCTAAATCTAGCTTCCCAAAATGACCCTGTGGATATTAACCTCCATTATGCATCATTGTTTTTGGAACAAAGATTGAACTGACTGGCTCAAGGTGTCAGTCTTGTAAGATAGTGCAGAGAAAAAGCATACTCAGAAGTATTAATTCTAACTGTATTGTAAAGTTACATTAACAGACTCTCACACCTTTACAGTCTAAGAAACTAAGAAGCGTCCCTACTAATACATTTGCCATGCCCCCATTCCTTCTGTGGACTTAGCTGCCACTGGTCTGACCATTGTCCAGACTGTGCTTCTTCCTAAAGAATAACTTCTTCTAAAGTTATTCCCACATACCATTATACAAGGTTACCCAGTTGGCTTTGTACATAAAATTGGACTCAAACTCTCCCAATTTCTAGCCCAGTGTCTTAACCACTACATTAACCCCACCAACAGTAAAAATAATATTAGACAGGTTTCTTGCATTTTGGCCAGTATGCCACAAATGCAACTAAAACCCAGTTTTACCCCAAAGATGCTCATTCCATTCCATTCCATTCCACTCCACTCCACTCCACTCCATTCTATTCTAGACATTACCACACTATCACCCATATTCCACTAAATAGATGGTATATGCAATATATTGACACATAAAACATAGTATTAATATTTTACCATCTTCCTTTCTTAATTTATGAATGTCTGATAAAACCTTTCTCCAGTCCTTATTTTTGGAATAATAATAATAAAAAATTATACACACTGACTTTTTAAAGGCTGGGAGGCTGGGAAAAATTCTTAATAAAATTACCACATTTTAATATTTTATCCTTATGTCATCATGGAAAGAATCAAACTATTATCATATATGTAGGCATTTTTTTCCTATGGAATAGGCTATAAAATAAGTCTATAACTTATACAAAATATGCTTAGCACATGATACAGCATTGCAACAATCTTTGGGACAAACTATTAAAATGGAATAATTTTTTTACTATATTTATTTCATTTTATCCATTATTATATAAAATAATTAGAATAATTTATAAATTGAAAACATACAGGAATGATCTTAAAATATTTAGCTGAATATTACTTTAATCTAGCACTGAAAATTTTCAGCAATATTTTATTGCTTCTAAATTTTCAGATGTACAACATGGGCATTTAAAGCATAGCAATTTATAGCAATTTATTAGTGGCTTCTTGTGACAAAATTATAAATTAGATTCATTTCCAATAGCTCAGAGATATGAAAAAATTCTCCAGGTTTATTTAAGCCACATTTTCTATTGAACTACAAGAACCGCTGACCTGGAACTTTTTCTTATGTTCAATGGGTCAGTGCTTCTTCTTGGTGATCAAGTGTTGACATGTGATTGTGTGTGCAGAGGACACAGAAATAGTTTGATTAGTTTTCAGATGTCCTTTGACCTGAAAACTAATGGAAGCCAAATATCAAAAAGTTTAATATGGATAAAGCACAAGCTTCAGTGCTGACCTACACCATGATAGGTAATAAGTAAAAAAGTATCAAAAGCATGGATTGCATTTCTAATACAGCAGAATCTTAAAGCTAAAAACTTTTCTAACCAAAGTAAAGTACCAAATAGTAGTCACATCACAGTATGAGTAAAGCAAGAACTTGACAATATGACCAGGATTACTCTAGGCTACAAAGATTAGTATTTAAGAATGGGACTCTTCTTGTACAACACAATGAAATTTCACTAAAGCTTGAAGCAAAGCTGTCTAAGAGATGACTAAAATACAGGGAAGAAATTGGGACAAACTAAACAGCTAAATTGATTCTGGTCAAGAAAATGTGTATTAGATTGCTTCCTTTTTTCTTTCTTCAATCTACAACAGACTCTTATTGTGATGCTACATTGTTTCCCCTGGATGTAATGTAACACTGGAAGCTTTTGTCCAAGAGTAATGAACAAATCTACCTACTTGAAGAAAAATGTGTAAGTGCAGTGGAGGTTTCAAACAGTATTCTCTATTTTAGACTGGCAACATATAGAGATTAAGCTCTAAAATATGCTTAGCATCATTTGAAGCATTAAACAAGCAAACAAACCACCCCAAGCCATTATGAATTTAAAAAGATTCTTATGGAGAGACCTTACCTGTGCAGAATCCATGCCAAATTTTCTTTAGCAAGGCTTGTTTCTCTGAATGCTTAGGGATTTTTAAAAACTATTATTACCATTTTTGCAATTTTCTAGAACAAATAGTTTTTGCTACTATATTCTAGAACACTTGAAGCTTTTGAGTGGCAATCAATATTAGGTTCATATTTGATTTCAAACAAAAAAAATTGTATGGGTTTTTTGGACAGATGACCTGCACAGGAGGAATACACCTTAATTGGATCTTTTTTTTTTTATTCAAAAAGTTTTACAAAAAATTTTTTTTCCCCTTTCTCCCCAACCCCCCTCCCTTCACTGATCCCTCCCCCCTCCCCCCTGACTTCCCGGAAGAAGCACAAGGTATAGTTAAAAGTAAAACAAACATATGCTAAGAAAATTTTTCCCCAAAACTATTATACCAATTTTCCTTCTCTAGCTCTGACTTCCTCCTAACATAACCAAAATCCTTCAGAAAAAAAACAAAACAATTAACAGTAATAAAATATATAAATCAATAGAACAAATTAATCCTAAAGTATTTAAAACCAGCTAAAGCATAAAAATCCAATCCAATTCAAAGAATATCTCCCTTATAGCTTATATTCCGGGAGCGCGTGCTCGATGTCTTAAAGCGATCACGCGCTCCGACCCCTTGGACTTTTCCCGTTCCCCGGATGGTCAGGATCCTCAGAGCCTGGGCCTTCGGTTGATGTTGTGCAATGCTCGGTCTGTGGTGAACAAAGCCCCCCTTGTTTGTGATCTTATACAGGGGGGTTCCGCGGACCTTATGGGCATTACGGAGACCTGGTTGGGCACTGAAGGGGGCGTGCCCCTTGTAGAGATGTGCCCACCGGGTTTCCGTGCATTCCATCAGCCGAGGGCCCAGGGTAGGGGTGGGGGGGTGGCGGTTGTGATTAGAGAGAGTCTAGAGCCGAGGGAGACCACTGTACCTCAGATTGCCGGGTGCGAATCCTCTTGTGAGATGGGGTCGAGGTGTCAGATGGGCTTGCTGATCACGTACCTGGCTCCTTGCTGCGTGACAGCTGCCCTGCCCGAGCTCCTGGAGATGCTGGCTGGGTGGTAGTTGAGACCCCAGACTTTTAGTCATGGGGACTTTAACTTGCCATCTTCCGCTCATCATCGACGGCAGCTCGGGAGTTCACGGCTTCCATGACGGCCTTGGATCTGACCCAAGTAGTTGATGGCCCTACTCACATTGGGGTGGCACTCTGGACCTGATTTTTCTCTGGACAGTGGTTGAGAGATCTGGACTTAAAGGAAATAGTCATCGAACCTTTGTCATGGTCAGATCACTCTCTTCTTCGCCTGGACTTTCTGACCGCCATTCACCACCGCAGGGAGGCGGAGCCGACACGCTGGTTCCGCCCCAGGCGCCTGATGGACCCTGATGGGTTCCGGACGGAGCTTGGGCCATTTCCTGAGGGTCTGGCCCACGGCTCGGCTGAGGAACTTGTGGCGGCCTGGGAACGGGCCGCGGGGCCTTAGACCGTGTCGTGCCTTTGCGGCCTCTGACCCGGCGCAGGTCCCAACCGCCCTTGGTTCTCCGAGGAGCTGAGAGGGATGAAGCGCCGGAGAAGACGCCTAGAGAGTTCCTGGAGGTCTAGCCGTCGAAGCTGATCGACACTAGTGAAGTCCTATACTAGGACTTACCTAGTGGCATTGAGGAAGCGAGGCGTAGCTACGCCTCCTCATTGCATCGGCAGATAACCGCCCAGCCGCCTGTTTGGGTGACCCGCCTCCTCCTACATCAGGGGAGCGGGATGACCCGCTGCAGGGACGTGCTGAGGAGTTTAACGGTTATCTATACGATAAAATCGCTCAGCTTCGGGATGGTTGGACCAAGATTGCGTGATGCGGTGAGATGTTCGAGGGTGGTCTTGGCGATATTGTTTGGGATGAGTTTGACCCTGTGGCTCCTGAGGACATGGACAGGTTGCTGGGTAGGCTGAATGCCACCACATGTTTACTGGACCCGTGCCCTCCTGGCTGGTGCTGGCCACCGGGAGGTGACACGAGGCTGGCTCCAGGCGATTACGACCGCTTCTTTGGTGGAGGGTGTCTTCCGCCGCCTTGAAAGAGGCGGTGGTGAGGCCCTCCTCAAGAAGCCTTCCTGACCCGCTGTTTTAGGTAACTATCGTCTGTCTCCAACCTTCGCTGCGGCGAAGGTTGTAGAGAGTATGGTGGCATATCAGTTTCCCTTGCACCTGGATGAAACTGTCTATCTAGACCTGCTCCAGTCCGGTTTCCGCCCGGTTACAGCACGGAGACGGCTTTGGTCGCTGGTGGATGATCTCTGGAGGCCAGGATAGGGGTTGTTCCTCTGCCCTGGTCCTATTAGACCTCTCAGCGGCTTTCGATACCATCGACCATGGTATCCTGCTGCGCCGGTTGGAGGGATTGGGAGTGGAGGCACCGCTTATCGGTGGTTCTCCTCCCATCTCTCCGACCGGTCGCAGTCGGTGTTGACAGGGGGCAGAGGTCGCCCCGAGGCGCCTCACTTGTGGGTGCCGCAGGGGTCGATTCTCTCGCCTCCTGTTCAACATCTAGATGAAGCCGCTGGGTGAGATCATCAGTGGTTTCGTGTGAAGTATCAGCTGTATGCGGATGACACCCAGCTGTATTTTTCACACCGGACCACCCCAACGAAGCTATCAAGTGCTGTCCCGGTGTCTGGAGGCCGACGGGTCTGGATGGGGAGAAACAGGCTCAAGCTCAATCCCGCCAAGACAGAGTGGTTGTGGATGCCGCATCCCGGTACAGTCAGCTTAATCGCGGCTGACCATCGGTGGCGAGTCATTGGCCCCGATGGAAAGGGTCCGCAACTTAGGCGCCTCCTGGATGAACGGCTGTCTCTAGAAGACCATTTGACGGCCGCTCCAGGAGAGCGTTCTACCAGGTTCGCCTGGTACGCCAGTTGCGCCTTTCTGGACCGAGATGCCCTATGCACGGTCACTCACGCACTCGTGACGTCTCGCCTGGATTACTGCAATGCTCTCTACATGGGGCTCCCTTGAAGGGCATCCGAGGCTGCAGTTAGTCCAGAACGCGGCTGCGCTGGTGATAGATGGAGCCCTCGTGGCTCCGTGATAACACCCATCCTGCGCAGACTGCACTGGCTACCTGTGGCTTTCCGGTGCGCTTCAAGGTCTTGGTGACCACCTTTAAAGCGCCCATGGCATTGGGCCGGGTTACTTACGGGACCGCCTACTGCTACCGAATACCTCTCACCGACCCGTGCGCCTCACAGAGAGGGTCTCCTCAGGTGCCGTCAGCAAGGCAATGTCGTCTGGCGACGCCCAGGGCAAGGGCCTTCTGTGGGGCTCCACCCTTTGGAACGAACTTCCCCCCGGACTCCGCCAGCTTCCGGACCTTCGGACCTTCCGCCGCGGGCTTAAAACATATTTATTTAATTGTGCAGGACTGAGCTAGGTTTTAAATTCATGGGTTTTAATTGGGTTTTATTTGTATATTTTAATTAACGGGCTTTCAAATAAGTTTCTTAATTGTTTTTATTCTGTATTTATATTTATATGTTTTTAAATGCCTGTGAACCGCCCTGAGTCCTTCGGGAGATAGGGCGGTATATAAATACGATTAATAAATAAAATAAAATAAATAAATATAACCATATAATTTTTCACCCAGGTCTTTCTTACATAAAATCTTTCAAGAATATTCTATTTAAAATACAGTACAACACATTATGAAATTTCAATACCGAAAATTACAATGTCTATTCAAATTTAGTCCTTCCTCGTCAAAATCCAGTATAAATCCAAATACCTAGTCTTTTATGATAGATATAAAACATATAATCAACCCATTTCTTCCAGATCTTCCTCACATATTGTCTTTCAGGGACACTAATATTTTTGTCTGTTAATAATTCAAAACAACCTCGTTTCAAGGATAATACTTTTGTCTCTTGCCATTTTTTTTTGATGCATTAATCTCTGTCTTTCCTTCATTACTCCTTTTGAAAAGTCAGTCACAATATTTCCTAATAGTTCCTTATGTCCAAAAATCCACAAATTACTACCGTATATTCCATCAGTCCAAAAAGAGAACTCTTGAAAAGCATTAAGTCTGTAAATATTTTCGGTTCGGGAGACAGCCTCCTGTAGCACAAATTCTGACATTTCATCCAAACTATTTAAAGGAAACTTCTTTACATCAACTTGTTTATTCACGATCATATCTTCATATTTATCCACTTTTGTTTGTACCTCCTCCATTCCATTTTCCAAGTCCTGATCACACTGGTTAATTTCCTCCAAGCCTTGATCCAAAAAGTCCCCATTTTTTATCAGTTCGTATTTTTTAATAATTAAATACATTCTTTCTGTGTAATCCTGTGTAAAGTCACGAATCCATTTTTCTGAAAGAAACTTCATGGCAAAGTTTTTGCTGAAAATCCCCTTATAAAATACTTAAACAACGTAATATAATCCAACAATCCACAGTCCAACACAATAAGATAAAATCTCCATTCAGTTTCGATTTCGCAGCAAGGCTATCGGTCTACTTTCAGTTACTCTGAAACGCCATTTTAAAAGAAGGAAAAAAATTTTTCTCTCTTTAAAAAAGGAGGAAGTCAGAAAATCAAAAATACTTGCAAACCAGTAATTGTTCACTCATGCTTCTTCCGTCTGCTTATAGAGATCCACAAGAAAAAAATCAATTGTTAGCAGAAATGGACACCTTCCTCTTTTCCTGCTTTTGCAGGAGACGCGCTGAATACTGGAGATAAGGAGGAATTCAATGGGATTCAACCTTTCGGGACTTTGCATAACAAAAACAAAGTCCCTAGGGGAATCTACCACTCTCCCCTCCCTGCTCTTTCCTCTGCTCTTTCAACCAGAGAGGGAAAATTAAGTCGGGAACAGCTGTTCGTAGCTGTTTACACTGACTTTTACCATATCCAGTGCGGAGTGCCATAAATTAGCACCCAGCGAGAAAGGTGGCGCCAAGCGGAAGTCACCTTAATTGGATCTTAATTGGATCTGAAAGCTGCCTATCTAGAGTATTTCCATCTTTTGAGCAGTCAAATTCGGTGGCTCTGAACAGTCCATATAGACATGGCCCATTTGTTGACTCTGATAAAGGCAGAATAGAGGAAGCATGATTAGTATACTAGTAGCATTCAACACCTTGGATGGTTTCACCCACTGACTTTAAACAATAATACCATAGAATATATAGACTTCTACAAAGCCCATAAAGGTTCAGCAGTTAAAGGCGCTAAACTTGCCAGCTGGAAAGCTGACAGGCCAGGTTTTGAAACCTGAGCACCCTGTGAGAGATGAGCTCCTGTTACTTTCCCCAGCTCCTACCCACGTAGCAGTTTGAATAGAATAGAATAGAATAGAATAGAATAGAATAGAATAGAATAGAATAGAATAGAATAGAATAGAATAGAATAGAATAGAATTTTTTATTGGCCAAGTGTGATTGGACACACAAGGAATTTGTTTTGGTGCATATGCTCTCAGTGTACATAAAAGAAAAGATACGTTCATCAAGGTACAACATTTACAACACAATTGATGATCAATATATCAATGTAAATCATAAGGATTGCCAGCAACAAGTTATTGTCATACAGTCATAAGTGGAAAGAGATTGGTGATGGGAACTATGAAACGATTAATAGTAGTGCAGATTCAGTAAATAGTCTGACAGTGTTGAGGGAATTATTTGTTTAGCAGAGAGATGGCCTTCGGGAAAAAACTGTTCTTGTGTCTAGTTGTTCTGGTGTGCAGTGCTCTATAGCGTCGTTTTGAGGGTAGGAGTTGAAACAGTTTATGTCCAGGATGCGAGGGATCTGCAAATATTTTCACGGCCCTCTTCTTGATTCGTGCAGTATACAGGTCCTCAATGGAAGGCAAGTTGGTAGCAATTATTTTTTCTGCAGTTCTAATTATCCTCTGAAGTCTGTGTTTTTCTTGTTGGTTGCAGAACCGAACCAGACAGTTATAGAGGTGCAAATGACAAGACTCAATAATTCCTCTGTAGAATTGGATCAGCAGCTCCTTGGGCAGTTTGAGCTTACTGAGTTGGTGCAGAAAGAACATTCTTTGTTGTCCTTTTTTAATGATGTTTTTGATGTTAGCTGTCCATTTGAGATCTTGCGATATGATAGAACCCAGAAATTTGAAGGTTTCTACTGTTGATACTGTGTTGTCAAGTATTGTGAGAGGTGGAAGTATGGAAGGGTTTTTCCTAAAGTCTACCACCATTTCTACGGTTTTGAGTGTGTTCAGTTCCAGATTGTTTTGGTTGCACCACAAGGCTAATTGTTCGACCTCTTGTCTATATGCGGATTCGTCATTGTCTCGAATGAGACCAATCACTGTTGTGTCATCTGCGAACTTCAGTAGCTTAACAGATGGATCATTGGAGATGCAGTCATTGGTATACAGAGAGAAGAGAAGTGGGGAGAGCACACAGCCTTGGGGGGCCCCTGTGCTAATTGTACAGGTATTTGATGTGATCTTGCTTAGCTTCACCTGCTGCTTCCTGTTTGTTAGGAAGCTTGTGATCCACTTACAAGCCTGTTCCGGTACCTGTAGCTGGTTTAGCTTAGTTAGGAGAATGTCTGGAATGATGGTATTGAATGCTGAACTAAAGTCTACAAAAGGACCCTTGCATAGGTCTTTGAGACTCAGATGTTGTAGGATGTAGTGCAGAGCCATATTAACAGCATCATCTGTTGATCGATTTGCTCGGTATGCAAATTGCAAGGGTCTAACAGCGGATCCGTGATGGTTTTCAGGTAGGAAAGCACTAGCCTTTCAAAGGTTTTCATGACTACAGATGTTAAAGCAACTGGTCTGTAGTCATTCAGTTCCTTGATGGTGGGCTTCTTCGGCACTGGGATGATGGTAGAGCGTTTGAAGCAAGAAGGAACATAACACATCTCTAGTGATTTATTGAAAACATGAGTGAAGATGGGGCCAATTGGTCAACTTTAGTCCTTCCTCGTCAAAATCCAGTATAAATCCAAATACCTAGTCTTTTATGATAGATATAAAACATATAATCAACCCATTTCTTCCAGATCTTCCTCACATATTGTCTTTCAGGGACACTAATATTTTTGTCTGTTATTAATTCAAAACAACCTTGTTTCAAGGATAATACTTTTGTCTCTTGCCATTTTTTTTGATGCATTAATCTCTGTCTTTCCTTCATTACTCCTTTTGAAAAGTCAGTCACAATATTTCCCAATAGTTCCTTATGTCCAAAAATCCACAAATTACTACCATATATTCCATCAGTCCAAAAGAGAACTCTTGAAAAGCATTAAGTCTGTAAATATTTTCGGTTCGGGAGACAGCCTCCTGTAGCACAAATTCTGACATTTCATCCAAACTATTTAAAGGAAACTTCTTTACATCAACTTGTTTATTCACGATCATATCTTCATATTTATCCACTTTTGTTTGTATCTCCTCCATTCCATTTTCCAAGTCCTGATCACACTGGTTAATTTCCTCCAAGCCTTGATCCAAAAAGTCCCCATTTTTTATCAGTTCGTATTTTTGAATAATTAAATACATTCTTTCTGTGTAATCCTGTGTAAAGTCACGAATCCATTCTTCTGAAAGAACCTTCATGGCAAAGTTCTTGCTGAAAATCCCCTTATAAAATACTTAAACAACGTAATATAATCCAACAATCCACAGTCCAACACAATAAGATAAAATCTCCATTCAGTTTCGATTTCGCAGCAAGGCTATCGGTCTACTTTCAGTTACTCTGAAACGCCATTTTAAAAGAAGGCAAAAAATTTTTTTCTCTCTTTAAAAAAGGAGGAAGTCAGAAAATCAACAATACTTGCAAACCAGTAATTGTTCACTCATGCTTCTTCCGTCTGCTTATAGAGATCCACAAGAAAAAAATCAATTGTTAGCAGAAATGGACACCTTCCTCTTTTCCTGCTTTTGCAGGAGACGCACTGAATACTGGAGATAAGGAGGAATTCAATGGGATTCAACCTTTCGGGACTTTGCATAACAAAAACAAAGCCCCTAGGGGAATCTACCACTCTCCCCCCCCGCTCTTTCCCCTGCTCTTTCAACCAGAGAGGGAAAATTAAGTCGGGAACAGCTGTTCGTAGCTGTTTACACCGACTTTTACCATATTCAGTGTGGAGTGCCATAAATTAGCACCCAGCAAGAAAGGTGGCGCCAAGCGGAAGTCACCTTAATTGGATCTTAATTGGATCTGAAAGCTGCCGATCTAGAGTATTTCCATCTTTTGAGCAGTCAAATTCGGTGGCTCTGAACAGTCCATATAGACATGGCCCATTTGTTGACTCTGATAAAGGCAGAATAGAGGAAGCATGATTAGTATACTAGTAGCATTCAACACCTTGGATGGTTTCACCCACTGACTTTAAACAATAATACCATAGAATATATAGACTTCTACAAAGCCCATAAAGGTTCAGCAGTTAAAGGCGCTAAACTTGCCAGCTGGAAAGCTGACAGGCCAGGTTTTGAAACCTAAGCACTCTGTGAGAGATGAGCTCCCGTTACTTTCCCCAGCTCCTACCCACGTAGCAGTTTGAAAGTGCAAGTAGATAAATAGGTACCACTTCAGTTGGAAGATAACAGTGTTCCTCGTGCCTCAGCATATCGTCATGCAGGCCACATGAGCATGGAAATGTCTTTGGACAATGCTAGCTCCCTCAGATAAGAAACAGAGATTAGCACTGCCACCTTGAGTCAGACACAACTGTACAGGGAAACTTACCATTACCCATGGAGTCTTTTAACCTACTAGCTTTAAGGCTGAGCAGAAATCCTCTAAAGCAGTGATGGCTAACCTTTTTTTCCTCGGGTGCCAAAAGTGTGTGCCCACACCCATAATGCAATGCCCACGATGGACACCCCGCCCATTTCCAGACTTGTGGTAGGCCCATTTTTCATCCTCCCAGAGCCTCTGTGTGAGCTCTTTACTTACCTGGCATCCAAACCAGGCCGCGTGGAGAGTCCTGCATGTGCGTCTTCCGCATGTGTGGCAGCGACCCACAAATCAGCTGACTGGCGGGAGGCGTGTGCAATCTGGCCTGATACATCATGGTTTTAATTGGGGTTTTTATTACTTTTATTATAGTTTTTAAATGGGGTTAGCCTAATTGAATAAGATTTTTAAATTGCTTTTAATTCTATTTATAATTTGTTTTATGTTGGCTGTAAACCGCCCTGAGTCCTTATAAAAATCAAATAAATAATAATAAAATAATAATAATGCACAGTGAAGCTGATCTAGGGCAATGGCTTGCGTGCCCACAGAAATAGCTTTGTGTGCCACTTTGGGCACGCGTGTCATAGGTTCGCCATCATGGCTCTAAAGCCACTCTACAAAGAAGATCCTGGTGGTGAGAGCAGACTAGCATCTCTTAGTCTAGCTCCAGATAATAATTCAGAAGGAAAATTCAGAAAGTTGAATAGGGTATCATTTAGAACCAGTCAAAAACTTGTGCTAATTATGGTGGAGCAGCAATTGACATTATACTTCTGCTATATCATATCAATGTGTCTTGTACCAAAACCCACAAAACTACTTTGGCACATGAGGTAGAAAACATTAGAAGTACTTCCCCTGATCCTTGGAAGAAATACCTGATGTATAACAAATGATATAATTGACAACTTACTCTTCTTTCATCATACTGAAAATCTGCAGCATTACAGTAAGACTGATGGTTACATTGTATACAAAGTAGATATAACATATTCCAATACTTTCAGCTTTTCCATTGCCCTATGTTTTTTTTTAATTATTGACTGCCATGAAAGAAGAGTCCTACAAAGAATGCAGTTTGACTGGATGAATATTGTGCTATGTTTGTTCTATTGAGTATATATGTGTTTCTGATCTCTCTGGTTTTCACTTTTTTTCAGAGCGGGCATCTTTCAAAAAGATTAGCCGAAAAACAATGGCTAATACATTTGCACGTCTCCTGGTTGGTCGAAGAACTGCAGCTTTAGTTGCAACAGTCAGTACTGGAGCTGTGGCTACTGGATACTTTTTAAATCAGCAAAATGTGAAAGCTGAATCTTTTGGACATAGGAAATTATTTCCTCCCAGGTAATAATTTGATTCAGATACATGAAAATAAGAAACGCTGTTTAGAAATAGAAAATATTTATACGTTATATGTTGTGTGTTTGTCAGACTGTGTAAAATAAAATAAACAATAAACATCTTTTTCAATAAAAAATAAACCATATTCATTCAAAACAGATACTTGAAAATACATGGTCTGAAAGACTTAAAATATCTATTGAACATTCTCTACAGTAAGAAGGTTAAGGAAGAATATCCATAATAAAGTTTTTAAATTTTTTTTTAATTATTGACTGCCATGAAAGAAGAGTCCTACAAAGAATGCAGTTTGACTGGATGAATATTGTGCTATGTTTGTTCTATTGAGTATATATGTGTTTCTGATCTCTCTGGTTTTCACTTTTTTTCAGAGCGGGCATCTTTCAAAAAGATTAGCCAAAAAACAATGGCTAATACATTTGCACGTCTCCTGGTTGGTCGAAGAACTGCGGCTTTAGTTGCAACAGTCAGTACTGGAGCTGTGGCTACTGGATACTTTTTAAATCAGCAAAATGTGAAAGCTGAATCTTTTGGACATAGGAAATTATTTCCTCCCAGGTAATAATTTGATTCAGATACATGAAAATAAGAAACGCTGTTTAGAAATAGAAAATATTTATATGTTATATGTTGTGTGTTTGTCAGACTGTGTAAAATAAAATAAACAATAAACATCTTTTTCAATAAAAAATAAACCATATTCATTCAAAACAGATACTTGAAAATACATAGTCTGAAAGACTTAAAATATCTATTGAACATTCTCTACAGTAAGAAGGTTAAGGAAGAATATCCATAATAAAGTTTTTAAATTTATTTTTTTTTTAAAAAGAAAGAATAGTATATACAGTGACTAAGAAATTTGACAATGGATGTAGAAACCCAGGATGAAGGGAAAATATTTCCCAGGATCCAAAAGAAACTAGAAATATGGGAAATATGGCAGGCCAAAAGCTTTGCCAATAAAATGGAAAAGAGTGAAATCTTAAATTGTTGCCAAATATCTCACTTATAAACTGAGGGGATGAAAAGTGAAATAGAGAAAAATTAATATTGAGTATGAGGTGAAATGAGTGGGAAAACAGAAGCTGAATTTAAAAAGTTATTTCAGGTTAGTAAGTTTGGTACAAATCCAATGCTACTATTATTAATTAAAGCTATCATGCTTTCTCTACAATATTTATTTATTTATTTATTTATTTATTTATTTATTTATTTATTTATTTATTTATTTATTTATTTATTTATTTCGATTTTTATACCGCCCTTCTCCCGAAGGACTCAGGGCGGTGTACAGCCAAGTAAAAATACTATATAAACATTAAAAGAAATTAAAAAACATATTATAATGTGGCCGAAATATTAAAACAATTTAAAATCTTAAAATATAACTAACCCCAATAAAATTTCAATCCAGTCCCGCTTGAATAAATAGGTGCGTTTTCAGCTCACGGCGAAAAGTCCGAAGATCAGGCACTTGACGTAAACCAGGGGGAAGTTCATTCCAAAGCGTAGGAGCTCCAACAGAGAAGGCCCTTCCCCTGGGGGCCGCCAGCCGACATTGCTTGGCGGACGGCACCCTGAGAAGGCCCACTCTGTGTGAGCGTACAGGTCGGTGGGAGGCAAAAGGTAACAGCAGGCGGTCCCGTAAGTACCCGGGTCCTAAGCCATGGAGCTAATATGCAGGTATTATCAATATATGATTAGAAGAATATCTTTATTTAGAAATATGCTATTAAATTTCATAAGAGCTGCTATCTTACAAGTTTATACAAGATTCTAATCTAAAACTTTTATAATAATTAAGCAATGAGTGGAAACTAATCAAGGAGAGAAGCAACTTAGAACTAAGGAGAAATTTCCTGACAGTTAGAACAATTAATAATTTATTTATTTATTTATTTATTTAATCATATTTTTATACCGCCCTATCTCCCAAGGGACTCAGGGCGGTTTACAGCCAAGTAAAACATAAATATAAATACAAGTTAAAACCCCAATTTAAAAAACTTATTAAATACGGCCGAATATTAAAACCACAATAAAATAGTAAAACCCCATTAAAACCAAATTTAAAATTTAAAATTCTAGTCCAGTCCTGCACAGATAAATAGATGTGTCTTAAGCTCGTGGCGAAAGGTTCAAAGGTCAGGAAGTTGGCGAAGTCCTGGGGGAATTTCGTTCCAGAGGGTGGGAGCCCCCACAGAAAAGGCCCTTCCCCTGAGCGTCGCCAGCCAGCACTGCCTGGCTGACGGCACCCTGAGGAGTCCCTCCCTGTGAGAGAGTACGGGTCGGTGGGAGGCAGTCGGTGGCAGTAGACGGTCCCGTAAGTATCCCGGCCCAATGCCATGGAGCGCTTTGAAGATAGTTACCAAAACCTTGAAGCGCACCCGAAAGGCCACAGGTAGCCAGTGCAGTCTGTGCAGGAGAGGTGCCTCATGGCTCCCTCTATCACCTGCGCAGCCGCATTCTGGACCAACTGGAGCCTCCGGGTGCTCTTCAAGGGGAGCCCCATGTAGAGAGCATTGCAGTAATCCAGACGAGATGTCACAAGAGCATGAGTGACCGTGCATAGGGCGTCCCGGTCTAGAAAGGGGCGCAACTGGCGAACCAGGCAAACCTGGTAAAAAGCTCTCCTGGAGACGGCTGTCAAGTGGTCTTCAAAAGACAGCCGTCCATCCAGGAGAACGCCCAAGCTGCGCACCCTCTCCATTGGGGCCAATGACTCGCCCCCAACAGTCAGCCGCGGTTGCAGCTGACTGTACCGGGGTGCCGGCATCCACAGCCACTCTGTCTTGGAGGGATTGAGCTTGAGCCTGTTTCTCCCCATCCAGACCAGTACGGCTTCCAGACACTGGGACAGCACTTCGATAGCTTCGTTGGGGTGGCCCGGTGTGGAAAAGTACAGCTGAGTATCATCAGCGTACAGTTGGTACCTCACACCGAAACCACTGATGATCTCACCCAGAGGTTTCATATAGATGTTGAACAGGAGGGGTGAGAGAATCGACCCCTGCGGCACCCCACAAGTGAGGCGCCTCGGGGTCGACCTCTAAGTGGAACAATTTGCCTGCAGAAGTTGTGAATACTCCAACACTGGAAATTTTTAAGAAAATGTTGGCTAGCCATTTGTCTGAAGTGGTGTAGAGTTTCCTGCCTGGGCAGGGGGTTGGAGTAGAAGACCTTTAAGGTCCCTTCCAACTCTGTTGTTGTTTTTGTTGTTGTTGTTGTTGTTGTTGTTGTTGTTGTTGTTATTAGGTAGTAGTATTCATTTCACTGATACCCCATTTTTCTCCAAGTGATAGCTTTTATTTAATCTCTACAATAACTATATGAGATAGGTAAGATTGAGAATGGCTAAATGGTCTGTTTTCACTTAATTAATTCATAATTGGTTGGCATACAGTAATTGGGCAGCTTATTATTCTTCTGTTAAAATCTGATTTGTAATATTAGAATGCAAAATATCCATATCTGAATATCTAATCTGGTTGGGTTAGATCTGGGGAGACCCAGGTCCTAATCTCATTCAGCCATAAGGCTCATTGGATCTTTCTGGGTCAGCCACTATGATCCATATTGCAAGATAGGTGTGAAGATAAAATTTGGCAGGGGAAAAGTCTTGTAAAGCTGCCTTATATCCCTAGAAGGAAGATGGGATGGAAATGTCATAAAGAAATAAAATGTAAACAGACATAATAAAACTAAACTTATTCATATCAGTTATTTCTTCAGTTCATGCATGTTGTTCTGGAAATGAAAGAGAAACACACAAATATGTATTTTGAAGGCATTCCCCCCCCCTTTCAATCTGTCCAAGTGCTGACTGAAACTAACTGCTGTTAGTTTCTCCAAAGTCACACTGTTAGGTTTGTTCTCTTACAAATCATAAATGCCCATCTGAGTTATCAGTCTTCTGCTGTTTTTCCTCAAACTATCAAATTCATTGGAAAATATTTATACAGACTGCTTTTCATTCTTAAAGGCACTCAAGACTTGTAGAATAGTAAGGTCCTGATTGAATGCCTAGGCCACAGTTTCTATTAATGAAGTGATAAGTGGAAACAAGCATTTCCTGCTCAATACAAAAGCATTACTTTTCTTTTTACCCAGTGCAGACTACCCTGATCTTCGCAAACATAACAACTGCATGGCTGAGTGCCTCACTCCAACAATCTATGCCAAACTGAGGGACAAGATGACTCCTGGTGGCTACACACTGGATCAGTGCATCCAAACTGGTGTTGATAATCCTGGACACCCTTTCATTAAAACAGTGGGCATGGTCGCAGGAGATGAAGAATCCTATGAGGTGAAACAGTTTGTATCATATAACAGGGTCTCTTCAACATCTTCATTTACTTCACAAAAACGATCGATGCTGTTGGAAGAAATATCCATCTGGTTCAGTTCCAAGCTGGGAGAAAATGAAGGCTGGAGGCTGATTGGAAAGATGGTTTAATGATGAAGCAGAACCACATGGGTGGTTCTGGGCAGCTGACCCCATGGAGTTGAGAGTGTGTGTGTGTGGGGGGTTATTCCTTCTCTGAGCTTTGCATTTGAGCTTCCTGTTCCTGTGCAAGAACATGTATTCTATTGGCTGTTGTAGGGGTTATGTAGGGGTCATATATGGCTCTCTGAGTCTGAGTCTGAGTCTGAGCTTCCAGGTTTGGTTGAGGTTTGGACTGCTGAGATGATGCAATGAAGAGGCTTGTGTTCTGAAATGGTGTTGGGCAATTCCTATTATGGTTTAATGGCTTTGCCCTGGTTTGGATCTTGAGTGAGGGCTAATCCTATCACTCTGCCTTTGTTCAGACTTTGCTGGAGGGAGTAATGGATTACCAAATCTGCATTTCTAAAAGCTGCTCCAACTCAGTATCTGCTTGGGGGTAGTGAGCCGGGGCTCTGAGATTGCCTCCCTAAAGATGTTTATTTCTTTTAGGGGAAATATTTTATCCTGAATTGTTTATTATTCCTCAACATATTTCATTCTTCTAGGAGGGTGTGTGTATGGCTTCCCACAATGCATCACACTGTAGGAATTTAGCACCCACCCCCCTCCTAGAAGAATGAAATATTTTAGAAAATACTTAAAAGGCAGAATATATTTCCCTGGATGAGAAATGGAGAAACATGTTTTAAAGACAAAGCAGCTTCCTGACCCCCCCCACCTTTGTCAATGGGCCATTAAAGCCTCAACCAAGCACACTCAATCCCCCCATCATTTGCAACACAATAGAACAGAAACTCACCACATGGCAAGGCTCAGGCAAGCTTGAGGGACAACCTACAATGTTAACTAAGACCCCTAGACCACCTGGGAGTTTGACAACCAATCAGGGTACTCTTCTTGTGCCCCAGAAAGTTCAAAGCTCAGAAAAAGCATAAAGCCAGGGAGCACACAGGATCTCAGCCCTTTTCTGTTCAGGAACTCAAGCCATGTGATCCTGACCACCATTAAACCAACTTTCCAAGCAGTCTCCATGTTTCCAGTGTCTTTGTCCCCACTTGGAACTGAACTCAGATGGATATTTCTTCCAACAACACATAGGCAGGCTTTTAGGAAGACAAAAGAGATCAGCACAAAATTCAAGCCATGGGATTAATCCTGGGATTTTGTTTTTGTGTTTGGGAAAGTTTGCAGAAGTTTTTTTTTTTAAAATCTCTCTGGGTGAAATTTAGTGAAGGAAAAAAAAAATAGCATGAAAGACATACTCTGTATAACCATGTCTTGGATAATAAAACGCAGCACAGAAGACAACATGTATTGGCTTCCAGTAGCTGATTTGTCTGCTCAGCTTAAAATCAAGCCACCTTTTCAATGAAATGAAGTAAAAGTCCGTTGTAAAAGTATCCAGCTACTCTCGCATGAAAGATCAGCTATGTAAACAGTTTCATCCACATTATTATGCATTTTCTAGAGACTGTTAGAATATTAAATAATTAACAACTAGTGTCCAAACCAAAAACTGAGATTTCAACACCTTCATAATACAAGCATGTATCGACATACTAACTTTAACAGAAGACAGGAGGTGGCATCACAAAATCTAGATGGAAGCCTGTATGTAATATGTATGTATGTATGTATGTATGTATATATGTATTTTTAATAAAGAATCCTCTTAAAATATTTATGCACTAATTTTCTGGGTTCAGAATAAGAACAGTAAACTCTTATTTTATTTATTATCTTCCTATAATAACAGAATCCAACACTTTAGTGTTTGGCAGAATAAAATAAGCAGAGGCAGTGCAATGTCTCCTGGGTTTGCCTGAAGTATATAACAGCGTGATCAGATATAACTTCTCTTTGCCAAAAGCTCCATAGCAGAGCTTGCACTGTTCCCCAGAAACAGGAGGAAATAAATAATTCCTGTAGATTTTCAAAGCAAATGTTTCCAAAGCTTTATAGAGACTAGGAAAAGGTGGAAAACCTGCTGTGAGTGTTCCTCTTTTTCCCCCTCTTCTTATTAAATCAATGCAATGGAAGAAAGAGGGGTCTCAAAGTGTCTGGGAAGTTTATTAAACAATAAACTTTTCTCTGGCACATTGCAGCTCATTGTGCCTTGCCCCTTTTCATTTATTTCTTATTAAACTTGAACAAAGTAGCCATAGCGAATACTCTTAAAATGTGATCATGGGTCTTTTGGTTGGTTTTTTTTTTTTTAGTAGTTCCAAGAACAACCTTGGAATCCTGTTTAGTAAATATCTTCCTTTCTATTTAAGTATCCTTGGGGATATTTTAGGTAGGGAATATCAAAAGCATTTCTTAAACTTGTTTTTGACTCCAAGATTTCTTCCCACTTTTAAAAATTATGGAGGCCCCAAAACAGCTTTTGTTTGTATGAATTATATTTATTAATGGGATTTGTATTAATAATTAAAATGGATGCATTTGCTGCTTCTAACACTTCTCATGATTGTTTGATGGCATTTTAATAGTGTATTAAAATCAATGATCATAGACTGGCAAATAGTTTTTATTTTGTGGACCCTTGACAGAATCTTGGGAACCCCCACCAAGGTCCCAGGCCCATATTTTAAGAAACATTGATCTAGAACAGTGATGGCTAACCATTTTTTCCTCAGGTGCCAAAAGCGAGTGCCCACACCCATAATGCAATGCCCACGATGGACGCCCCACCCATTTCCAGACTTACGATAGGCCCATTTTTCCTCCTCCTATAGCCTCTGTGTGAACCCTTTACTTACCTGGCATCCAAAATGGGCCGTGTGGAGACTCCTGGGAGGGGAGGGGCGACATGGGCATGCATGTACATCTTCGGCATGTGTGGCCGTGACTCACAAATCAGCTGGCTGGTGGGAGGCGTGTGCACATGTACAGTGGAGCTGATCTAGGGCTACGGCTTGCGTGCCCATAGAAATGGCTTTGTGTGCCACTTTGGGCACGCATGCCATAGATTCGCCATCACGGATCTAGAAGATGGTCAGTGATTCAATACAGCATTCAGACTTCAAAGTAAAACCACCCAAGAATTTTCCCCATTCCCCAAGTTTAGGTTCCTGCATCAATCACCTATCATAGTGGTCAAAGCTTTCTTTTGCCAGAATGTTTGAAGCCAAAATTTAACTGAGGCTAGCTAATCAATATATTGTAGAATTCCTGGAGCTGAGATACCACAATGTGCTTGAGCATCTTGTTCAGGAAGTCATCCTGGCAGTTGTTAAAAATTATTGAAAACAAGGCAGATTCAAAATAGTACCAAGAAAGTTAAGAATGTGTGTGGTTATTTTATATTATTGAGAATTTTGTGCACTTCTTCAGACTGATTTACGAGCATAGATAGCCTGAAAAAAATAAATAATCTACAAAATAAATGATTAAGGAATAAAAAGAAAGCACAGGGGGGAAAAACCTAAATACAAAGTAAACGGGAGAAAATCATATACTTTATTGACTTGACAGGTATTTGCTGCGATTTTTGATCCTGTTATCAAACTAAGACATAATGGATATGATCCCAAACTAATGAAGCATCACACTGACTTGGATTCTTCAAAGGTAGGATCTAATTTAAAGGAAAATAAATCTGAAGATAAAACTGGTTTGAGAATAGCAATAAAAAAATATTACAATTAATGATAGTATTTCAGTACTACCTTCTCAAAAATTACTTTACGACAGCTAGAAGAATAGGACCAAGTGAAACATACCACAAGCCAAATCAGATAAAACTCCCTTAACAAACTAACAAAAATGTGTGCTACATTAAAGCAACTATAGCAGGGTTCTCCAACCTTGGCAACTTTAAGACTTGCAAAGCTGGCTGAGGAATTCTGGGAGTTAAAATCCACAAGTCTTAAAGTTGCCAAGGTTGGAGACCCCTGAACTATAGAATACTCAGCAAGTGTCCTCTTAGCACTGCAAATGGTATAATCCACATTTATCTGCATTGTGTGTTTTTATCCCGCCATCTGCCCCAAAGCTGCTCTATGATGGGAGGTAATTCATATGGGTGATATGACTTGCATACCTTGCAGTTATAAAAAGGACATAAGTACCTTTATTCTGGATAGTTACACACTTTTCCCAGGTTTAAAATGAAAACAAAACAAACAAACCTCCTAAATTTCTGACTGAAATACTCTTAAATTATACCTGCTTTGTTTCCCAGATTTGTTCCCTCACTTGCAAATCCAAAGCCAGTTTTCTCCATATTCCTATCCATTTCAGGGTTTTTGTCCTGAGTTACAAATAATATTGGTATTCCAGATTTTAATTGGGTAATATCTATTTTTACTCTGGACTGTCAGATGTCTCTTTAGAATACTAGTACAGTATCATTTTAAATGTTGGGGATTACATGCAGAAAGTGGATGGGTCTAGGATGAAAACTACATTTGTTTTAATTTAATTTACATTAAATGAATTAAATAAATACTCCCCAGGTGTTTAGTGGGGAACATATATTTGTTTAATAATTTCTAAATTTTGTTAACTCATTGTTACAATTTAACAGGAAAATTACATTTAGATTGTGTGTATAGGCATTGTATGTGTGTAGCCATTAAAGGAGATTGTCCGTTCCTGCTACATTTATTTCGTGTCAGGATCAGTGGTGGGTTGCTACCAGTTCGTCCTGGATTGGATGAACTGGTAGCAGCGGTGGTGGGAGGCCCCACCTACCCACCGGGACATCTCTATGCATGGGCAGACACATTGTGTGAGGGCGCCCGCCCATGAGCAAAATGGTAATGAACAAAATTGAAACCCATTACTGGTCAGGATGTGTATTCTCCTGTAACCCTGTGCTTTGTAAAACAGAAAACAAGGTAAGAGATTGTTATTGACACAAAATAAATGCAGCAGGACTGGACAAACTCATCTGCAAAAAAAGGAGGGAGAGTCAAGATGGGGAAACAACCCCAAAATTGAAGCTAGCTCCTTTTACACATACCACAATGCCTGTAAAAGTAGGGGCAGGGCTTCCATATTGATTGTTTTAACTCCTGTAGATGCCCCAATAGAAAGATCAAGTTCACTGCTGAAATAACAAAGTAGACAGCAATTTTGTGATGAATAATTGAATGAAACATTCAAATTGCTAATTCAAATGGTTACAGTTTCTCATGAAGAAAAGTTAACTAATTATGGTTGCTTCAGAGTGAGGTGTTGTAGCTCTCCTAGAGGCACTGTAATAATATTGTTAATCTTGGTACCACACAACCGACTGAGATAGAGATTAGGGTTCTTGCTCACCAAAATATGTAGGGCTGATCCTGAGTATCCTTGGGTATAATTCACAACTGTCTCAATATATTTTCAAACTATTTAATTTTGGACAGATTGCCCAAGGACAATTTGATGAGCATTATGTTTTATCCTCCCGTGTACGCACGGGACGAAGTGTTCGTGGCCTAAGCCTCCCTCCTGCCTGCTCCAGGGCAGAGAGAAGAGCTGTTGAGAACGTCGTTGTCACTGCTTTGTCTGGGCTGAAACGAGACCTGGCTGGAAAATATTATAGTCTGACAACTATGTCTGAAAAGGAGCAACAACAGCTAATTGATGTAAGTTTAATGCCAAACCTGGGAGCTAAACATGGGTAACAAGGCTATGATTAACAATGTGGAGAGTCTCTCTTGAAGTAACTCCTGGAGATTACATGGACACGAGTATGAAGACATAGACCTAATTGTCCTTGTCCTTCTGGGCCTTTCAGTTTCCCAATTTTATTTATGTGTTTTCTTGGTGCCCTCCAATGATTCTGCTTGATTTTTCTGAGATCAACCAAGGTTGGTTAGCCTAATTAGGTACTCTGGAGCAGGGAGAGTTAATTTGGTTCTGCTAGACAAAGAGCTGGCATTCACCCTGGTCATGTCTAAAGGGTCAGGAGAAAAAAGGGTGCAGTATCCATTTTGTTGCTTAGATTTATTTTCTTTACCACACTAGAATATAACAAACTATTCATTGCCTGTTAAATAGCAACTAATCAACATTTTCCAGCTGGAATTGATTTTTCTTCCCCCTCATTACAATATAAGCAAATTATATATTCTGACAAGATCCAAGCAATATTAAACACACATGAATATATACACACTAACAGAACTCTTTTATTTGTGGAATTTGTGGAATTCTGGAAACAATGTCATACCCTAAAATAACTCTAGAAAGT
The DNA here is from genome assembly GCF_028640845.1 of Ahaetulla prasina. Lineage (NCBI taxonomy): Eukaryota > Metazoa > Chordata > Lepidosauria > Squamata > Colubridae > Ahaetulla > Ahaetulla prasina. The sequence continues at coordinate 267,376,806 of NC_080540.1, read as the reverse complement.
ACGCAAGAATTCATAATCCATTGATTTAACAATGTGAATTGAAAATTTGAAATATATTTATGTGAGGGCCTGGGTAGAATGAGGGTTAGAAATAAATATAAAAATAAAATGCAAATACACTGCAATCCTAAAAACACTTAGGAAATGTGTTAATGAATAGTTTTGCAAATACACATAAAACAAAACTGAGTTGTAATTGAGGATTAACCAGAAATGAAGAACAGAATTGATCAGCAAAAGTGATATAAAAAGATTAGAATAAATTAGTTTTTTATTTTTATTATTTTAATAAGCCTTGTGTCTCCAAAAAATCTTATTTGTGGGTAATGATTAACTAAATATTATGTAAAAACAGTAGGTGTGACTCCAATTTTATTCTATGATTCCTTAAAATTAATTTAACCCAAGTTTGAATTTAAATTTATTAAGCATAATTTTATTTTATTTTAAAATACTTTTAATACTTTAATAGTTTCTTTCTATCTTAGCATGTTCCAGTTCTTTACAAAACTTTAAAACTACAGGAAATTAAAAACATAGGAAATACAGCCTTTATTTTCCAGGGGAAAAAAACAAGTAGTATTTTTCTGCACTCTTCACGTCTGTGAACTGATTCCCCATTATAATTCAACTTTTTTCTTTTTTTTTCTTCTTTCCCTCTGCCTTGAATTATGCTGGTCTCCAGGACCATTTCCTATTTGATAAGCCAGTTTCCCCTTTGTTAACGTGTGCTGGAATGGCCCGTGACTGGCCAGATGCCAGAGGAATATGGTACGAAATGTGAGATGTGCACGTTTTTAATGTGAACAAATAATTATACTAGTTTCTAACTCAGTTGCTGCTATTCCTAATCCTGAGCACATGCTTGGCATACAATGTCTCTTTTTCCAGTACATAATCTTTAAGCTTGCGATTGGCAACATTTTGGTGGCCATGAGTGGCTTTTGACCAGCTGCCAGAAATTTGGAGGGGTGGTGTGAGAAGGGAGCATTCAGGAATGTTGTTTTTGTTTTGTTTTGAATAGATGAGTATTCCAGAGTTTACGTTACAATGTTTAATTCTTTCTCACCTCAATATGGGAGGAAACTACTTTGAATTTTCTTCAATCATGGTTACAGAGAAAACCAAGGACCACTGAAAAGGATGTTTTTAGGGCTGCCCATGGCCCTCAACATTTTTTTAAAATTAAAAACATTTGTGATCAAAGATGTAACAATAACAAAAGAAAAGAAAAGAAATTAGGGATTTGGACCAGTGGTGGAATTCAATTTTTTTTTGAACTAACGGTTCTGTGGGCATGGCTTGGTAGGCATGGCAGGTGTAAGATACTGCAAAATCTCCATTCCCATTCCACTCCAGGGGAAGGATACTGCAAAATCTCCATTCCCACCCCACTCCTGGAGGAAGGATATCACAAAATCTCCATTCCCACCCCACTCTGGACCCAGCCAGTTCGCAGAACTACTCAAAATTTCCTCTACTGGTTCTCCAGAACCTGTCAGAACTTTTCACCCCTGATTTGGACTCTTTTCTTTGTTTCTATTCTTAATTGTCAAGAAGTAGCTAATAAAGTCCATAGGTATATTCTGGGCAGTGGGTGGGTTCTAAACGGTGTTACCACTGGTTTGCTTCGCTCACACGCTTTGCGTGCAATCGTCATTATCGGCACGCGCTTCACGCAAGCGCATTAACTGACTGAACAGCTAAGGCATTGCAATCCGGTCTGCCATTGAAGGTTGCATTATGCTATAGGCTTTAGTGTTGAAGTTACTCTAATGCTGTTTTACTTTTTATGTTTCACTGATCTCACTTTGAACTGCCCAGGGTTGTTATTTATAAGATGGACAACCAAGTTAGCCTTTAAAATAAATATTAAACTGTATAGATATACAAGTATAGAATCGGAGGGACATTCTGCTGCACTATGCAACATGCAAGGTACAAGGTTCATATGATGCTTGCACGAAACAACCTGCATTAATTGGCCAACTGCTTTTTTTCTTTTTTTGTTTAATCTTTCCAGTTCTTAGAGACTGTCTGCACATATCCGTGCAATTTTCTTGGCAAGCTTTTTCAGAAGTGGTTCCTTCCTAGGGCTAAGGGAAAATGACTGGGGCCAAGGTCACCCAGCTGGCTTTGTGCCTAGGTTGGGATGAGAACTCATGGTCTCCCAGTTTCTAGCCTAATGCCTTAATTGCTACAAACTGGCTTTCACCAACTGTTTACTAGCCTTTGTTTAATGTACAGTATTTATATTGATTGCGCTTTTAAGCCTTGAGCAACTTAGGATCTGACTATCCAAATTTCTACTTCATATGCTGCAAAACTGTCTTATTGTTAAGACCTGCCCAAGAGGGTTTTTTGAAGATGCTACTACTGTCAGAAGCTTCCTTTAATCCTGTTATTTCCAGGCTTGGCAGTTGCAATTGTCACTGCCCCAATATTGAGAAAATCTGCCTAGACACATCATTTCCTTCAAATGATTGTTACATGATTTTATTTATTTACTGTTAGTTTCAATTTATATTTTAAAACTCTTATGTTCTAATTTTGTTTCTAAATTTTTTAAGCTGCCCCAAATGCTCACCAGATCAGACAAGCTGGGTATAAATCAAATACATAGTAAATTAATTAGTCCCAGCTGCACCGGGGAGAGTATTTAAGAGATATTTTTCTTTTGCCTTACAGTTTTTTGAACACTGGCAGTGAATGCTAAAGAAATTTCTATACCAACCCCCTGCAACAAGCAGTTCATGTGTGAAGTCAACTGACACTAAAGTGCAGCTAAAGCAGGCGGGATGTCAGAGTACGTGGGCAGAACAGCAGGGAGAAAACAATTCAAGTCTCAAAGGTGCCAGCTGATGGCCCATCTTCAGCCATTGAAAATGCAACCTTGGACTTCGAATTAGAAATCTTAACAGTAGTGCAATTTATCTTGGCAGAATGAAATAGAAATATTTTCAAAGAAAAGAGTGGGAAAAATATCCAGCCTCTGTTTTATTATATTCAGTGGAATTCCTTCACTTGTCTGCTTCATCAAGTTTTAAATCATCTTAAAGATAAACATAATAAACAAATGTTCCCCTTAAATCAATTTTTCCTTGCATGGTTACATGATATTCTCCATTATTTTAATTCTTAATCTCTAATGTGTGCTACTCAGCCTGTTACAAATAATAATGTTAATATCTATAAATTTTGTGTTCATCCCTTTTCATATTACATAATTATTCTGTCACTCCTGCTATTAAAAAGTTCCTGTAATCCCCGCTTTGCCACATCCAAGCTGACGGCACCCCAATACTCTGACAATACTTTTTGCAATTGCCATTAAAGGATCTCTTAAGGGGTTTTAAGAGAGCAACTGTTATTTCCTTGTGCAGAATTAATATTACTCTCTAGTCTAGTAGAGAAGGAACAACTTTTCAAAGAAGGTCTTAGGCATTATCTGGTGCAATGTTTCTTAACCTTGGCAACTTTAAGATGTGTAGACTTAAATTCACAGGATTCCACAGCCATATTCCGGGAGTTTTGAGATTTGAAGTCTGCACATTTAAGGTTGCCAACCTTGAGAAACACTTTTAGTTTTATGGTGCCCTGAATATCTTGATTACTTTAAAAAGAATGGACAGAATCAGTGGTGAAATCCAAATTTTTTAACTACCAGGTCTGTGGGCATGACTTGGTGAGTGTGGTAGGGGAATGATACTGCAAAATCTCCATTCCCACCCCATTCCAGGGGAAGGATACTGCAAAATTCCCATTCCTTCCCCACTCCTGGGGCCAGCCAAAGGTGCTATTTGCTGGTTCTCTGAACTACTCAAAATTTCCACTACTGGTTCTCCAGAACCTGTTGGATTTCACCCCTGGACACAATGCAGAAGACACTTCTCTCAGACAACACACTATTTCTGACCCAGATGCTGTTATACCTTGCAGTAGGGCCCTCACTTCTGATAAATCTGTATTTCACTGGAATTTCTTCCATTTTTGTACCAGTTCGTCCCTGGATTTTTCAACAAACAAATCAGTTTAGAGAAAATTTAGATAAAGATGATGTCTCTTCCATCATTCCTATTTCATAATGTTTTAAATTTGAGGGACAGATTTATCTTCTTCCAGTCAAAAAGCTCCTCCATGCTTTCCCATTTCCAGTTCCCTACATTTTGAAGCAAAGGCAACATGAGGTTTATGCTGCTATGCATAAACCTCATGTTGCCTTTGCTTCAAAATGTTCTAGCACGGCAGCAGTTCACTACCAATAGGATTAGAGCTGTAATGGTGTTACTTTTTATATAAATTTGGAAATTTGGGATTGTGAGGTTGCTAGTCAAAAGAGAAATACAGCTTTGGGGATCTTGAGTTACCCTTATTTTTGATGCCACCGTGAAAGTCCCAGCGTGATAAATAACAAAAAGGAAAGGTAAAATGAATGGGCAGGCATCTGTGAAGATGGTTTTGAAGTTTGCTGTGACCAGAACACTAATGAATTGTGCATATCTCTCAACCAGGCACAACAATGATAAAACATTCCTCATCTGGATCAATGAAGAGGATCACATTAGGGTGATCTCCATGGAAAAAGGCGGCAACATGAAGCGGGTTTTTGAAAGATTTTGTCGTGGATTGATAGAGGTGGATGCTTTTCTTTGACTATTAAAAATGTATTTTTAGATTTTAATATAAGATCCATTTGTGCTTTTATGTTATTACTGCTAATTTTTCTTTTTATTGTATGTGATACCATTTGAGTAAAGCAGAATCCTATAGTAACAGAGTTAGGGCCTTTTAAACTAGAGTGAGGTAATTAGTACAAGCAGCAAATACTGCATGGAAATATAGGAGCTGTTTCTTCAATTTATTGTCTTTTTTTTTTTAGAATAAGACAGTAGGTACCACACAGCCTGTACTGCGCTCTGCAAATCAACTTGTTTCTCTCAAGTTGGGAGGGATCAGTGACTTTGCTGTTGTTAAGGAAGATTTGAAACTCAGTCAAATCAAGTGGAATAGAACTTGGGCAAAAATGTCACTCTTCAGCTAAAGCAAGGCTGTCAAACTCGCAGCCCACGGGCCAAATGCGTCACGTACTGGCCACACCCACTCCCATTTTAGCGAAGGGGAAAAAGTTGCAATATGTCATGTGACGACAAACATGACGCCGCAAATTTGACGCGCATGACCTAAAGAGTCTTAGGATGATCGATATTTAATGCTGTTATAATGCTTGTTTAAAATTGACCTAAGATGTTTGTTTTTTGCTTGAAATTTTACTTTATCTGAAGTATCATTCAAACTGCCATTCCTCATTCACATTTTGAAACAGTACCACAAACTCAAATAGTTTTCTAAGTTTAAATCAATGTAGATTTTCTTATAATTTCAGTGAAAATATCAGATTGGCTCAAGTACAAACAAATTTCATGTGAAAGTCAATCAAGTTGTTATCTTCAAAGCAATGAAAGCTATGAGAAAATAATTAAAATATAAATTATATATTTCATTATAAACAAATATAAAATTTATATATATGATATACACACAGAGAGAAACAAAACACCATATTTAATTCTTTTCTCATAGCTTTAATTGCTTTTTAGATAACAACCTTGATTGGCTTTCAAATGAAATCTATTTCATTTTATATGTATTTATGTACGGTATGTATGTACTGGTATGTATGTCTGTAATGTTTTCATCTTTGTCAGACAGGATGGTTAAAAAATAGGGAATATTTCCATATTTTTAATTACAGCAATTATTTTAAAATGCGTATAGGTTTAAATTGTGACTGAACCAGATTTTAGTTTAATAGGAGGCAGGGTTTGAAGTCTTTTGTGTTAAAATGGCCTCCAACTCTCTGTGCGATAAAAGCAGCTCTTCTAACATGCTGCTTGCAACAAAATAGAATAGAATAGAATTCTTTATTGGCCAAGTGTGATTGGACACACAAGGAATTTGTCTTTGGTGCATATGCTCTCAGTGTACATAAAAAGACAAGATACACTCGTCAAAAGTCACAGGACACAACACCCAGTGACAGTCATACGGTACAATGAGCAGTCGAATCATACTAGGAAATAATCAATATCAATATAAATCACAAGGATACAAGCAACGAAGTTACTTTTTTTTTTGTTTGTTTACATTTATACCCCGCCCTTCTCCGAAGACTCAGGGCGGCTTACAATGTATAAGGCAATAGTCTCATTCTATTTGTATATTTTTTACAAAGTCAACTTATTGCCCCCCCAACAATCTGGGTCCTCATTTTACCTACCTTATAAAGGGTGGAAGGCTGAGTCAACCTTGGGCCGGGCTCAAACCTGCAGTAATTGCAGGCTTTGTGTTCTAATAACAGGCTTCTCTATTGCCTGAGCTATTCCGGCCCTTATTTATTTTAAAATATACTATATTATTATATACTGTGCATCATAAGCAAATTACACTGTTTATTATATTAAATGATGAGCTAAAATTCATAAAATGGCAAAAGATTTTATTGAATAAGATTATGGTTAGAATAACTGAAAATGAGCTGATAAGTTTCTTAGCTGTGATAAAGCTTTAAACAGCAGAGAAATCAACACTATAAATTTTAGCACCGTTACCTCTAATGGAAGCCCTGACTAAATTCAGTAGTGTTGTCCTTTAAACTGAAACATGTAGTGTGAAGATCTAATATAAGGTTCTATCTGGCCTCTGAAGCTTTAGCTCTATTTCTATGCTTTATGGATTTATCTGATAGATAAAATGTCCTTATTCTATTTGCAGCAGACTGTTGAAGCTTGTGAATTTGACAGTCTGGATACAGACAACTAGTACTGTGCACAGATGGCATTTTAATATGCTATCATGATTCATTGAGTTTTATTTTCTTTCCAGGTTGAGAGGTTAATTAAAGAACAAGGATGGGAATTTATGTGGAATGAACACTTAGGATTCATCCTGACCTGTCCATCTAATCTAGGAACTGGATTACGTGCAGGAGTTCATGTTAAACTTCCAAAACTTAGCAAAGTAAGTAAGCAATTATATGACTCCTAAACATAAAAAAATCTTTTGCGATGCCTATAAAATAAATCCAGAAAAGTAAAACAGTGGCGATCTACCTCCTTCCTCTTAAATGGTTAAATTAGATGAACAAGTGTTTGCAAACATACATGTTGTTAAAAAAGGCTCAGTATTTTTGTTTTCAGGTAATTGTTTCTTACATTGTAGGATCCCAGATTTTCAAAGATCCTGGAAAACCTGAGACTTCAGAAGCGTGGCACAGGTGGAGTTGACACAGCAGCTGTAGCAGATGTATATGATATTTCCAACCTAGATCGCATGGGTCGATCAGAGGTAAGTTTCTGCCTAGTTTTTTTTTTTAATAAGGTCCAACGCTGAAGAGAAACAATTATTAACCTAAGTGTCTGAATGTCTATAGAGATTCTCAGTCATTCAGGTCACCGTTGTCCCAAAGGTGCTTTTTCAAGAGGCAACTGGACTTACTGGTTTCTCTTTTAAGACGTTTCGCTTCTCATCCAAAAAGCTTTTTCAGCTCTCACTGGATATGGTGGGGAATTCTGGACAGAGAGGACATCTGGTTTGAAAGAAGGATTAAAGAGGCCATCTACTTCCAAATTGAACAGCCCTCTTTCAACAGACAGTGAGGGAGAGGACATCATCTACCTCCAGTCTACAACACCTTTCAACAGTTCCAAAAAAGCTCCACACCCATTTGCACCACTAAGGTGACCCTGATGACACGGATAAACTCCAGGGGGGCCTTAATGACTTGCTAAAAGAATGCAAATGGCTAGTTGTCTGCAAGGAGTATAAATCCTTCCATTCCCCACCATCCAGCCAGAGCCAAACAAGCTTCTTGGATGAGAAGCAAAATGTCTTCAAAGAAAAACCAGAAAGTCTTGAAAAAGCACCTTTGGGACTAAGTGTCTGAAAGTATTTGCAATATCAATGATATATTCGCTTATTTGAGGAACACTCCCCATCCAACATTGAGTGTGTGTGTGAGATGGAGCTTGTGTCTTAGCTGTGCTTTGTATGATACTCTAGCAGGTGTGTATCTTACTTTTGGTTTATTTTTAGCTACCTGCGTACAGTTTTATTCATTTGAAAGTTGTGTGCCATTCAGAGTTGTGTATATGAGATAGGTGACGATATTAAATAAATAAATACATACATACCTTAACATATGTGTGGATAATATTAAGGAAAATAAAATCACGCAAGACTGTAATTTTTTGTATGATATTTGAAAAAGTATATAAATGTGATTAACTGAATCTATTCTTCGCAAAAGGACATTCCAATGCCGACAATTCTACTATTCACTGGTTGTTCCTATCTTTCTATTCTGTATATCTAATATATTTGGTTATTGCTGACCTCTAAATTTCTTTTGCCTTAAGTGCTATGTGCCCTGATTGTAATTCTCCATAGAGCAATACTCCTACATAATTCCAACTGTTTTCAGATCTTTTTTACTTTCTGGTTTCTATTTCTCTTCTGTCCAAGCCTGTTTTATCACCTTTCCATTCCTGTGTTCCCAGCTGGGCTTCCTGGCTCTTCTCTTCTTTCAAATCTTTGATTCAGATTACAGAAACAGCTAGAAGAACTTTTTCCTCATGCCAGTGTCAGGCAAAGAAGAAGCATCCCTCTTGTGCCCTAGCTTGCATTATCCCTGTTTCTTTGATTCTGTTTATTGCCCCAGGCAGACCTCTTCCCCAATCTTTCCCTACCTGCTTGGTTGGGAGCAGACGTTTGATTGGCAGATGGATCATCTTGACACGGGAGAAGGACGAGAAGGAAGGAGAAGGAAGGAAAAAGCCACAGGGCTTATAATCTTCTCTGGTAGCCTATCCTTCCACAAAAATGATTTTAAAAATCGGAAGTAAAAAACACACAAATGTCTCTTTCCACTTAGGTTTCATCATACGTAAAAAGATCTTGAAAAAATATACTTTATACCCTTCCATTTATTTCACACATATGCCATTTTCCTCATAGGCTACAGTCACAAAAAACATACCAAAAAAATCTTCCTCCAAACAGAAGAAAGGGCCGGAATCATAGATATGTGAAAACCCTTATTCAGCTAATGAAATTTGGTCTGTATTTACCCATTGAAGACACGGATAATGATGGATAATGACGGCCACCTGTATAATTAAACATCTATATGCAGTATTCCTACATGGAATAATATTTATTCTGAGAAGAACAACCTATTAGGGAAAACTAAGTGTAGAATTACAACCAGAATTGAATATTTCTGCCCTTAAGTGTAAGGTTTTCCAATGCTGTTCTTCACCTTTTTGATTTCTCCCATTTTAAGGACCACTGCTCCAGATAAAGATGAATATTAGTGTTCCAGTGTCTTTTTAAAAACTATACCACCTCTTATCCATGCCCTCTACTCAAATAAGCAAATTTTGGGCAGACATATCCCTTCATCCTCATTCACCAGATCTCAGTGAAACACGGCAGACACTCCCACTCCTCCTATATCAAATTATGGAGGAGGAAGTTCTTATTACTAATGAACTTGGCATTTAACAGAACCAACGAAAATTGGTTAGCACTCAGGATCTCAAGTTGGAACAGAGAAGCTGGAAGATGGGCAGCATGCAGATCTCCCCAGATACAGAAAGATTGCCATATTTATGCCACCTTTCCTGGGATTTTTCCAGCTGATGGCTTTTGATATCTAACCAGTATTTTCACATATAACAACTGTGTTAATCTAGCATTTTCACAATTTAGAATTTTCAAAAGACAAAAGAAAGGTCTATATACTACTTTCCAAAAAAAGCTCTCCTCTGCCATAGCTGAACCTCTAAGCACCATCTATGAAGTATCTTTTAGAATGAGCTCCTTGCCTGACATATGGTTATTAGCAACAGTCATACCTATCTTCAAAAAAAGTGACCCCGACCTTGTTTTTTTGTTTTTTTATTTGCATTTATATCCCGCCCTTCTCCGAAGACTCAGGGCGGCTTACACTATGTCAAGCAATAGTCTTCATCCATTTGTACATTATATACAAATGGATGAATTATATTATATTGTTGAGAATTATAGACCAATCTCCCTTTGCTGCGTCACCTGTAAAGTCATGGAATCCATCATAAACCAATCCATCACCCTCCACTTAATGTCAAATAACCTACTCTCTGATAAGCAATTTGGTTTCAGGAAAAATTTGTCATGTAATCTGCAACTCATACACTGCAAAAACATTTGGACCTCTCAACTCAACCAGGGTAAAGCAATAGGTGCAATCTACATAGACTTCTGCAAAGCCTTTAATCCAGTGGTACATGACAAACTTCTGTTAAAACTAAGTTTTTATGGCATTTCTGGATCTTTGCACAAGGGGATAGCTACATTGGTATCAAACAGGCATCAAGTAGTTAAAATTGGAAATGGTATATCAAACCCTGCGCCAGTTAACAGTGGTGTTCCCCACGGCAGCATTTTAGGACCAACACTCTTTCTGCTTTATATTAATGACCTTTGTGATCATATTACAAGCAACTGCCTCTTCTTTGCCAATGATGTAAAACTATTTAACACCACACAATTCTACTACCCTACAAAAGGACCTAGATTATGTATCTGAATGGTCGAACAATTGGCAACTCCAAAACTTTGCTAACAAATGCTCAGTCTTGCACATTGGCAATAAAAATCAGAACATCAAATACAAGCTGAGCAGAAATGATCTAAAAGATGACCCACACTAGGATCTAGGAGTACTCATTTCAAAAGATCTAAGCCCCAGAGCTCACTGTAACAACATTGCTAAAAAGGCATTAAGAGCTGTCAACCTTATTTTACGAGGTTTTCTCTCTGGTAATGCTATACTTCTAACTAGGGCATATAAAATCTTTGCCAGACCTATCCTTGAATACTGCTCACCTGCCTGGAACCAACACTGTATTCAGACATTAATAGAGAGAGTCTAGAGGTATTTTACAAGAAAAGTACTCAACTCATCTGCTCGCAATAAAATTCCTTATACCACCAGGCTTGAAATTTTAGGCCTGGATAACCTTGAACTACATCATCTACATACCTAAGCTTAATACAAAAGATTATCTACTTTAATGTCCTACCTGTTAATGACTTCTTTAACTTCAGCCACAATAACCCAAGGGCTATCAATAGATACAGACTAAATGTAATTCGCTCTAATCTTGATTGCAGAAAATACAACTTCAGCAATAGAGTAGTAAATGTCTGGAACACTCTACCTGATCCTGCTGTTAGTCTCTCTAACCCCCATACCTTTTACCTTAAACTATCTACCGTGGACCTTATACCTTTCTAAAGAGGTCCCTAAGGGGGCATGCATAAGCGCACCAGCATGCCTACCATCCCTGTTTATATGTAATCATTTTATGTGTTTATGGCTATGTTTTGCCTATTTATATTCATTTATTTGTGCCATTTTTTTATGTGTCCATGTCTATGTCTATACTGATACTTGTTTCCTTGTACTTGTTGACAAACAATTAAAATAAAATAAATGAAATAAATACTATTACCACATAAAGGCTTTATCTGAAAGGCAAGCTATACATATAATTTTTAAAAAACTTGTAGTTTAAACCTTTCTAGATTTAACCACTTTGTATTATAGGTGTATGCTTGCACTTTTCTTCCATTTTTAACATAGTTTTCTTCCACATGGCCAATTTCAACACACATAGTATGTCAAAATGACAAGAGATGGATTATTCACAATATACTTTTCTCCTAGAACTAAGAAATGGCATAGTCTAGGAAGAATTGTAAAGTATAATTTACTGCAGATATAATAAACTTTGTGGTAAATAATTATCAATAGAGCTACCTGATCTTCTTATAGCTTCATAATCTAATATCAGAAACCTTTACTTTTATTTCAGGTGGAACTTGTCCAGTTAGTCATTGATGGGGTGAACTATATGGTTGAATGTGAAAAGAAACTGGAGAGAGGCCAAGACATCAAGATACCACCACCACTGCCTCAGTTTGGCAAGAAATAAAACTGCATCTGATTGGAAATATTTTTTGGGGTGGGTGGCTATGTATTCTATGTTCCTTTACAATATTAAAGAGAAATATGGGTAACATTTTTCTTCAAATAGGTACCTATTAATCAGGGTGTTGGTCAGGGTTGCTGAGAAGAAGACAAGAATGTAAGATATGGAAATGTGCAAAATACAAATAGAATAGAATAGAATAGAATTTTATTGGCCAAGTGTGATTGGACACACAAGGAATTTGTCTTGGTGCATATGCTCTCAGTGTACATAAAAGAAAAGATACGTTCATCAAGGTACAACATTTACAACACAATTGATGATCAATATATCAATATAAATCATAAGGATTGCCAGCAACAAGTTATAGTCATACAGTCATAAGTGGAAAGAGATTGGTGATGGGAACTATGAAACGATTAATAGTAGTGCAGATTCAGTAAATAGTCTGACAGTGTTGAGGGAATTATTTGTTTAGCAGAGTGATGGCCTTCGGGAAAAAACTGTTCTTGTGTCTAGTTGTTCTGGTGTGCAGTGCTCTATAGCGTCGTTTTGAGGGTAGGAGTTGAAACAGTTTATGTCCAGGATGCGAGGGATCTGCAAATATTTTCAAATGTTTACAAATGGTTGTAAACATCATTGCTGAAGAGTAGGGTTGTATTTGAAGATTAGTAGTCATGGAACATTTTCCTGTGAAGTTTAATTTCATAAAGCAATCTCATTTCCTTTCTTTTTCTTTCCTTTCTCCAACTATTTCTTCCAATGTCCTTATTCTATTCATTTTGTTCACATGTTCATCTTTCCTTAATCCTTCCTTCAGTGGGGGGATTCAAGTAATTTAACAACCGGTTCTCTGCCCTAATGATTTCTTCCAACAACCAGTTTGCCAAACTGCTCAGAAAATTAACAACCGGTTCTCCTGAAGTGGTGAGAACTGGCTGAATCCCACCACTGCCTTCCTCTTACCCAACTCCATTCCCCCCCTTTCCCCCCCGTTTCTGGACACCAATATGCTTGAGAAAATGTAGTTTGTGCATATGAATTTGAATAGTTGTTATATATAAGTGGGAGCCAAATGTTAAAAGTAAAGTACTAGTTATTACAAGCAATGCATTTTATTTTACATTTTAGTAAATAAATAATTCAATGTTTTTATTTATTCCTGGCACATGCATATACATATACAAAAATGTGCCATATGCACACATTTATGTAACTATAGGTGGGTGGCGGGGCAATTCCAAGATTGGTTTCAGATGGTGATAGCAACCCTTGACTAGCAAGATGAAGAATTTTTATTATTTTTTCCTCCGTACATTTCCTTTGAATAGAGAAAAAAAGTATTGGTTGTTCTCACTTCAGATAAGCACAAATTAATGTAATATATTATTATATGTAAAATTAGATCTTAGTGGCATGTTAAATAAATAATCTCTGATGCCTCAGATGCTACATATCTTTCCAATTCATTTTTAAAAAGACATGAGTTATTCATATAGACAACCCTATTATGGCATTGGCATAAGGATATTATGGGATCCTTGTGAGATCCCAGAGAGCAGAAACAGAGATGAGGCAGCCATGCCAGGATCTTTTGTCACAGAACCCAATGGCAATGTCACTACTCATCAATGACAGCAATTCCGGTTATGTTCCCTCATGAAGTTAATGCCTGGAGTTAAGGCTCTAAATGAGAATGTTACAATGATGTCACATTGCCTGGAATATGCGTATACTTCATTCACAAGCCAAACAAGTGTATTGCTATTGTTCTGCTTAATCCCTGACAGGTACTTGAATTAATTTTTGTTGATTTCTTGGTGCCCTCTGAGCTTGGTTATTTTCCAACTGATATTTCATTACCAGGCTAACTAACACTATCAGTATACAGAGGATGGAGTTTGTTGGTTTATATATTTTAGTTTGCCTTGCCAGACACTATCATCCTATGCACCTATGATGCTTCCTAGCCTTATGATGAAATGTCTGCAGGAAAACTGAGAAAACACCAAGACTCCAATAGTTCAACTCTGAACTAGATATGGCTCTACATCACTACTGGAGGTGTTGGTGTGTCTGTGTGTGAGAGAGAGAGAAAAAAAAGAGAAAGAAGGAAGGAGAGACAGAAATTAGCAGATCTAGAAAGCCTCTTTGAAGGTGAACAAAAACAACATCTTCAACTGGATACTATTAATTTGGTCCTTTTGATGTATCTCATATTTAGTCAAATACTCAATTGAAATCAGTAAAATTTATTTCTGAATAAACAGAGTAATTGAGAAGACACATTTCTATTAGCACAGTCTTGAATTAAAAAAAATTATCAGATATAACTTCTGGTGTGTTGTCTGTAAAACTCAAAACAAAATAACATTTATAATCCACATCTGCTAATGTCTTTTATGCTTAGTAAAAAATAAAATCTATTGATTTAAATTATATTACCGGTAATTTTCAAAAATGCTTATTTGAAGCCAAGTTACAAGTTAGGATTGTGCTACTGATTTTTATTCAAACAGATATGAAGTGAGATATCAGTTGTTTATTAATTGCATTTTTAAATCTTTTTTCTCATGCTCTATTGAAAACAGTCATGCTGGACATGAGCAAACAGATAAAATTTATATTGAGATATTATTTTATTAGATCAATACAAAAGACTGCATTTGATTTTTCAAGAATATTTCATCAAGCATAATGTTCTGTGATATGCAGACTCTCATGCATATATGATAATGAGCAAATAAGATAGCAGATTCGCAAAGCTACTTGTCTGGTGTATCTTCACATCACAAAGCTTTGTTGTTGTTTTTATCACTCATTCCTGTGGCTAGTTTTCAATCAAGTGTTTATATCTTAACCAAGTACATCCTGTTTTGGCTTCTGCTATAAATCATCACATGGAGTGCCACAAGGGTAACAGCTCAAGTGTTTTTCAGAGAAAAGAATCTGGTGAAAATGCATTGCAGGAAGCAAAACAGCTCAGAAGCCTTGCCAGGGATCCAAGGATTATTTAAAAAAGTATGAGATGGAAAGCTTTTTCTTTTTAATTTTTAAAAATGAATCCTAATCTGGTGTGATTTCTCTATTTCTCTCAACTCTGTTTCAGATGTTCTGTTGTTCTGATAATAGATTTATATCAGTTGCTAAATCTCTGATTATCTAAAATATAGACAACAAAGGTTTGTTGCTATTTATATTAATCTAGGCGATATTGGGCTTCTATCACCTTGATTCTGAGGAGTTGATGATATTACTAATGTTAGATCGTATTAGGCAGAGTCCCTCCGATGTACTGATTTTTTCTTAATTTCAGTAGTCTTAAATGGATAGGCTAATTATTTGAAGACTTTTTGCAACTGGTGATAGAAAGAAATGGAACCAGGTACCATATAAAATTAATTAGAATTCTTTCTATATAAAACCTAAAACAGGGAATTTGTCTTTTTGTATATAGCTTGTATGGATATGATGATAGAGAGACAAAATTCCTGTTTTAGATTTTATATAGGTAAATTCTTCCTCGGTAATAACTGGGAAATGAATATGAAAGTTGTGGTGCAAATACTTAGATATAGCAAAAGATTCATTATTTTTCTACAATTACATAGGAATATGCTGACTGCAAGGAAGAAGGATGTTGATTCTTGTGAGAAACATAATTAGAATGCTCAGCTAGGAACATAATCAGATTTTTGAAAAATATATTATTTGTCTTTTATTAATAAAATATGATTACAGACTGTATGTTGATGAAGAAGAATACAGAAACATATGGACACATATATAATTACAAGTCTGCCCTCATGGAACAATATATAAGATTAAATCAAAAGTAATAATTAAAAAAAGCTATTAGTTGCAATAAGCAACAGCTACAGATGAACATTTTTTTCAGCAATACTTAAAGATAACCTTTATATTTTATTTAAATACATGCTAAAACAAAGCAGGAAAAACAGCAGTTCTGGAAACCTGTCATTTATGTAGCTATTGGGAATTATATCTCCTTATATAACATTTCTCTCTTCCCTATTATTAATGGAGCTTTAAGTCCAAGGTGTTTCAGTATATTAATTCTTACCATTGGATAGAATGATATTGGCACACATTCTGATTGATTCTTTCAAAACTAGATCGTTAATTGTATGCATTCAACCAAGTGTTTCCTTTTCCTGATACCTTCTTTCATATTTCCTGTGCTTTCATCTAGATTCATACTCTATATTTAGGAATTCCTTTGCAGGTACGGTAGGTATCATTATCCCTTCCCCCCCCCAGTTTTTTTATTCAATCTTATCAACCCTGTGCATCTTCATTTAAAAATTCACATAGTCTCATGAATTATAAGGCTGCATATGCTTCACATTTCATGGATGACACACAATAAAGGTATGGTCTCAATCAACCTATATATTTATTCATCCAATTTATATATTCCCTTGCTCAAAGAACTCTCTTTCTCACTTGAACCGACTCACACAACACTGCCTAGGCTGCTTTCACCAGCCAGGAGGGGCATAGAACTCTGGAGCATGTGGCTAATTTCACAGTCCTGAGGACCCCATCCACTTCCCTCAGGTCCAGCAGGTTCAAATCATTCCCAGATAACCAGACAAGACCCCTCCATAAGCATATCCTCCAGCCCTGCAACAAGGCCATCATCCAACTGTGAAAGAATCCAAGCAATTTTGTCCGACAGATGCTGAGCCAATTTCTCTGCATGACTTTGCAAAATATTCCCTAGACCCATGATGGCAAACCTATAGCACATGTGCCACAGCCATTGGCACGCAAGCCATGCCTAGCTCAGCTCCAGCATACATGTGCGTGCTGGCCAGCTGATTTTAAGGCCTTTTCCACCCCCCCCGGTAGGCTGGAAATGGCCCATTTCCCAACTTCTGGTGGGACTGGAAGGCCCATTTTCACCCTCCAGAGAAAGCCTCTGGAGCCTGGGGAGAGCAAAAAATGGGCTTTCCGGGCCCACTGGAAGTCAGGAAACAGGACATTTCCAGCCTATGGAGGGCCTCTGGGGGGTTGGGGAAGGCCATTTTCACCCTCTCTAGGCTCTAAGAAAGCCTCTGGAGCCTGGGGAGGGTGAAAAAGGGGCCTACTGGGCCCACAGGGCCATTGTGTGCCAAAAACGGGGGCAGCACGGGGGGGGTTCACATGCACATGCATGGGGGCAGGGCATATTGAATTTTGGGTGTGGGCACACACGTGCATGAATCCCCGCGCTCCCCCCGCTTTTGGCACGCGACGGCAAAAAGGTTAGCCATCACTGCCCTAGACCCACTTTATCCAAGAGGGTTTTTGTCACCTGAAAAGAACTGGGGTACAGCAATCTGTGGATGCAATAAGGGTAGAGAAATACAGTCACTTTGCCATCCTTACTCTTCAGAATAAGCCTTAAAACAGCTCTAATTCATGTTCAGTCATGTTTGTTCTTAACTGCATGCCAGCAATGCTCTAGATATCTCTCATTTCATCTCCCTCAATCTCTGAAAACCACAGAGAATGACAGGATCCCTGAGAGGGGAGACTTCATATGGGTGAAATCTGATCTAACACTTCAGCTGCTCCTTTTTATTCCAAGTGGCAACCAAGGCCTTAGATAGACTGTACAGCAAACCAATAGGAACAACTCCCAGGTCCCTCTGAAACCCACCCAAGTTCATTAGCCACCAAGGATAGATCAGTCTAATGGATCCAGCCTCCCTGTAGTGGATAGCAATGCCAGAGAATCCCATGGTAATCAAGGCATGATGGAACAATGACAGAAGCTCCTCCGGGTTGAAGATCATATAGCCACTGCTCTGATGGGAACACCAGAACAAGCATATGACTGCTGTTCTGTGTCAGATTATGAATGATATGAGATAGGCCTATGGCCATTATAGTGGCTATGAACATCTGGGCAGCTTTAGACCACATTCTCAGAGAAGATATATTGAAGTTCCCCAAGACTATAAGTCTGGGGAACTCCACTGCCAATCCAGAGATAGAGTCAAGAAGCTCCAGAAGGAAAATTGCTACACAGGCAGGCTTGTATCATGGCAACACTCTCAACTGGTCTCTAGAGCCCAACTTAATGAACAAGACCTTACAACCAGTGACTTGAAGGCAGTGTCCCTGAAAGCCATAAATGATTCCCAGATAACATTTATCACATCTTCACCACGGCCTTAGGTTCTCACAGGTGCCCAGGCAGCTTTGTCCAGCTCAAACCTGGCTGGGCAAATCTCTGAAAGGGTCATACCCCCTTCTGAGGCAGCCAGGTCTTGGTAATATATGCCAGGTCATTGTTAATCCCTTGATAATAGCGTGGAAAGAGTTTGCATTTGACCCTGTTCTATACAAAAGATCAGTGCTTGAGTTAATCCACTCTTTCGTTAACAATAAAAATAATCTGAAAGCTTCTATTGTAACATTTCTCAACCAAATACCTTCCAGATGTATGGGGACAGACCTCAGAATTCCCAGCCATTTAAAGACCAGTACATCTGGACAGCATCAGTTGAAGGTGATTCTAATGCAACTGTTAAATGTTGTATTATTTCATATGGGTTACTGAGCAGGATTGGCTTTGAATAAGACTTGGATGGGAGATGATCATGGAATTCCACAACTATAGACTAGACTAGAATTTTAAAAAAGCATATCACAAGGAGTAAAGCCTATATTAGTGATGGCAAACCTTTTAGAGGCTGAGTGCCCAAACTGCAAGTCTCTCTCTCTTGTGCACGCACATGCGCGCACAGCAGCGACCAAAAACCAGCTGGCCGGCAGGAGGCAGAGCATCACAACACCAGCAGCTCTGCAATAGGCAAGATCTTTTTCTTTTGCGAACTTCTTTTACACACAACGGTGAGAAATGAATATCACGGAGAAACACGGTGGAGCTTAGCTGGGGTGGCAGCAGGCATGCCCACAGAGAGGGCTCTGAGTCCCACCTCCGGTACGCGTGCCATATGTTCACCACCACTGGCCTATATGATTGTATAGGTGTGTTTATGTACAGTTTTAGCTACTAGAAATAAGATGTTGAGATATAGTGAGAGTGAGAAATCAAAATATTGCTAAAATATGGCAGCATTTTACACTTTATTTGAATTCTTTTTTTAAATGCTATTCCCTTTTAGTTTATTGTCCATGGTAAATGCTTAGAGGTCAGGCTTTAAATCAAGATCTTATCTGGGAAGCAACCATTTACAAGCTAAGCAAACTAGTTCTTTGTGTGTATCTCCATCTACTGGTAAAGTGTTATAGGGCAGAAAAGCTAATTTTCACTAAAAAGAGGTAATTATTATAGATAGATTATAAAATATTTATTACTATCCTATGTTTACAGTTTTCTCAGGAAATACTTGTAATGTTTGGTTGCAACTATTTTCCAGGCAAAGACTTCACTGGAGCCCTTTTGATTCTGAAACACCACCGTGCAAATATTTCTACCATAGAAAACTGTGGTTCATATATTATATTCCTTATTGATATATTTTTGCTGTCACAAATATTTGTTTGCAGGGATTTGCGCAAAGTATTAAAACAAAGTATATCATATGTACTATCTAGGGAAGTAGAGTAGCAATATTTTGGCTGTCTGTAAACAATGTACATAGTGATTATTTAAATTGTATTTTATTGAATTGTTTTAATTTTTATGCAGATGCCTTTGTTTACTGATAACAATCTCATTAATTATATTTACATATAAAGCAGTTTGGATAAAGCTGAGATAACAGCACATTTCTCTAATATGTTCTTAAATTTCAAGCAGCAATTCTACATTATTACTTATGAACGTAAGAGCCCAATCCTGTGAAATCAAAGAAATGTAAATGTATTGAAATCAAATATGCCTAATTTTGCATTGGATCACATGAAAATATAAAACATTCAAGATAAGTGCCACTAAAGATCTTGTTACTTGTAAATATGAGCTATGGGTTTATGCCCACTTACAGTAATATATTGAAATAATTAAACCATCCCTGTATTCTAATTATTTAAACCAATCCCTAGAACAGATTGTTATAATTTCCTATCTCGCACTGAAAACATCAACTTAGTTTCTCTTGATTAAAATTGGTATTATGGTTGTTGGAATGCTGGGAATATTATTTATTTTATGCTATATGTTATATTTTATTACTTTGCTTTATTCCTAGCGCTATATTGTTACATTAACTCTTTTGGAGAACTATAAATCCTTCAGAATCAGTCATGATTGGAGCAGTATAGAAATCTAGAAGTAAATAAATAAAATAAAGTATATAGTGAGGCCATACTGCTAAAGCAACTGCTGAATCTCTTCCTAAACAACTATTATGTTTAACACAAGTAAATCCTGCTGAATTCAACAGGGAGTCTACTTAGGAATATGCATATGATTGAATTAGTTATAGCCCGACAGTTCAATAGCATTCACTTCTAAATGTAATTGATGATGTTATGCTATTATTGTGCCTTTGTGCATATGTTTCCTCATCTCTTTCATGCAGGAGGGGAGGAAATATTAGACTTTCAGTTTTGATTTAAAAACACCTTCCTATATCTTAAACCATCACCCATGAAATCTGGAACAATAAGAGTTTTTGATCTCCAAAGATGCATTTGAAAAGTGCTGTCTTCTCAAATTCAGCATGTATGAGTCCTTAAAGCTTAGCTTTTAGTACCATGGCTATCATTTTAAACCATCTCTGAACATATTCTAAGTTCTTACAGAGATATGTTTGATAATACAGTACATGAGATGGAGGTGTGACCTATTCAGAGAAACTATTATTTCCCATAATTTGGAAACTGGCATACCATTGATAAAGACTAAGTTTTTCTGTCAGCATATAACACCGCTGAGTATTTTTTGCTTTGAAATCAATCAATATTCCAAAATTTACAGTTGATTACCTTGTGACTTATATTCAAGGCTTATATTAAAGAAGAAGCAATCACATATGAAGATTGTGAGGAAATATGATTCTACATGAAATATCATTCTTGAGAACCACAGTAGTATAATACAATGGTTAAAGTGCTGGACTGCCACAGGGTGACCCAGGCTCTGCCTACTCAGCACATACCACTCATTGGCTTTGGATCAGCCACACTCTTGCAGTCCAGTTCACTTCACAGAATTATTGATGGGGAAGGGGGAAAGAGGACCTCCAAGCTGAGTTCCTGAATGAAAATTATATGTAATCTAACAAAAAAATCTTTATTTGGCAATCGCTGAAAAAACAAGTAGATGGTTTTATATCAGGGGTGAAATGTAAATTTTTTTACTATTGGTTCTGTGGACATGGCTTGGTGGGGAGGGGGTAATGTGACTGGGTGGGCGTGGCCAACATTTTTTTTTGCTTTTAAAAGCATTTTTTCTACAACCTCTTCGGCCGAACAGCTTGTAGAAAAAATGCTTTGAAAGGGTTCTGACGATCCCAGCTGAGCCGCGTGATCATCAGAGGTTTTTTTTTAACTTTTAAAAGCATTTTTTCGGCTGAAGAAAAATGCTTTTAAAAGTAAAAAAAACCTCTGATATTCGTGCGGCTCAGCTGGGCATGCGGGGGGGGGCAGGGGAGCAGGGATGTTTGCTACAGGTTCTCCGAATCACACGCCGCCATCACTACCAGATCGTGTGATTTGGTCCAAACAGGGAGCATTTCACCCGTTTTATATGTAAAAACGCCATAGACATAGTGCAGGGGTGTCAAATTGGCAGTCTGAGGGCCGGATGCCTCATACACAGGCCACACCCACCCCGGCTCTGCAAAGGCAAAATGCATCGCAATATGTCACAATAAATCACATGACATGATCAAGTTCGACACCGATGATGTAGTGAGTCAGATCAAAGTCCACAACACTCCTGGTAAACCAACCAGGACAGGAAGGAAAATAATTTGTTAATTATTGACCAATAATAGTTATTTACATAAGGTTGCATATTTGGGAAAAGATGAGCCATTCTCACTCTTCCCTTAGAAAAACTTTGTTTGAGGTATAAAACTATCCTCAAAGTTTTAGAATAGGAATGCAGTTAATGAAAAATTCCCAAAAGCTTTAACCAAAAACTGTCTACCCTTGACCTCACCCCATTCCTAAGAGGACTATAAGGGGCGTGCATAAGTGCACAAAAGTGCCTACCGTTCCTGTCCTATTGTCTCCTTTCAATATACGTGCTTGTATATAATGTTGTGACAAAATAAATAAATAAAAATAAAAATGATACAAGATACTCCAATTCATACTTGCTCCTGGTGAATCACCAACCTTAATTTAATATGGGGGTAACTAAAGAAGGGGGGGACAGATTTTGTTTAGCAATTTTCAAACATTTAACAATGTATCCTAGTCCTTTTCTCCATAATAGTTTACGTATCCACCAAACCATGTCACTATAAACCACATTCAAACGGATTACGTGCCATTAAGTCATCATCCTCTTTTAGCGACCACTTACATTTGCTCTGACGTCCAAATCCAATGTAAAACTAATATTCAGTTTTATCAGAGCCACGGACAGCTAGAATGCAAGATAAAATGTTCGGATAGACTGAAAGTAGGGCATACTTTGTTTTAACAGAAAAACGGGAACGTTTTATTTATTTGATCAAGTCACACTTTATCGTAACAAGCGCACGTCAACCGCGCAAAAAATCACAAGCAGCGATTCTTCATCAGAATAACTGCATAAATGTCAGCATATGGTACATTTTTAATTATGGACGGACAGGAGTCAGTGGATCGAGAACGAACTCCCTGCTTTCCCATCCTTAGGAGATTACGCATTAACCACGCCTTAAGTCCCTTCGACTCCGCCCTTGCTTGGCAACGTCATAAAAGTGCTGCCTCATTCACCTCCCGGAAGAGCGGTGGCCAGATGTGGACTTTTTTTTTTTCCTGGCCGCTCTTTCCTTTACAGGCTGTAGTTTTCGAATGTTCTGGAGGCGTTTTGTCGCATTGGTCTCCGCACTTTCTCTTCTCGGTGCGCAACTGCGTGGTGCGGAAAAGACCTTCCGGACAGTCAGACACGCTGGGTGTGGAGTTGCTCCTATATTCTGGATCAGTTTAAATTCTGGGAACTGCTGCGAACGAGTTTTAGGAAGCTCCGCTGGGCTCATCGGCTTCCCCGGAAAGTTTGGGCTCTGAGCCGCTCATTTCATCGGTATCTTTAGGTAGGCTGTGAAAATCTTCGCTGTGAAATCCTTTAGAGCGACTACTAGGTCCCCGGGACTAGAGTTAATAGCCTCTGACCACGTGTTAGTCTTTCCAACCTGATCACCAGATGTGTTGGGACACCCAGAAATCCCACCCAGAATTCCGGTAATGACTGGAAGTTTGGGGAGTTTTTCATAGAGCACATCTGGAGAGCACCAGTGATTTCAGGAAGGCATATTTCTCACCTCAAAAACGTTGCTGGTGCCAGAAGTGAGTTCACAACCCTGTCCTTCATGAAGATTTGCACCTATAAGTTTTCTGTTTAAAGTGTAGCAGTGCTGTTGTGATAGTAGCTAATATATTGACTACATTTTATTTCTTTCGTTTTAATTCAATTTCAATGTGTTCTGGTTTGGGGGCTTTTTGTACAGCTATTCACTGAATGGCCAACTGCAACTTTTCTTTCAAAAAAGCTGTGTGTATTCTTTTGCTGAGGATAGTATGTGGACCTCCAGGTGTCATGCATGTCAAAGCCCTTCAGCCCTACCTAGAGTATATGGTTAATAATATAGGATGATGGGAGTTGAAGTCCAACATTTGTATGGCAAACTGCTCAAATTACTTTCAGAGGAATTTTCAGATGTTTAGAATGAGTGAACCCTTACTTCCTTTGTCACTTGGTGATACAGTTGCAAAATTGGACATGTACCAATTTGAAAAAAGTACACAAGCAACAGTTCTCTCTGCCCGGATGCATATAATTTACCAGTTAACTACTTGCTTCTCATCTTAGTTTGGTAGATATTATGGTTAAATATGGAGCAACCATCATTAAGTAGAAATACCATCTCTGCCAAGAAAAGAGTTAACTGCATAAGGTTAAGGGTATTTCATTACTCAGAAGTTCTAGTCTGACCAGTTTGTGGACTGGGCTTTAGGATTAATCATTCTTTGGTATGGATTCTGATTTTTTAATATTTGAAGAACCATTAATGAAACTTTTTACATTATCTGTTCCTATGAGGAAAAACTCCTTATTTTCCTTTTGGGAAGGAAGAAATGGCAGAGGACATTACTAAGAAGAAGAAAAAAGCCAGAGGAGGTCTTGTAACGATAATTGAGAGCTGCCTATCTTGCTGGATTGCACTAAATCAAAAGAAGGGATCATCTGTTTATCCATTTTAAAAAGTAATAGCAGCTTTTTCATCTTACAAATTCACACAAAGAATTACAGCTCCTGCTGGTGTATCTTTCTCTCCCTGAGCTGTTCAGGTACATCCATACAGATAAAAACTTTGGTAATTGGCAGGAAAAAGCTGATCTCTGATAGGCCAATCAGCCAGCACTACCTGGTTGGCTGGAATCTGGCCCCTTGAACTGAGAACAGGAAGAGGCAGTGGGGGGGTGGGGGAAGGAGCTGGAAGAAAAAGGCCTATTGGCGGGAAAAAGGAGTCACATGGAGTAGGGAAGCAGAGGGTCACACTGTTAAGGCCGTGGACACCTTCGGAGAGAGAGAGTTCCTAGAGAGAACTGCTACATCCTGGGCTGTGAACTGTATTCCTGCTGCCATAAAAGGCAACAGTCCTAAACCAATGATAGAGTTCAGGAGTGATTGCATTCCTGATCCAGTTGCAGTTTCTTGATTTATCACCTCTGGCTAGAGAGATGGGTTCCATAAACATCTCACCAAGTCTGTAGAGGAAGCACCTAGGAGGAAGTCAGTAGGATTGGCTATTTGACCATGAAACACCTTCTCTGACTTATTTGTGTCTTCTACTTGAGAGTTCTATCACAAGTTTTGAGCCCATACATTGGCTGCCACTTAACCACTGACCAGTAGATAGGGAGGGATTGTGCCTCAGTTAGGTTCTTTAGCATTAGAAACATTAGTACACTCAACCTAAGTGACATTTTCTAATATAAAGGGTAATTTCTTACTGTGTTAACTATATTCACTGCATTTTGCTGTGTTATTGATTGTATACCCACTGCCCCAGTATTTGTTGCTGCTACCTTTAGTTCTACTACTTAATATTATTTTAGCCTAAGGGCTATTATCTTAATTAAAGACCCATAATCTCACAAGGTTTGTTGGTTGTGTTTTATCAGGCAGGCTGGTCATCTTAGAAGAGGAACAGAAGGCTCTGATCTTCAGTGTCTCCTTTAGAGGTGAGCACCTTAATAGTTTTTATTATCAGAGACATAATTGGTTCCAAACTGTGACTGAGCCCTTTCTTCAGTCTGTTATACTACATATGGCCTTTGTGTTTAAAAAGCACAAAGTATTTCTTGGTAGAACAAAAGCTCCACATACCTGCTGTAATGTATGTAAAGAGTTACTCACATAAATACCAAAGGATTTTTCCATCATTTTCCATAATAGCAGGTCTGGATACTTGCAGCCTATGCTGTTTAGAAAGCTCTGGTACCCCATGACCATCAGAGATGCTCTATAAAGCATCCACTACATTTTTGTTACTTTTAGAATGAAATGTACAGTAAAACGTGTGATGTCTTAGTGCTTTTATAATTAAGTGTTGGAAGCTCTTCCTGCTATTGGCTCACAATTACTTTCACTTTTTTCATACAGATGATTGTCACTTCATTGATTAAATGTTGAGATGCTATGTCAAAATTCCTCTGTAAATTAAAAACAGATAACCAGGAAGCATTATAGAATAGCCTGCCTTCTGCTAGTATAAGTTTTGAAAGGAAGAAATACAGTAAATCATGACTTTCATAACCTCCTGATATTTTTATGCACCTATGACTATTATAATTAGATTGAATTTATCAATGGCAGTAAACATGTGGATTTTGTAGGAAGATTTGGATGAAGCCATGACAAGATGGGCTCGGGCAAGAGTCACACATAACAAGAAAGTCCTAGATGCAACACCATGGGATGATATGAAAAATGGGGCTGCTGGAACTGTAGAAACAAATAAAAGGCAGAGCTCTTCAGATGGATTTTTTTTAAAGAACAACCAAGTGAAAAAGAAAAATAAGAAGAAAAAAGACTACCTGAATGAAGATGTCAATGGCTTTATGGAATACTTAAAACAGAACTCACAGATGTTGCACAATGGCCAGTTGATTGATAGTCATCAGGCAGAGGAAGAAATAGCAACAGCTTTCAAAAAGGACAAGCGGCGAGAACAGAGGAGAGTGAAGCGCCAGGAAATTAAGAAGAATATAATGGTAAGATATTCTCTTGTTTTTCTTTTTTTACTGTTTAATACTTTTCTTTTCTTAAAGGGTAAATAGGGATTGCAGCCAAGGGAGATTGAATAAAAGTTTTTTTTCCAGTTGGATATTTTTCAAGAATATTGCATGCTACTTCTAAAAAATAACCTGCTGTGAACAATTGGCACATAAAATTGTTAAATTTTTTGGCATTTAATCTCCAAGCTGATTTTACATTTTCTACCGGATAGGCTGAGTTGAAATGATTATTTGTAAAAGAACAAAATGATAAATTCAGTCTAGTTTCAAGCATGAACAATTGTGTCCCACTCTATCTAGGGTAGCAAAATATTTTCTGACTGATAAAAATAAATTGCCATAGCCTGACAGTAACTTTGCTTAATCAGTCTCACTTTTATTTGTTGTTTCATCTTTGTGAGGCTTCATCAGGGCCAGAGTGCAAGAAGATGGAGTACTGGAAAGAAACAAATTTGTTCGTATTGATTATTGATTGCATGCCATCTAATTGGTGTTGACTCTTAGTGCCCATATATAGATTTTCTCCATGATGATCCTTACCTAACTTTGACCTATCATCACTTTAACTGAGCCAGCCCACCATGCTGATGGTTGTCATTTTTTTTCTTCCACTTTTCCCAGCATTAGAACCTTTTCTAGAGAGCGGAATTTTTGCATAATGTGTACAAAGTAGGCTAATTTGAGCCTGGTCATTTGTGCCTTAAGTGAGAACTCGGGTTGATTTATTCAGTGATCCACTGGTTTACTTGCTATTGTTTAATATGCAGTTTCTGAGTTCTTTAAGAAACATAGCAGATGGTCATAAGAAAGTTCCTATACAGAAATTAGTTAAACCAGAGATAGGTGTATATTAGTGCACGAAATTTGTTAAAATGTTAGATGCAACCTCAGATTGTAATTTTTAGTGGAAGGTGGAAGCAAAGCATTTAAATAAACGAATCACATTAAATATATTTATATATATAATGGCATTTAAATAATATGTAATCAATGTTATTTTTTGTTCTGGCCTACTCATTACGATGTATAATTTTGCCTTTAGTGTTACATAAATGCAGGGCTAGTATTCTGGAACTTTTAGCATTCTATTCAAATATATGTGGTTGTGGAATGTTTTTCTTGCAAAACTTTGTTGAATCAAAACAGTTGTTAATTATATGATTGGGTGAGATGAGTAGCTTTTCACTTCAAAAAAACCTTAACTTCAGAGTAAGGGTTAAATTACAAGAATATTTTTTTATAAAATGCAAATGTAATTAGTGTGGAAGTGAATAGTAATATATTCAGACAGTGCTGTGAAGAGGAAGTCTTCTGAAAAAGAAAAATCCTTTTTCTGAAACATTTCTATTTGGAGGGTATCTCATTATATGTATGTGTGGCTTCCACTTATTATACACCATGGTAAGTTTAGGTTGAAAAGTGGTTAATGTAAAAAGATACTGCTTTAAGTCCATAATGAATTCACATGGTAATTCTCTTTGGACTATCAAAGGTATGCTTCCACTGTCGAAAACCAGGCCATGGGGTTGCAGATTGTCCAGCTGTCCTTGAAAGCCAAGACATGGGAACCGGAATTTGTTACCGATGTGGCTCTACTGAACATGAAATTAACAAATGCAAAGCCAAACTAGATCCAGCTCTTGGTATGTGTAATAACTATGGTTCTCAGCATGATAAATGTCACCAATTACGAGGGTAATATTGATTTAAATATTTCATGTTAGAATTATGATGATTTACAAAATCTTAATGTATTTCCTTCATGACACTAACTATGAATTTCTTTCAGGGGAATTTCCATATGCGAAATGCTTTATTTGTGGGGAAATGGGCCATCTCTCAAGGTCATGTCCTGATAATCCTAAAGGGCTTTATGCTGAAGGTAAGGCCTCCCCTTTTGAAATCCCATTATTTTTTAAAAAAATGGATTGTTGACATGCTTCAGAATATTTTTCTTGACAGCTTGAGTGAATACAGTTACTCCTCTTTTGATAAATTCTGCAAATTTTCTCTTGGAAAAATTATGTAAGAAAATACTTTATGCCATTATTTTACACAACAGCAACATCCAATGATCTTTGCCATGTTGGTTCTATTCCCTCCCAAAAAACCAATAATATGTTCTAATCCTGTTTAAAGATTAGAACATATATGTAGGTTTTATTTACCTTTTCAGATTACAACTTTCTAATCTGCAGCAGCAGGAAAAAATTTGAAATTATCTTAATATAGCTGGACTGTGGAGGTTCACATCTGTATTATGCTTACTTGGTGCATCTTTTACCATATATTTAAATAATACATGCCGGACATGTTTGACAAGTTACTTAATAAAAACAATAAAATCTGAATAATTTTAGTGAACTTTCAGTAGTACGTTCTATTTATATTATATAGATTTTCCAGGAATGGAAACTTTAGAATGGGTGTTAGAACAATAATTGACAAAGCAATCCTAGAATGATTCTTTAACCTTTATCTTTAGAATGTCAGGAATTTTTCAGAATTTAAATAGGACAAATAGAGTGAACATTTTGATTTGCATTTCCTTTCTTAAAATTTTATTAAAAGATTTACAAAGAACATAAAAACCAAGAATAAAAGAAGCAGAGAAAAAAAATAAGAAAAAGTCTTTTCAATTTTCAGAAAAAAGAATTGGGTCTGATTAATTGGGTCTGAATCTGATTAATTTCAATTTCAAGGAAGAATTTAATTTGGCAAAAAAAAAAAAAAAAAGCAGAAAGAAATCTTTCACCAGTCTTTTCAAGAAACGAAATCTTAGTAAATTTAACCTCCTTAGTCAAAGTGAACACCTATTTCATGTTGTATCCTTTCCTTTCTCTTTTATATTTGAAGATGCCCAGCTAGAGGAAGAAGTAGGTGGAGCTGTAGTAGATAGAATTATTAAAATAGCTAAGCAATGGGAAAGAATGGGCTTGGTTAAAGATACAGTAAAGCAATCTTAAAAATTCACTTGTTTTTCTTTACTTTGTGTGTCTGTGATGGTGGGGGACATATCATGGAGAGAGGATATCAAAATAAGTAGATAAAAAGAAAAGGGTTTTCACAATCTTGGAAGCTTCACAGAATTACACCTGCTATTCAAACATGTGTCTTTATCCACCCCTTTTTAGGCATAGAATTGCCACAGATTTTATTGTCTATCTGAACTATTTTCCTTTTCTTGTCTGTACATGATAGATTCTAATCTACAGAAAGTGTTTCCTACAACTGTTATAGTTCACTACTAATTATAAATAATTATGAGATCTTATGCTAATTTAAAGGCTAGCAACTTTTTCTGTTAAAGTAGAATATATTGTAATTTTCATTGGCAAATACATTTAAAAAAAAATCTATTTCCCGCCATTGCATTGCTTCATTAAAAAAATAAAGGTACAATTAATATACATTGCAGAGTGCAGTTCATATATATATTGTATTAAATTAAATTATTTATATTTATGCTTTTATAGGAGGGTCTTGTCGGATTTGCGGATCTGTGGAGCACTTTAAAAGAGACTGTCCAGAAAATCAAAACTCAGGTGAGAAGCTTAGAATTTCTGTTTATGAAGAAGGCAGAGTTATATGTAGAGAGCTTTTTGTAATGAACTCTGGCTAGATAATTACAAAACTCAATGAACAATCTTTTTTTTTCAGATTGTATTGATAAGTTTAATGTGTTATTCAATATTATCCAATTTTTAACAGGTCATTTGATAATCAATTTAAATATGTTCCAAGATATATCAGTTGCTACAGCTTGAGAACAACATTCACAATTCTCTCTTTATATATATACAGGTAGCCCTCAACGTACAATAATTCAAAGTTACAACGCCAATAAGAAAAGTGACATGACTGTTTTTCACACTTATGACCATTGCATCAGCCCCATGGTCACATAATCAAATTTCAGATTCTTGGCAACTGATTCAGATTTGACAGTTGCAGTGTCCTGGGGTCATGTGATCACTTTTTGCAATCTTCTGACAGTCACTTAACAACAGAAGCCAGATTCACTTAACAACCATGTTACTAACTTTACAACTACAGACTCACTTAATTGTGGCAAGAAAGGTCATAAAATCGGGCAAATTTCACTTAACTGTCTCACTTATCAACAGAAATTTTGGGCTTAATTGTCATTAAATCTAGGACTACCTATGTTTATATTTTTTGGCATTGAAGAATTTCAGAAGTGAAATATAATGTTGATAGTAATAGTATCATGGAACTGATTAGCCATGCATTGTGGAATTCTTGTTAAAAATTCTTGGAGGAGTTATCTACATCAGATTTATTTTTGAGTAGAAAAAATGAAATTGGAATAAAATAAATAGCATTGTAGCTTTTGGGTTATCAATTGTGTGTAAAGGCTGGAAATGTTAGAAAGTATCAATACTAACTGATATTTTTAATCAACTTGAATTCTTAGAAGGCTTATTATAATTGATCTAACTTTAACATGGACAAAAATAAAATATGTAATCACTATTGCAACAAATACTTGTACAAATTACTGTATTATATCCTAGAATAAAAGACAGTTGATTTCTCATACGTTTTTTTCTCTCTTCCCCCCCCAAAAAACCAACAACACCCCAAAACACAGATCGAGCACTAACTGTTGGTCGGTGGATGAAAGGAATGAGTGCAGATTATCAAGAAGTTCTAGAAAACCCTGGACCACAAAAAGGAAAACCAAAAGTACCTAAGATTGTTAACTTTTGACCATACTTATTCTCCATAATACTTCTCAACATATGACTTAAAATAAAAACCATAAGCTTTTGGAGATCCCAAAAGTACACATTGTCTTCTAAGTATTGATTTAGTGATATAATCTGACCTAAATGGAAACAGCCTGGAGATGAATGAAAAGCCTTTGAATAGGATATGTTAGAAATTGTTCGGTTTACCCATTAGCTTTGAATTGGAAGGAAATCTTTCCAAATATTACATAATCACTCGGCCTTTGCTCAGTACAGGTAACACCCATCTTAGACCACAACTGGAATTGGAATTTGGTCTCTCAGTGATGTCATTAAGTGAATATTTGCTTATGAAAAATTCAATTTCTAAATAAATGATGGCTAGAACTTAATGTATAAACTTTATTATATTGATCAGATATTATAATATAAACTTATAATTAGCAGTCATTTTTATTAAAGCTAACATATTTTAAGTCACCTGATTTATTATACAGTTGCAAAACTGTGAAACATAACTATGGTTCAGACTCCTGATACACACATTATAATAAATAGCAGATTTAAGTTCATTTTAAAATAAACATTTGCATCTAAAATTTTTAAAATGTAGTATTATAGACTGCATTTACAAGGATTTTTGTAAAATTTAGAAAATGGTTAGATGGTCATTCAGTTAGCCTTGGATGATACTGCAATTGTCATGGTGATGATTTCAAATAAGTAGATGGCAATTGCTTTGTTAGATTGAAAGTTTATAAAGTTTTCAATGATTTTTATCATTTGCAGTAGTGTGTTGGTACATTAAATGTAGCTCATTTTGCTGCTCTCTGATTCTAAGAACTGGATGCACATGGATGCTGTATCCTCTATTGATTCCCATAGACAAGCAAGGTTTCCAGCAAAGTAAGGCATGATATTATGTACATCATGGATGAAGACAGAAACCTTTAAAATATACAGACAGTCATTGTGATTTAATCCAAGCTGTAACCGGCACTAATGTCAAATTGCACTAAATATGGAAGATTCTAAACTTCATATGGGTGCGTGGCTTTCTAAACACAACAAGCATATTCATTTCAATCATTTCCTAAGGGCTCCATTTTTAGAACACTGGTGTTCATTGGAAGGCCAAATTTATGCTTTATGCTTAGATATGATGATCAAACAGAGGGTCCAGCCCACCTAATCTCAAAAGATTTTGTGATAAGAGGAGTGAATGAAAAGAAATTTAAATATTTCTGCACCCCAAAAAACAACTTATTCACACAGATGCTACTTGGGAAGCTTTAAGCTTCTTTTCATTTAAAACGTTTTTCAAGTTGTATCATCCCTTTCTTTTGTAACTTGTAAACTAATATATAAATATCTCAGGTATTTATGTAACAGTTCTAAAAATGATTAAAAGGAAAATTTGTCATTTTGAATGGACTTCTTTATAAAATAATGGAGATGATTAAAAAAAAACATGATTGTGTGTCAAATACTTCAAAAATCAAGTCTAGTTCATAGTGGACTTGGTGAATATTTCCAATGTAATCACCATGAGTGTATATAGAAATTTTGAGAAAACCAATACTGGTGGAGAAATAGACAAGAATTATATGCTCAGCATCTTCCTCTTTCCATTAGAAGTATTTCTTCAGGTGAAAAGCGGAATCAAAGCTAGATGTAATTACCAAAATTTACAAAAAGATGGCATGTAACTTCAAACCACTTACCAAAGAGGAATCCTCATGAGTGTGGATTAGGAATCCAGCACACTGGATTTCATTTTGATGGTAGTTCTGATGAGCAGGCAGAGTAGCTGTTACAGCAATTGACTTCACCGCTATTATGTAAGGATCTCTAAATTGAATAAGTGTAGCGTTATCATCACTAAAGGACAAAAAAAATACAATTTATAACATGTAGGGAACAGCTAGTTTAAGGCTGTAATTTTAGTCATAAGGCAAGATAAATCTTTGCTTATGAAGCTGCACATTTAGTGGATAAATGCAAGCTGTAATGAGCATAGATTGGTGGCAAAGATTAAAGAGGGACGTCTCTACTATTACCTTCTTTTTCTCTCCATTTCTACATGTTTCCCTAAAAACACCTACTGCTGCTCAGGACTGCATCTTGAAATAAACGCCTCTATTATTATAAATTAAATGCCTCTATAATGCATTACTAAAGAAATTATTAAATGAAGAATTAAGTATGCTGTTATAGCCAAAAGACCAGTTTGCTGGGATAGTAGCCCTGAGCTCATCAGAATTCCAAAAGGTGGGACCAAGAATCTAAGAAACGCTACGACATTCTATATATATAAACAAGGCAGGGATGTTATTCAGCAGGTTCTGGAAAACAGGCAGCTGAAATTTTGAGTAGTTCCGAGAACTGGCAAATACCACCTCTGCTGGCCCCAGAGTGGGGTGGGAATGGAGATTTTGCAATATCCTTCCCCCAGGAGTGGGGAGGGAATGGGGATTTTGCAGTATCCTTCCCCTGCCATGCCCACCAAGCCACGCCCACAGAACCAGTAGTAAAAAAAATTTGAATTCCACCACTGAAACAAGGCTGTTTGCAATGCACATAAACACAGAGAAATTACCATATAATATGAATATATGTATGTACACACACACATAAACATACTAAATATATAATTTTTTTCAAATTTGATACTTACTCTGTTTTAGAAGGTTCCCTTTGAGACACAAGAATTAAAACACTGGTTTTATTTCCATTAGCTGATGCTGAGGATGTAATGTGGTATATTTTGTCCTCTTCAGTCACACACTCCATGACACTACAATTTCTACAAGCATATAAGGCATATAGAAATAGAATTTAGAGCTTTGGGTATCACTGAAAAGTAATTAACAGACATTATGTAACCTTTAGATCTAAATTTGTGGAAATCAGTTCTATTTCAGGTTACATCTGTTGAAGCCTTTTTTGTTTTTAAAGAAATAAGGATGAAAAACTAAAGAGAGATTTCTGTTTACAAATCCAATCTTATTAAACTGACTAACCAGTTCTGCTTTAAAGGGTTATTTTTTTTTTGCTTTATTTATTTATTTTATTATTACCGGGCCTAGCTGCTAGGCTGGTTAAGGAACTGTTGATTTATTCCTGAGGTTTTAGATGATGATGATGATGTATTTTGTTTTTTCTGTGTACTTCAAAGAACACTTTGGACTCTGAGTGTAACTTAATAAAATACAATGAAGAGGTCTCTGAAAACCCTGAGATCTAGTTGATCTGGATCTGGAAGCTTAAATTAATTCACAGCAGGCAGATGCTTTCTATACCTTAACTTGCCTTGGATTGCCACTTAATCCATTTGAATGCAGTTCCATATTGGAAACCGACCCGTACGACCCATACGCTCACACAGAGAGGGCCTTCTCAGGGTGCCGTCCGCCAAACAATGTTGGCTAGCGGCCCCCAGGGGCAGGACCTTCTCTGTTGGAGCTCCTACGCTCTGGAACGAACTTCCCCCTGGTTTACGTCAAGTGTCTGATCTTCGGACTTTTTGCCGTGAAAACGCACCTATTTATTCAAGCGGGACTGGCTTAAAAGTTTTATTAAATTTTAATTGGAGTTATTTATTTGGTTTGTTAATTGTTTTAAATTTTCGGCCACCCTATAATATGTCTTGTTTTAATCTTGTTTTTAATGTGTATTTTGTGTATTTTAAACCGCCCTGAGTCCTTCGGGAGAAGGGCGGTATAAAAATCGAATAAAATAAATAAATAAATAAATAAACAAGGGTGAGGCAAAATAGGAGTGGAAGGCCTCAGCCCCTTCTCTACTACCTTATACTGTATGATCATTTTTTTTTCAAGCAGTGGATCCTGCCTTTCCTTTTCCCTTCACTTCCAGTTCCTTTTGGTCATTTGTGAGGCCAAGCTCTTTAGCTTTTCTGAATTTTCTTTCTGCAGGCATTTGCTGCTCACTTGCCCCATGGGGGATTGCAGCCTAATATGTCTCTACATTTGCTAAAACTGCCTTCCAAAAGATCCTTTGTCTTTTTTAGATATATCTATTTCCTTCATCATAAAATGTTTAGACTTAGGTTGCTGTTCTATTCTCATTAAACTAGTCCACATTATTGAAGATTTGTCAAAATGACAGCTTAAAAAAAATTAAGCCTGTAAGAACCGATACTAAATGAAAGATACAAAATTATGCTTACGAGTAGTATTTAGTCCAATGCTTATGGAGTAAGAAGTTAGATAAAAGGAAGAATGCCAGTTTTGAAGGTATCTGTATTTGCATTTCAACCTTGATTGACAGAGCATTTTCCTCTTCCAGAGTGTACATTTTTGTCTAGGGAAAAATGTATTTTGAATGCTGAATTATACAACCACACAAACTAAGGTTACAAAATGATTTAGTTTTAAAAAGCAATCTTCAAATAAGTACACACCATTCTCTGAAAAGGAGTAAGCCAAGTATCATACAACAATAAAATATAACATTGTGACCAATAATTCAGTTTCTGTAAAATAAATTTAGGTCAGAACCAGATTTATAGATTGAAGAATTGTGCAAAGAGAACAAATAAATAAATACAAGAATAGCATTCAGTGTGAAGTAGTGGTTTTACCTTGATAAAAAAATTGTTAACAATAGAAGGAATAATAGTATGCGTAGATATGGAGTTGAAAATATGAAGATTTCTATTGGGAATAACCTGTTCCCTATGATCTGACTAACCTTTAAAATAGTCTGCTGAGGACTTGCTTTATATTCTCACTTATGAATAGGAATACAAACCTATCACCAATACGTTCTTTTATATGGGGGAGAAACTAAAAAATTGAAAAGGTTTTCTCAAAAGAAGATTTTTGAGCTATATCATATATTAGCATATTAGAATGCAAGTTTAAGGTGGATATGTTTTTTAAGATATTCCTGTACATTTAGTTTTTAATAACAATAGCACACTGGCTGGGGAATTCTGGAGTCTAAAGATGTAATGCTTCAGAAACTAGTCTCCGGAATCAGCAATAGTTCTGTCTTATCTGAATTCGGCTTCACCCTGTTCTCCCACATCTACTCCCATCAGTTCTGAAGACACAGGCAAGCTCCTAAGAGCTGTGGTGGCACAGTAGTTAGAATGCAGTACTGCAGGCAACTTCTGCTGACTGCCAGCTGACTACAATTTGGCAGTTTGAATCTCACCAGGCTCAGTGTTGACCCAGCCTTCTGAGGTCAGTAAAATGAGGACCCAGACTGTTGGGGAAAATATGCTGACTCTGTAAACCACTTAGAGAGAGCTGTAAAGTACTGTGAAGTGGTATATAAGTCTAAGTGCTATTGCTATTGCTAATGGGAACTTAACAGGAAAGGAGATACAACTTATCATCAGCATATACAAATAGTAATGATCTTTACTAACAACTTCATATAGGTATTAAATCACAGGAGAGCCAAGACAGAATCTTTCTCCCTCTTGTGAAAATTCCTAGAGGGCTAAGCAGATGTCTCACAGTAGCACCTAAAAAGCACGCCCCTCCCCTGTGACTCAGCTCATTCAAGCCTCCAAAAGGATTATAGCATGAAAAGCTACTGAGAGATGAATGAATACTAACGGGGCCATACCGCTTCCATCAGAGCAGCCAAAACTATCTCCGTGCCAAGTCTGGGTTTAAATCCAGACATCAAATCAGCATCCTTTAGGAATTCCTGACATTGCAATGACTTTGTCCCAAGCTTGTCTAAATAGAGAATGCAGAACTTTAGTTTACAATTGTTTGTATTTTAATGTGGTGGGAAGCTTCAAGTACTTAAAGAAGAATTAATAATCTCAGGGATCATTAGTAAAATGAAGTTTTATAAGCCAAATCAGGATATGATCTAATACAGGGGTCTCCAACCTTGGTCCCTTTAAGACTTGTGGACTTCAACTCCCAGAGTTCCTCAGCCAGCTTTGCTGAGGGACTCTGGGAGTTGAAGTCCACAAGTCTTAAAGGGACCAAGGTTGGAGACCCCTGATCTAATAGGCAAGTAATAGCACTAACCTATTTTATTACTTTAATAGATATCACAGAAATATTGGAAAAGCATCTTAATATTGTATGTAATTTACAGATTCCAAGTACTCATTTAATTGGCAAAAATAATTTTCTTCCTTAAACTAAATATAACTTATGTTATCTACTGATCAAAGTTCTGCCACTATTTCCTACGCATTTGGGGTCTTCTCTTTAAATTTATCTTCTACTAACATGAAAGTTAATGTTATTTATTTTATTTTATTACCAAATATTTTATGTCCTATACTTAGCAAATAAAACTTCCCCCCCCCCAACTGTATAAATAAGATTAATGAGGATTGTAGAACAATATATCAACAATTATGTTTTTGTTGATTATCTTTATCTTTTTTAGGTTAATTTTACAAAAGTGAAAGTCTATAGCAACCCTAAACAATTATATCTTATGGACTGCAAAGAAATTACTTTGCATTAGCTCTATCTCGACTCCATTGTCTTAATTAAACAAATAAATCCATGCCTATAGACAGTATTTTCTATAGTTGCTGAAATAATGTGTTGTTTCTTGGTCACATAATTTTTCAGCCTTTATTATTCCTAACATAGGTATTTAAAAGATACATTTTGAATGTTGAATAGTTAGTAATGATCAATCATGTTATGTTTTGCAATATATTCTTGGTAAGTGAATCTGATGGGAAGAGGTACAGTTCTGTAATTCAATGGACAGTGTGGCAGTTCTCTACAGAGTAAGAGATTGGTCAGAAGGAAGGTAGTGAATCTTTTGCGACTGAAAGGGACTTCTGTTGTTATCACCAAGAAAAATAGGAGAAACAAAAGAGAATGATTAAGGGAGAGAAAAGAGACCTGTCTGCTTCTGTAATGCATGTAAACTCCTTTACATCAATCCCCATGTCTTCACATATCTTTACTCCAAGTAAAAGGATTTTTTTTTAAAAAAATAAACAATTAAGACATGCACACAATTCTTAAAACTATTGTAAGAAAATACATGGATAGTACCTACACGATTTAGAGTCATACATATCTCCCATCCAGGCTTTGCTGCCAAGAAAGTCAGTGCTGTAACATTGCTTTTGATTATGAGTGACTGAAATTTAAAACAGACAATAATTAATTGCAAGCCAGTTAGAAAATACAGGGTTTCCCCCCCTCTTTACAGTGTTGAGGAAGGTAGAAATCGAGCTTGAGATCTTTTAAATGATGAAGGCAATACAAATCTCTATCTGTACATCTCTATCGGTTTCTCTGATAAATTAAACATACATATTTGACAGGACATTCTTTAAGTTGCAATCTTGTTGATAGATGACAGTGGCAAGCTAAAAAGGCCTACAGTAAGTAATGGACTAAATCTGAACCCAAAGAACATGCTCAGAATCAAATTTGACTGAATTCAATGTGATAGAGCTAATTTTAAAAAGTATAGTAGTGCCACCATAATTTGCACAACTAGCACATTAGGAATATGTATAAAAAATCCTGATACAGATGTCTCTGCATTACATGCCTCTGATGGAAGATTTTTCTTTCCATCACATACTCATAAAATCAGTGCTATAAAACACAATTGCTGTCCTCTCTGCTATCAGCATTATATAAAATTTGTTAATTTTAAAACAATTCTGATAATAAGAAAACCAAGTTTGGTGGGACAGAAGAATATTCCAAAAACATAGTACTGAGCACTAGATTTTTTCCTGGTTTGAAAAATAAATCAATCAATCAGGATTGGCCAGTTTAGGGCTTCTAAAAATAGTTTCATATTTTGTGCTTCTCAAGAATATGCAATCCACTTTTCTTTCTTTCTTTTTCTTTTTTACAAAAAAGATTTCCATGGCCTTAAAAATGCCAGAAACAGTGTGTGTGGGAAGAAAGGCATAGACTTGTAACCCTAGAACTCCTGTAACATCCCTTCTACATCGCTTGCAGCCGAGGCCAAAAACTTTAAAATTGGTCCTAACTTTAAAAAAATTGCTCATCCTGCATTAAATGATCCAATTTACTTGATGGATATCAATGTGCAAATAATATAAATAGTACCTGGTTGCTAATGTCCCAGAAATCAGGTGTGAAATTGCTTTCTTTCTTTAAGAGCACATATCTCCTGAAGGTAATATACACAAGTGGAAAGAAAGCCAAAAGTAAATTAAGGAAATACATGGATTCCAAAGAGCATCCTACACTTCCAAATAGGTTTAAACTACCCAAACCAAGTATTTTTAAATTGCTGTTTATAAGTGTTAATTTTGTTTACATTTACTAATGTGATGAGGAAACATTGTAATAACAATCAGTGAAAAATACAGAATGCTGATTGCTAAAATGTACCTTGTGCTGATAACTAAATTTCAGCATTATCCTTTCAATACATTGAAATATTAAATCCAGCATGCAAGGTGAGGATAAGGCTTCCAGATTTTAATGAACACTTGTAGTAATAAAGATGACTATCTGGTAAAACTGGAAGCATTACAAAACAGGAATAGGTATTTTGTCCCCTTTCACTTATAATCCCATACACTGGAATATGTTCCTGAATCTGTTCTGCTCCATCATTCCAAAATATTTTCCATACAGCCTATCAGGAATATGCCTCAAACTGAATATTTGTTTGATATTTCATGAACCAAGTAGTTATTTCTGGATGAACTGAGAAATAACAGTGATTCTACTATAAATAAGTTATTAAATATTTATGTAATCTTTGAGGGTTATTTTTACCTGAATAATCGAATTTTCTTACGTGCAATAGCTCCATGGTACCTTCTTAAGCCATCCTCCAAATGAACAAAGCAGGTAAATAAGGAATTAACTATAATATGTGAACTTTTCTTAAAGAAATAATATTAGTTAAATTAAATATAATTATACTTCATTTTAAGAATAGCTGATAGGTCAGGTAACAAATTGTGTGTGATATAAACATTACAATAAAACGAAGAAGGGGATGAAAACAACTATTTGAAGAAAATATGTAATTAAACTATGAGGCACTCTGAAAAACTTAAGACCACACTATAATTAATAAAACAAAATTAATTAGCTCTTTTTCACTGGCCTAAGTGATTTTCCAAGTAACATTTAATCTAAAGCACTTTAGAGTCAATGCCTCACATAGAATTCAAATCAAGAAATCACTTTACTTACAGTATATTTTAATTTCCTCTGCTATTGTTGCAATTATAAAAATCGGCAAAAAAAATAACTTTGCTTTATCTAGTCATTATCTATTGTCTTCCTTTCCAGCTGAAAAAGAACTCACCTTGGTCATGGAACTCATTCTGGGAATAAGAACATTTCCATGTTTATTGATAGCATTGAAAATAAGAAAGGCACTGTTAATATGCCTTGCTTGACCTTTGGCCCATTCCTCACAATTGTATGCTTCAACCCGAACTCCAACCTCAATGCTGAAAAAAAGGTGTTTACTTAGTTTTAAAATGGGTTGAAATCTGCAGCAGTGATTTATGAGTCAGTAGAGTGCAACTGGTTGAAATAGATAGCTTAAAGAGAGAATGAAAGAGAATATGACATTATTTTTCAAATTCAAAGGAAGCAGAAGATAGGACAAGTTAGAAAAGGTTTCAGTTACAGTAGAATTGGTGTTAAATGTCCATTCAGAGAAACGAGAAAGCTCTGTTTGTAGAGAAGTGGTAGACTATCTTTTGTGGGACCTCTTCAAACAGAAGCTCAACAGCTTAGGTTTTAGAGATAGCCTCACTGGATTTCAAGGAAACGACTGGCTTAGATAACCTAACACATCAAGTTAGATTCAAAACCAAGGTTAAAAAACCTGATTTAATACAAGCCAGATTAATTTGTAAAGGGGAAAGAGCCACAATGCTATTGAAAATAACTGGGGGCTACAAAGAAATAGCTGATGTACCAAGTAGCTGTTTGGTGACTAGCGGTGTGACCGCAGTGATGGAGCTGGCAGTCTCACTGAACCTGAAGATTTTGGAAGTGCCCAGCAACATTCTTTGGGGATGCAAAATCGGCAGCAGTGGATCCTTTCTGGCAGTGGATCCAATTTAGCAGAAGTGATTTGTTGAGTTTTCAAAAGGCATGAAAGGGCCACATAAGGCAGCTTGGCAGGCTATAAGTGGCCCTATAAGTGGTCTGAATGTTGTGCAGGCCTGATTGAATGTGATGCGTGAAGTATTTTTTTCTGATCATCCAAGTAATAGGTTGTTTGGATAAAGACATAAATAAGTTGTACGATATGATACAAATCTCACTGAAGCTATTTCGGAGTAAAATTGCACAGAATTTAAAATCTCTAATTCATTAGTATTAATTATTTGAATATGCAGTAGTATATTTCATGTAAATGGATGTTTGCATTATCTGTCCTTGTGCTTTGTCTCTTTTCTTTTTCTGTTATTCTTTTAAATACCAAAAACTTCCATGTAAATGACTTTTGTTATCTTAAAAATATATATCAGAAAAATATGATATAATGAATAACGATTCCTGCAAATCTTTCTAACTACTGATTTCCTTCCCAAAAATCACTGAATCATTTTTAATTACAGATAGTCCTTGACTTACACCAGTTCATTTAGTGACCTTTCAAAGTTACAAAGGTACTGAAAAAAGTGACTTATGGCCATTTTCAGACTTACGACCTTGGCACCCCCATGATCATGTGATCAAAATTCAGATGCTTGACAACTGGTTCATACTTACGACCATTGCTGTGTCCCAAGGTCATGTGATCACCTTTTGTGACCTTCTGATAAGCAAAGTGAGGACCCAGATTGTTGGGGGGGCAATAAGTTGACTTTGTAAATATACAAATAGAATGAGACTATTGCCTTACACACTGTAAGCCGCCCTGAGTCTTCGGAGAAGGGCGGGATATAAATGTAAATTAAAAAAAAAAAAGTCAATGGGGAAGCCAGAGTCAGTTGACAACCATGTTACTAACTTATCAACTGCAGTGATTCACTTAACAACTGTGGCAACAAAGGTCATGAAATGGGGCAAAACTCACTTAACAAATGTCTCATTTAACAGAAATTTTGGGCTCAGTTGTGGTTGCAAGTGGAGGACTATGTGTATATCAATTAAAATAATCCAAAAAGATTTAAATCTACAATTGCACTTGATAAAAATCTATTTCCTTTGTAAAATATTTCATATTTTATAGTATGTGAATACATTATGTTTGGCTCCATGGTTAAATAGTGACATAGCTTCAATAATTACATACCTCTTTAATCCTTTCTTTATTTAGAAGCAGAATTAATTTTGCAAAATATGCACATTTACTTAACAGCAGGAATAATTACTTTTTTTAGGCAGAATACGTTTAATCTATCTAGCTTTATACACAACCTTACCATTAAATGTTTATTAAGATGAAGAACAGATTATTTAATCAGTGTCATTGTATAATCTTATATTCTAATCTGTGATATAATAATCTAGATAAATATTTTTTTTCTGCTATCTAAAGCACTGCAAAATGTAAACATTAGGACCTGATTCCAAATATATCCTGCATTATAGCTTCTCTTATCATAGTCTGATTTGGTGATGTGCTGGATTCTGCTAATACTATAACAGAATACAGAACAGAAACTGGATTTAGGCTTAGCACTATGCAAAGTATCACAGAATCATAAAACTGTAGAATTGGATTGGATTTTAGGAAAATCTAGTACAGTATTTCTCAACCTTAGCAACTTTAAGATGTATGTGGACTTCAACTCCCAGAATTTCCCAGAAATCATTCTGGAGCAATTTATGTTCCTTATGGATTGTCCTGAATTATCTACAGCACGGGTATCAAACTTAATCGTGTTACTTGACAAATTGTGACATATCAAAATGTTTTTGCCTTTGTGGAGCCGGAGTGGGCGTGGCCTGTATGTGACACATCTGGACCATGAGCAGACAGTTTGATAGGCATGACCTACAGCAATGAGGGCAAAACTTTTCAGCACTGAATGCCGAAAAGGGAGGGAGCTACAACCTGAAAGAAGAACTGCCCAGGGTACATGCGTGCACCAGGAAATGAACTTCTGGTTTCCGGCATGCATATGCGCACCAGCCAGCTAGATTTCTGGTTTCTGGCACACATGTGCACGTGACAATCAGCTAGCCAGTGCGCATGTGCACACTGGAAACTGGAAGACCTGTTCTTCCAGTTTTTAGCATTGCCACATATGTGAAGGCCAGCTTATTGTCGCGCACGCATGTGCACCAGAAATCCGGAAGATGAGCGGGCAACGCCATGCTTGCCATATAATGTTTATATTTATATTTTTATTTATATATATATATATATAGTGTTATACAGAATGCTTCAACATTAAAGCTTCTTCAAGCAAGACTATACCTATTTGCATTGTAATTTTGCATATATTTATATATATATAAAATATAAATATATAAAATTTTTATATATAATTATATAATTATATATATATATATATATATATATATATATATATATATATATATATATATATATATATATATATATATATATATATATATATATATAAAGTGTTTTTCTGTCGAGGTACCTGGTTACCCCAATATGGGATGGAACATAATACTTCCCTTTCACCTTTCAACTCCAATCCAGGAGCCCTCAGACAGTTGCTTTCACGACCAAATTTGTATCAAATTTGTGTTTTGCTGAAATAAGGGAGACTAGTATAGATCTATTTCAAGTTATTTAGCTCTCATCAGCTAGCCATACCCTTACTTGGTTTGAATCCAAATCTATACAGTCATGGCCGAAAGTGTCGGCACCCCAGAAATTTTTCCAGAAAATCAAATATTTCTCACAGAAAAGTATTGCAGTAACACATGTTTTGCTATACACAAATAAACCCCTTTGTGTGTATTGGAACAAAACAAAAAAAAGGCAGGAAAAAAAGCAAATTGGACATAATGTCACACAAAACTCCAAAAATGGGCTGGACAAAATTATTGGCACCCTTTCAAAATTGTGGATAAATAAGATTGTTTCAAGCATGTGATGCTCCTTTAAACTCACCTGGGGCAAGTAACAGGTGTGGGGAATATATAAATCACACCTGAAAGCAGATAAAAAGGAGAGAAGTTCACTTAGTCTTTGCGTTGTGTGTCTATGTGTGCCACACTAAGCATGGACAACAGAAAGAGAAGAGAACTGTCTGAGGACTTGAGAACCAAAATTGTGGAAAAATATCAACAATCTCAAGGTTACAAGTCCATCTCCAGAGATCTAGATTTGCCTTTGCCCACAGTGCGCAACATTATCAAGAAGTTTGCAACCCGTGGCACTTTAGCTAATCTCCCTGGGCGTGGACGGAAGAGAAAAACTGATGAAAGGTTGCAACGCAGGATAGTCCGGATGGTGGATAAGCAAAGAAATTCAAGCTGTCCTGCAGGCTCAGGGAGCATCAGTGTCAGCATGAACTATCCGTTGACATTTAAATGAAATGAAACGCTATGGCAGGAGACCCAGGAGGACCCACTGCTGACACAGAGACATAAAAAAGCAACACTACAGTTTGCCAAAATGTACTTGAGTAAGCCAAAATCCTTCTGGGAAAACATCTTGTGGACAGATGAGACCAAGATAGAGCTTTTTGGTAAAGCATTTCATTCTACTGTTTACCAAAAATGGAATGAGGCCTACAAAGAAAAGAACACAGTACCTACAGTGAAATATGGTGGAGATTCAATGATGTTTTGGGGTTGTTTTGCTGCCTCTGGCACTGGGTGCCTTGACTGTGTGCAAGGCATCATGAAACCTGAGGATTACCAAAGGCTTTTGGGTCGCACTGTAGAGCCCAGTGTCA
The DNA here is from genome assembly GCF_028640845.1 of Ahaetulla prasina. Classification (NCBI taxonomy): domain Eukaryota; kingdom Metazoa; phylum Chordata; class Lepidosauria; order Squamata; family Colubridae; genus Ahaetulla; species Ahaetulla prasina. The sequence continues at coordinate 267,331,849 of NC_080540.1, read as the reverse complement.
GAAAGCTGGGTTTGCGTCCGAGATCTTGTGTCTTCCAGCAGGACAATGACATACGTCAAAAAGCACCCAGAAATGGATGGCAACAAAGCGCTGGAGAATTCGGAAGTGGCCAGCAATGAGTCCAGATCTAAATCTCATTGAACACCTGTGGAGAGATCTTAAAATTGCTGTTGGGAAAAGGCGCCCTTCCAATAAGAGAGACCTGGAGCAGTTTGCAAAGGAAGAGTGGTCCAAAATTCCGGGTGAGAGGTGTAAGAAGCTTATTGATGGTTATAGGAAGCCACTGATTTCAGTTATTTTTTCCAAAGGGTGTGCAACCAAATATTAAGTTAAGGATGGCAATAATTTTGTCCAGCCCATTTTTAGAGTTTTGTGTGACATTATGTCAGATTTGCTTTTTCTCCTGCCTTTTTTTGTTTTGTTCCAATGCGACGTTTCGACGTCTCACTCATCATCTTCAGGCTAGTGCTTTCGGCTTTGAGCTTCTGTAGGCAAAGCATGGTCGGAGCTGCTGTCCTCTATAAATACTGGTGGGGAGGGGGGGAGTGTTGCTGTGAGTGGGTTCGTTGGCTGTGTGGTTGCAATATATATGAGAGAGAGATGATAAATATTTGTAATATATAATATTTTACCTTTTCTGAAAAGTATTATTAACTATAGCATTGAAAATAAGGCGGTCACCAACAGTTGAAGGTCCTCGGAATTTAAACATATCTACAGACTTCAGAGTTGGATGCACATGACACAGGCGGCTGAATGAAAGCAAACAAAATAAAATACATATTTTTATGGCAATGCAATTGCTACATAAATACAGCACAAAACTGATTTTCAAGTTTAAATTAGCTCTGAGAAAATTAATAAAAGGTACTCAATGAGAAGTTGTGAAGTTTAAGAATTGTGCTTTAATATTCATATTTTGGAACAATCCTGTATATTTTTATAGATATAACATTACATTCTTTCTTAAATTTTAATGTAATCTCATAATTAGTCAATATTGCTTGGCTAATAAATCCAAAGGGATTCTAATGAAGTTTTATTTGAGGCTGTTCCACATTTATCAAGATTTATTGAATCTTTTAGAAATGTTGAAAAAAACACCTGCTGTGGCCTATCATGATTTACATAAAAATAATTTTTAAAAATCGTCCCAATGCTGTGAAGATGTATTTTAATGCCTACAAAGAGAAAATGATACGGAAACAACAATGATATGGGAACTTCCCATGCAAATGTAAGTAGCCCAGCTAGAAAAGGGACAGCAACTCTAGGATTTTCTTTTTCCAATACATATATTAGCAAACTAATTATAACACATTACCAACTATGTTACTCAATTTTTTTTACTAATCAAGCTTCTTGAAAAGTTCTGTGAAATCAAAGGAACATGTTGACAAGGGAATTTGTCAATAACAAATTCTTAAGCAGTGACGTACATCAGTTTCATTAATGATCACCAATTTCTTTGTTTGTATTTTTATAAATAATCACCAATCCTTTCATTTATATCCTTCCATTTAGATTTATTTTAACACATAAATGTTCTATAACGTTTTGGCCAAGAACTCAGTGTTTATATGAGTCCGAAATTTTTAACCTTTGTTTAGCAATGACATTGTTTGGGCCATTATTTATCCTTAGCGTAACTCAATTACCTCTTTATGATGTACCAGAACTGTTAAATGTGCACAATTATCTGTTTCTAATTAATTTAACTGAGCATCATTATAATGCATTCAAATTACTTTGGATTTCATTAGGAATAATTTGCTCCTCCTATTTAAATTGCTAAATATCTAATTTGCTATACTCACAGTTAAGGGCACGGGCAGATTAATATTAGATCAGATGTGAAGGATATATAGGTTTGTTGTCTATTTTGTTCTTAATGTTATTATTGAAAATTAAAATAATTTTATTAAAGCAAGACTTCTGTGCTTTTGTATAGATCTTATTCTAAAAGATTATTTCCGGATCTAATGTTTGCTTAGAATTACAATAGTTAAAAATGAACAAAGGGTAAAATTCCTCATATGGCAATGGTCTTTAATTTGTACAGTAAGAATATTCTTTACAGGTCCCTAAACTGATCAGTCCTCTAGGGCAGATTTTAATGTTGGGAAATTACATGGCAGATGAGAAACTATTCTTTTTTATAGATGGTATTAGTTCCATCACTTGATAAACTGTGCTAGATATCATTCATAAACTTTAGATGAACCATTCTGAGTTTTAATTTGTGTTTTGTGAACAGCCTTTTTTTTAAATAAACGGCCTCTTTTTATTCCTCGGCAGTGTGTGGCCATAGCAACTCTGCCGCCTTCCAAAGGTCAAATCTAATTGTGAGTTGTTTTACAAAAGCTTTGCAGCAAGGTCATTTATTTCTCAAGCAGAATAGACAGTTTTTGGTTACCATTTAGCAATGTTTCTAATGTATTTCCATAAAATACAGCAGAATTTTAACCTTACGGGTTATGCTCCTTATTTTTCTTGTTACAACTATTTAGTTTCTTACAGCTAACTATGACCCCTGTTTTGTCCGATTGATGTATTACAGATATTTAGTGTATATGTTTATGTAGAAATGTTGCTTTCTTGGGTCTTTGGTGATTATAACCTTTGATAGATTTACAATTTTAATAAAATGATTTATTTATCTGGCAACGAAGCAAAAGCAGTTATTATTACTTATAAGTTCAGGTTACGAATCAGAGCTACATGAATAATGAATGGGAATGACGCATCCAGCATCCTGACAATGAATCTGGCCCATTGGAGTGTGAAGGGAATTCTAATAGAAATTCATGTCTCTCACACACAAAGAAAGAGCTGCATGTACCCAGCAATTGGGGGAGGATGATGGAACTCTGTGTGATGAAATGAACTTTCAGTGAGACCCTCCCTCCTCTTATTTTTCCCTAGTAGCCATTATTTCTCACTAAATGTGTCCGATAATATCTAATACAGAGGAAAGTTCTATGAAAAGGCACCTTGCTGAAATAGTAGCCACTGTTTCCATCCAAGCCATAATTTGGCCACCAAATGTATTTCCTTGATGATTGGCATGAGGAGGCAGGACGAGTTCAATGCTCTGCACATGAGTGCAATCGGTGTAAACCACATCTTTCTCTTTACTGCAAACATGGTCTAGAACATATGACCCTGGTGTTAGGATAATTGCCAAGCACTCCAAGTACACTTACATTTCAATTAAAGTTACAATGTTTTATTCTAGAACAGCTTTTCTGAATTTCATAGGCATCGATAAAATTTGTATTGCATTAGAAAAATCCTAACACTTCTAAATTCTTTTAGAACAGACATTTCTCACGTGCACTATTATTACAGGAACGTCTCCGGTTATGAAGGCAATTGGGACTGAAATTTCTGTTGCTAAACAGTCTGCTGCAAAGCACATCACATGACTGCATCACTTAGCAACAGTAATCCTATAGTACAGGCTTCTGTCATAACTCCAAGACTCTACAGATTGTTAAGTAGAAAGAGACAGGATCTCCAGATAATAACAAGTTAAATGTATTTTAGAGAGAAAATAGGAAAGAAAATACAGTATATTTCTATTATCAGAAAGGAACATATTCCTACTAAAAGTGTATGTTTTTGTTTTAAATGCCAGCTAGGCTAATCTGTCACATGATTCCACTTGACCTAAATTAAGCCTTTGGCTTCTGCCCCAGTTTCATTAGTTTTATAATCCCAGACTTGTAGCTGGATCCACCTGACTGCCTTGCATTTTGGACTTACTTATCAGCCTGTTAAATTAGTAATTTCAACAATATAATTGAGCCTTTCTTCTTTTTTTTAGTGAATTCTGTACTCATTTTCAGCAAAGCAATCTTAGCATTCGATAAATTCATCCTTACTTTATCTACTTTTATTAGGACAGGCCCAATGCTTGTTTCAATAATATTCTCTTAAAAGTGAAGACCTGAAAATACATAAGCTGCTTTCTAGTGATATGCCTTGCACAAACAAAGTGTGTATGGGGGTGGGATGGATGGAATGATTGTATAAGTTGAAAGAATGGGTTCTATCGTTTGCCTTGATTCTGTTTCAATGCATGCATTAATTATGCATTCAGAAACATGTGGATGTCGGAGTATGGAAATGAAATAATATGCAGCTGCATTGTTCAATTACATAATAAATTGAAAAGGGAAGAGGCATGTGGGTGTGATGTGTATAAATGTGTGTGAGAATTTTAAAAAGTGGAGATGGCATTAAAAAAAGAAAAATGCCAATAATCTTTAGAGAAGTTGTGGGACATTCATGTTCATTAATAACATTTGTTATGGTATTACCAGACATTTTCTGAACTGCTAGAGAGAGCAATAAGCTAATGGCAAGCTTATCTATATTGCTCCTAGTTTTGGAGATCTAAAGCAGGAATATCACCTCACCGAAGGGCATGTGGCTTTTCCTTATATCTTTCATATTTTATATTTTTCATAAATGATACATTACACAATGCTGTGAGTTCCCAGGGCTTTTTCAATCAAACGATGCAGCCAAGGAACCATTGGAACTTTCAGAGAATTGGAAATGAAGAACACAACATTTGTTTTACTGACCATCATCCATGCCACATTTATCCATTAGATCATTAAATACACGTTCATGATCCAGTCGAATTTTTCTTCGCTCAGCAGCCAGGTTGTGCTCTAGAAAATCTTGCACAGTGAGAAGCTTGACTGGCTTTAGGTTAATCTAAATATTAAAAAAAAGAAAACAGTATCAGCAAGTCATAGTAAAATTATATCACGAACCCTTAACAGTAAAAATTATTTCTGCCACATCTGTAGTAAGCTTAATACTAACCTAAAATCTACTAATCATTTAATAAACAATTTCTAATAATTTGCACAATAGTCTAAACGTGAAAACAAAAATCACGTGAGATTAGCTTTTATGAAAAAAAAACTAGAAATACAAGATGCTAGGGATTATTCTACATCTTTAAACTCTACAATAGTTTGCAGCCCAGTCTACAATGTCCTTAAATAGTTAATCAGTTATGCATTTAGATTTCAATGATCCTCATCAGCTTTAGTGTACAGGTGATCCCCCTAACAATATCCTTATAATAAATGGAAATACGGAGATGTGAACAGAATTTGCATTCATTCATTGCCTCCCAAGATTTGCTCTGGGTGATTTTTCAGTGCTGTAGATTTTTTAGAAATATCCAGGTAGACAAAAAAATGTAATTGCCTTTCCATTCTTTAAGCAAAAGCTATCCTAGCAGCAAATATTGTTAATTGTATATTGTCTTAAACATTCTAGATTACCAAGATCATTGGCAATGGTATATGTGAAAATGGGCTGTTTTTTAAAAAAATAAAAATTTAAATATGGCTGCTTACGAACGATGCTAATAATATCTGCAAGCAAAATGAATTTTTGATATTAGTGAATTATAAAAAGACATTATTTCAAAAAAGGAATTGCTGAAAGTAATACATGGAGCAAGAAAATATTTAGAAAAGTAGAATGAAATTATTACTCTGAAGTAAAATGTAAAATTTTTCATTTTTTTATTATCAATACAAAAAACAAAAAAGAAACAGTAAGTAATATTGGCTTTCTGGCAAATTCACAAAGTTAGAGAACAGAAACATTAGAATTTTTCAATGAAATGTTTACCTTCTCTTTTCTTACTGGCCTTGCAACATATGTAGAGAAAGCCACACAAATTAGTTTTTGAACATTAGTTAAGGGGTCCTGTAATGTAACTCTGACACCAACCTATGTGCAGATAACAAAGTCATTGTTGAATTCTAGGCAATTACATAATTGTGAATAAGTGCATTAGTAACAACTATTCTTTTCATCTTAATGAAAATAAGAAGCTCTACCTTGTTCATGTATTCATCATTACCCCAAGTGACTATGCAGCATTATTAGGATCCCCATCCCAATTCAGACACCTGATGATAATTTTATGTCCCCCATGAAAAACCCTCCGCTGTCATCTCCTTCTCACCCACCAGCGCTGCCGGTTGGAACTCTGAATGGCCCAGAACCCAGTATGGTGGCCGTGACAGGGATGTGAAAAAGAAAAGCCCCCAGCTGCCGCCACCACTGTGGTGAGGGGGCCACCCCAACTTGGCTGCTCCCACCTGGCCACGCCAAGTTGACGCATTCCATGCTGGAATTGTCACTGCTAAGCGGGACATTCATATGATATCTAGACATTTGTATTTATTGCAGTAATTCAATTTGTTTATTTAATCTTTATTACATCTTTTATTAGAGGTTTACTGCTGTAGCCTCTTAATTTTAACTGCACAAACAAGTCTTTATAGGACATAGGGCTGAGAATGACTACCACAGACTCACTTATATAGAGTCACTAGAAACTTCAGTTTCTATGTTCAACTCTTTCAACTTTGAAAAAAATTTTTTGTTCAAATATTCAGGTATCTAATATAATGCCAAATTTGGAAAATAAGGCTATTGAGAGTATGGAAATGAATGAAGAAAAAGCCATCTGTGATGGAATTTGCATGAATTCATTTCTTTACTTGCTTCATCCTGCCTAAATATAATAAAATATAGTATTTTAGCTTAAATAAATACAATCTCTTACCTCCATACTGGTAGTGAATGCCCTGTTTACCTTTGCTGTAATGCTGATAATCTGTCCAACTCTGTTTGAAAAAAAAAAATCACATATAATTACAAAACACATAATTTTATGTGTTTTGCAATATGCCAACACTATAATGTACACCTATGTGTTTTGGAAATAACTGATATAGAATTCATATAATTTCAAATGTCCTATCTTAATATTATGGCCAGAAGTGAAGGGGGACTGGAAAAGACTCTATGGATCTCAAAAGATTATTGTCCTTTTTTCTTAAATGCCAATGACAGGAATACTGGCCAGGAAAACTCTTTTCACAATTAGTCTCACTTAAAGAAAGAACTTACGAGGGAGCCTTTAAATCTAAATTTAAATTTAGAACTGACCAGGTAACAACTCAATGCCTGATTGTTTTGTCCAGTTAGCTTAATGTCATAGCAACACCTCTCCAAAACCTTAAAATTTCCCACTTTGCATACTAACTGTTTGTTTTACCTGGTTCTAGAGCAGCAATTCACAACGTTTTTGACACCAGGGACCAGTTTTATGGGAAATGATTTTCCCAGGGAGTGGGGGATGGTTTCAGTTTTGCGCGCTCATCTGCTGCTCACCTCCAGCTGTGCCGCCTGGTTCCTAACAGGCCACAGACTGGTACCAATCCGTTGTGGCGTCAGGGTTGGGGACTCCTGTTCTAGAGACTGAAACTAGGAACCTTTGGAAACTATTTACCAAGCCAGACTATTAGTCAATTCAGAATTTCAATCAGAAGAATTTGCTCCACTTAGGGAAGATAGGAAGTAATTTAAGACCTTGTTGAAGAATGCTTCAACAAAAGATTCTGTCGTTTTCTAAATAGTTAGTGTCACTTAAGGAACATTGCTTTTGTTCTCTAGAACCTTGGATCTCTGAAGAATGCACCTTATCAGAACACATTATATAAATCCTATTTAAATCATTATGATATTTTATCCTATGATATTCTGTATATGTTTATAATCCAATTTCTATGTTGATATTTTTTATTTAAAATCAGAGACCAAAGAGACAGATAAAAAAATTGATCAAAAGACCAAATGCTTTCTAATGGTGATCACTGTCGAAAAGAATTTATCTATTTACAAGAAAACGCTGGGTGGATCGAATTAAACATGTACTATCTCTTCTGCAGGTCATCCTAAACACTTAGAAGTATTATTAACCCTGAGGGCTATTTGTTTCAATGTTGGGAATATACCGCTTGCTTCCATCACAACAAAAGTGCATATTTTTAACACAGACCTTGGGAATTAGAATGCAAGGAACATTGCCCTGTCACAGACCATTGCATTTTCATTTGTGACTGATGAGAACCTTTTGAATGTAGCAGTCTGAGAGTTCTTATTAAGGATCCAGGAACAAATGCAAAAAGAGGAAAAGAGTCCAAAGTACAAACATTTGTGCAATAAAAATGTGAGAACAGGAAATATTCTATAATTTAAGGGAAAAGGGCTCTATTTTTTTCTCTGTTCTCTGAAAGTTTGAAAATTCCATGCTCCAAAGATAACAAACACAGCTGTCCTACAAAATGGAATACTACATAATTGGTCTAAATATTATATTATAGCCAATTTGCTACATGTATTGTGTTCATTTTTCTTGTGGAAAAGCATGTTTGGGTAGGATTCAGTTGTCCTGAAAATTTAGTAACGTAATTATTTTTCAAATTTCTGAACCGCCATCTCCTTCAGAGGGATTCTGGGCAGTATTACGATATAAAAACAGTACATAAAAGTTTAAAAAATTTAAAAGAAGCAAGGATTATAAAACACTGTTAAAATTACTAGCCACAGCTGCGCTCCCCATTCAAGGCCACAGAGCCATGTTTTAATTCGTTTTCAGAAGGCCAGGAGAGTAGGAACCTGCCTTACAGTGGTGGGATTCAAAATATTTTATTACCGGTTCTGTGGGCTTGGCTTGGTGGGCATGGCAGTGTGGTTTGGTGGGTGTGGCAGGGGAAGGATACTATAAAACCTCCATTCCGTCCCCAGTCCAGGGGAAAGTTACTGCAAAATCCCCATTTCCTCTTGATCAGCTGGGACTCGGGAAGCAGAGAATAGATGGGGGCGGGGCCAGTCAGACGTGGTATTTACCGGTTCTCCGAACTACTCAAAATTTCCGCTACCAGTTCTCCAGAACTGGTCAGAACCTGCTGAATTACCACCTCTGCTGCCTTACCTCCAGGGGAAGAATATTACAAAGGGCACTTTTCCAGAAATCTAAATTAAAAAACACATCTGTCATTTATAAAGAAAAAAATTCCTGCTTTGGAACATTTTTTTCTTATGTTGTTGGCAAGTACATCCACCTGTCAAAGGAATCTTGTATATTAATTGAAATAAATCACTATTGTCCTTTTAATCCATACAAATGGCTTACAATTTGGAATTTAGTCTTGGCCTTTTGGTTAAGATCAAATGTAACATGTAGTGAATGCACTCTGTTTTTGAACATTTTGTTATTTTCCCACCTAGCATCAAATTGAACTGTAGTCAATAACCTTTAAGTGTTGAATTTTGTGGAACATTTTTAAAATTTGTTCTCATTTTCTTTCACTAAAGGTAATTATGCACAGCAGTGTTGCTGGGGTATTTAATCTTAGGTTCAAGGCAATTGGAGATGTCAAAATAACTGAATCAGCCCTTTCTCCCTTCAAATGGTGTGTAGTGCTACATCTGCTGCTTCTTCCTTGCAAATGTCTCTCCCAGCCCAGTTTGTTTCTCATTTCAAACCATTTGGAGGAAATCAACTGGAGACCATTTACAGGGAAAATAACAGAAAATGAAAACTTTCTTTCTTTAGGATATGAAAGGAAACAACTATTCCTTGAACAAGCACATTATAAATTCATGAAGCATGTACAAGAAATGTGACAATTAATGACCTTTTAATTTATCAATAATGTTCATTATCAGATCAAAAAATTAAAAATTAAATACCTTTCTAAAAAAAATTTAAATTTAATGTTAAGAATTAAACCGTAAGAAACAAAACTAAGTTGCAACTCTCAGATTTTCACAGCGAATGCTTTATTTAATGTTAAGAGTAGAAAAGATCACTTTGTCTATATAAATTTAAATTTTCTATTTTTTATAATGCTTTTGCAATGAATCATATTCTTAAAGTGCCAATTATATTTCTATGTTTATATATACTGATTAAAACTACAGTATTAACTAACGAACTATAATAAGGCTTGATAAAATTAAGATGTACCTGGCTGTCTCTTCAAACTGTATGTCATCCACTGATGCCGTTACACAAGGAATGCCAGCATGTTTTTCAGCTTAGAAGAAAATAGAGTTTATTGGAGGTAAAATTAAGTACTGGGAAAAATTCAGTTTATTTATTTTATTTATTTATTTGTTTGTCAAACACATATAAGATAACATAAATAAGTATAAGCATACAAATAATTGGGGACAGTAGGACAGGGATGGTAGGCACATTGGTGTGCTTATGCACGCCCCTTACAGACCTCTTAGGAATGGGGTGAGGTCAACAGTAGATACATCACATTAATTTACATCATATAAATACATCATATAAATAGTAGATACAAATATAAATTATATACATATATAAATAAAGTCTTACACTTAGGTAAGAAAAACCAAAATCAGACAAATAAACTGGGGGAAACCAGGCTTAATAGCAGTGACTGTGAGAAGGATCTTGGAATCTTAGTGGACAATCAGCTAAATATGAGCCAGCAGTGTGCAGCGGCAGCTAAAAAAGCCAACACAATTCTAAGTTGCATTAACAGAGGGATACAATCAAGATCAAGTGAGGTATTAATAGCACTCTATAAAGCCCTAGTAAGACCACACCTAGAATACTGCATCCAATTTTGGTCACCACACTATAAAAAAGATGTTGAGAGTCTAGAAAAAATGCAGAGAAGAGCAACCAGGATGATTAGGGGACTGGAGAATAAAACATATGAAGAACAGTTACATGAACTGGGCATGGCTAGTCTAGTGAAGAGAAGGACCAGGTGAGACATGATAGCCGTCTTCCAATACTTGATGGTCTGCCACAGAGATGAGGGGGTCAAGCTGTTTTCCAAAACACCTGAAGGACAGACAAGGAATAATGGATGGAAACTGACCAATGAGATTCAATCTAGAAATGAGGAGGAACTTTCTGACAGTGAGAACAATCAACCAATGGAACAGTTTGCCTTCGGAAGTTGTGGGAGCTTCATCACTTGAGACTTTCAAGAAAAGATTGGACTGCCATTTGTCAGAAATGGTATAGGGTCTCCTGCTTGAGCAGGGGGTTGGACTAGATGACCTATTAGGTCCCTTTTAACTCTTTAATCTGTTAAAATCTGTTAAATTTATATCAGCATCCATTAACTTTTAAGCAAGATTATTTGATTATCTTAAGATATTTTTAGAAAAGATATTGAAGAATGCATTGTTGTATGATTGTTTGCCCAAGATAAAATAATCCAGTACTGAAATGCAGCATTCAACTTTTATGAGAGTAACACTTATGCATTGAGGCATCTCTGCACAAACATGCCAAGAACTGTGTTATTACAGCTGTATGGTAGAATTTAAAAATTATGTAATGTTTCTACAATACTAATGTTAAAATGATGGAGAAACTGTTCACACCTTTGCAGCTCAGATAAATTGACCAGTGGACTGAATAATTATAATTGCTGCCCCTTTTTTCTCCTCTCCGTGCAGTTTACATAAAAATTGGGATGGCAAACCAGCTCATGATGCAAGAGTTCCCTGACTGCAGATAAAGGAATAAACTTCCTTCGTCCAAGTCAGACGACTGCCTTACTTATCACAGCATTAGATTTCAGAAACCTTATCTGCGCCCTGAGATACCTGGGTTGAATGTGGGAGCTGATATGGGAAAAGCAAGCCATCATCTGTCATTGTGCTATGCTTCTTTTTTATTCCTATTAAATAACTAAGATGGATCTATCAGCACACAAATATAATAAGCAAATACAAAAAATATAGTTCTCTCTGCTTGGAAAAAAATATTGCCATATTTTTATCATGATTTTTAAATTATCTTATATTCTAATTTCAATTCATTCAATGGAATGCTTCAGAATGCTTCCTTCCATTTCTAAGTTCCCAGAAAACATCAGTTACATTAGATATATAGATAACATATTATATATAGATAATAAATATAGATGATAGATAGATAGATAAATAGATAGATAATTTTCTCTTCAAAACCAGAACTAAATAGAAAAGAATGCTTAAATTCTGCAACCCAACAAGAAAAACACAGACTTCAGAGGATAATTAGAACTGCAGAAAAAATAATTGCTACCAACCTGCCTTCCATTGAGGACCTGTATACTGCACGAATCAAGAAGAGGGCCGTGAAAATATTTACAGACCCCTCGCATCCTGGACATAAACTGTTTCAACTACTACCCTCAAAACGACGCTATAGAGCACTGCACACCAGAACAACTAGACACAAGAACAGTTTTTTTCCGAAGGCCATCACTCTGCTAAACAAATAATTCCATCAACACTGTCAAACTATTTACTGAATCTGCACTACTATTAATCTTCTCATAGTTCCCATCACCAATCTCTTTCCATTTATGACTATAACTTGTTGCTGGCAATCCTTATGATTTATATTGATATATTGACCATCAATTGTGTTGTAAATGTTGTACCTTGATGAACGTATCTTTTCTTTTATGTACACTGAGAGCATATGCACCAAGACAAATTCCTTGTATGTCCAATCACACTTGGCCAATAAAAATTCTATTCTATTCTATTCTATTCTATTCTATTCTATTCTATTCTATTCTAAAGAATAAGACTTTATTGTACTGAAGAACACCTAAATACTGTCAAAAATAAAGTTTTTGGGAAACGATTTACAATGTTTAAATCATGTACTGTATTGCACAAATTACCATAAAACTGGTTAAGCAATTTAAATATTACACAATTTTTAAATATTTAAATTTAAATGAGGTATTGCCTTGGAAGGCAGAGTAGAATAAATTAGGAACAAGTAAGACAATTATGAAATCATAAAAGAACAACCAGCATTAAAACTGTTGTATGGGAAAATCTTTCCCTCCATTCTGCTTAAAGTAGAAATTTAAGATGCCTACTATGTAAGTCCTTAGAAACATACAAATCCAAATCTGCAAAGGATTACTGGGGCTTTTCATTGGAACACTTGCTAATTGGAACTCTTCTTTATGAGTATAAATGAACTTGCACTCAATTAAAGCTTCTATTTAAAAGGTCCTGCTCAGTTTTTGTAAACATCTCTCCAAAAGAGTACAAATTCTTGGTTAGATAAGGTTTGATCCAACCAGACAATTATAAATATGCCTTATATAACTTTTTAGATAAATATATTACTTCCTAGGATAACAGAGTTGGAAGTAACCTTGAAGGTCTCCTAGTCCAAACCCCTGTTCAGGCAGGAAGCCCTATATTTCAGACAAATGGTTGTTCAATCTTTTCTTAAAAACTTCACGGTGCTGAAGCATTCACAACTTCTGGAGTCAAATTGTTCCACTGATTGTTGTTTGACATCTATGGAGCTAGAAGAATTTTTAATTTGCACACTAGAAGGGAAAAGAACCTTATATAAAGGCAGCTAAGTTCTTGATTTGATATGGCAGGTTGATTCTGAACCATGCCTTTCAAAGAGAAGAACTGGGGGGTGGGCACATCATAACTGTCTTCTAGTACTTGAAGGGCTGCCACAAAGAAAAGAGGTTTACTTATTCTCCAAAGCACCAGAGGGAAGGACAAGAAGTAATGGGTGGAAATGTGTTAAAGAAATATCCAACCTAAAACGAAGAAGAAATTTTCTGACAATGAGAACAATTAATCAATGGAATAGCTTGCTTCCCAGAGTTGTGGGTGCTCCATCACTGAAGGTTTTCAAAATATCCCAAAATGAAGAAAAATTCTTAAAAGAATAATGGTCAAAACAGCTTACTTATTACTGATATTCTTGATTTCCTTCTACATTGTTAGAATAGATTACATATTGGTTTAAAGAAGCAGCCATAAAATTAATATACAGTTGGCATTCTGCAATTTAGAATGGGGGCCTGTGCAGAGTTGAAAAACTGTGTGGGTAAACTCAAACACAAAGTACAAAGTAGTCCAAAGAAATAATGTTAAAAATAAATAAAATGGCACAGATTTATTATTTATTATTATATTTTTATAATTAGTTATTCCTGCAGCTTTTATCCAATTAAATTGTCAGACATTAAATCAGCATTCCCCAATCTAGGGACATGCATATGAACTGGGTCTGCAGTTCCAAGATGCACCAAGCAACCAAGATAAACCAACGTGCCTATAACCTGTTAGTAATGGTTAATAATGGTTAAGGACCAAAGTGGCAAAGTACCATAAAGGTATAGGTTCCCCGCACGTATGTGCTAGGTGTTCCTGATTCTAGGGGCATCTCCATTTCTAAGCCGAAGAGTCAGCACTGTCTGAAGACAGTGGTCATGTGGCTGGCATGACTAAATGCTGAAGGCGCACAGAGCACTGTTACCTTCCCACCAAAGGTGGTCCCTATTTTTCTACTTGCATTTTTAACATTCTTTTGAACTGCTAGGTTGGCAGAAGCTGGGACAAGTAATGGGTGGAAATGTGTTAAAGAAATATCCAACCTAAAACGAAGAAGAAATTTTCTGAAAATGAGAACAATTAATCAATGGAATAGCTTGCTTCCCAGAGTTGTGGGTGCTCCATCACTGAAGGTTTTCAAAAAACCTTCAGTGGACAACCATTTGACCTGAACAACCATTTGACCTGGATGACACTGGAAAACCATTTGACCTGGATGACACTGGAAAACCATTTGACCTGAACAACCATTTGACCTGGATGACACTGGAAAACCATTTGACCTGGATGACACTGGAAAACCATTTGACCTGGATGACACTGGAAAACCATTTGACACGGATAGTATAAGGTCTCCTGTCTTGACCAGGATATTGGACTATAACACCTCGAGGTCGCTTCCAAAACTATGGTTCGATATTCTATGAAGTATTTAATTATGTTTTATAAAGCCTACAAAGCATAAACATCTTAAAATTACAATGTAAGCTCAAAACAGCAGCTTAGCGTAGATAGAAGCAAATTTCTGTTGAAAAACTGTGTGGGTAAACTCAAACACAAAGTACAAAGTAGTCCAAAGAAATAATGTTAAAAATAAATAAATAAATAAATAAATAAATAAATAAATAAATAAAGTGGGAAATCATGTGTTCAAGTCTCATCTTAGTCATGAAAGCCAGCTGGATGATGTTGGGCCAGTCATTCTCTCTCAGCCCAACCCATCTCATAGGGTTCCAGTTGTGGGAGAATAGGAAGAGGAAGGTGTGTTGGATATTTTCACTGCCTTGAAATATTTGCAAACATAATAAAGTCAGGATACAAATAAATAAAATGGCACAGATTTATTATTTATTATTATATTTTTATAATTAGTTATTCCTGCAGCTTTTATCCAATTAAATTGTCAGACATTAAATCAGCATTCCCCAATCTAGGGACATGCATATGAACTGGGACTGCAGTTCCAAGATGCACCAAGCAACCAAAATAAACCAACGTGCCTATAACCTGTTAGTAATGGTTAATAATGGTTAAGGACCAAAGTGGCAAAGTACCATAAAGGTATAGGTTCCCCTCGCACGTATGTGCTAGCTGTTCCTGATTCTAGGGGCATCTCCATTTCTAAGCCGAAGAACCAGCGCTGTCCGAAGACATTTCCGTGGTCATGTGGCCAGCATGACTAAATGATGAAGGCGCACAGAGCACTGTTACCTTCCCACCAAAGTGGTCCCTATTTTTCTACTTGCATTTTTTAGGTGCTTTTGAACTGCTAGGTTGGCAGAAGCTGGGCCAAGTAATGGGAGCTCACTCAGTTACATGGCGCTAGGGGTTTGAATCCCTGAATTGCCAACCTTCTGATCGACAAGCTCAGCCGCGTCCCTCTAAATATCAACAGGTAAGCTTATTGTTGCTGGTTTCTTAAAATCTGTTGAAAAATACAGTTTCCTTATACAATATAGAATGTTCTTTAGTCCAACTATTATTTCATAAATCCAATGGTAAATTATTATTTGGATTGCCCAGAAAATTATCAGAGGCTTTATACAGCATATTCCAGAGTGGGTGGGTAGATAGTTAACTGACATTCATGGTAAAATTACAAATAATCATTATCGAAAGACTGAAGAATTACTGACAAACCCCACTTAAAATTTATGAAAAACAGAATTACTACTATCCACAGGAATTTAAGCAAGAATCTCTTTAAGTTGACTCAGTCTTCCATCCTTCTGAGGCGAGTAACATGATGACCTAAATTGTTGGGGGCAATATGCTGACTCTCTAAACCGCTTAGAGAGGGCTGTAAAGCACTGTAAAGAGGTATATAAGTCTAAGTGCTATTAACTAACTAATAGTAGTTATATATAAGAGTTAATATATAAGAGGTATATAAGTCTAAGTGCTATTAACTAACTAATAGTAGTTATATATAAGAGTTAATATATAAGAGGTATATAAGTCTAAGTGCTATTAACTAACTAATAGTAGTTATATATAAGAGTTAATATATAAGAGGTATATAAGTCTAAGTGCTATTAACTAACTAATAGTAGTTATATATAAGAGTTAATATATAAGTAGTTGATATAAGAGTGCTTCTTAGCCTCGTTTTTCTCAGAATTCTGGGATTTGGAGTCTACACATCTTAAAGTTGCCAATCCAAGGTTGAGAAATGCGGTTTTCTTTCCTTTCTGATTCCGCCGTTTTATTTGATTACTGCAACAGATGATTTTCTGCTGTGTTTTTTTCTCCTGTCTCCACACGGAACCTACCGGCCTCGCAGCTGCAGAAAACCCCGCCGACCCCGCAGAGGGGGGTCCCCAATGCACGTGGCTTTAAGAAGGCGGTGCCCCCGCGAGAGGAAAGAGGGGCTTGAGCTTACCGGCCAGGCACGCCGTGGTATCGATCCACTTGAGAAGCTGGCCGGGGCTGAGGTCGCCGAGATGGTTCGTGTGAGCGGGAAGGAGGGTCTGACACATGTGCACTTGCGCGCGCTCCATGGCACCGTCTCCTTCGCCGGCGAGCGTCCCTTTGCTGCGGCGCTTTTGAGGGCAGGGACCGCCCGGAGTTTCGCATTCCCTCCCCCGGTGCTGTGGCGCTCAGGCGTGATTAAATGTGCCCCGGCGCGCTCCTGCGCCTCTTAAGCAAGCCCGGCCGCACCGTCCAACTCGGCTGTTCGGTTTTGTCACGGGTGGAAGGAGTGCGGCGGTTTCACCTTTCCTCTCCTTCTCGAGCTGCGGCAGGTGGCTGCGAGCGAGGTGTGGTTGCGTCGGTTCAGCGCCTACGAAATAATTAGAACGAGAAATAGCGAAGTGAGGCGCATCATTGAAGCCAGTCGATTTCAGCTATTGCGCTGCGTGACTGGAATTGTCTTCTCCAATCCGAAGCCTTTCAAGTCTGTTTCGAGGCCTGTTCGCACAACTCCCACGCAGGCTGTATGGGAGAATGACAGAGTTGGAAGGGACCTTGGAGGTCTTCTAGTCCAACCCGCTGCTCAGGCAGGAAACCTTATACCATTGCAGACAAATGGTTGTCCAATTTCTTTTTTAAAACTTCCAGTGTTGGAGCATTCACAACTTCTGGAGGCAAGTTGTTCCACTGATTAATTGTTCTGTCAGGAAATTTTTCCTTAGTTCTAGATTGCTTCCCTCCTTGATTACTTTCCATCTATTGCATCTTGTCCTGCCCTCAGGTGCTTTGGAGAATAGTTTGATTCCCTCTTCTGTGGGGCAACCCCTGAGATATTGGAACACTGCTATCAAGTCACCCCCTAGTCCTTTTCGTTAAAGGTACGAATTTGTAAACCCAATATTTCTTAAGAGCTCTGTCTAGAGAAAAGCCTGGTGTAAAGTTCACATGTTGAAAGTCAGCCTTAGGAAAATGACATGTTATGGCTCTTTTTTTCCTCAAGGACCCCATCCAAGATTCTTAAATACCACAGTAAGTGTTAAGTTCGGGAAGTAACGAGGCTGGAGACCAGGGTAGTGACAACAGCTCTTTAATATAGGGTGAACCCAGCAACAGGCTGGGGGAAAAACCTCTCCTTTTATACAGTTCTGCTGGAGGCTTCGTCCAATCAGCAACGTGCTGATTTCCCGCTCAAATATTTAAAGGCACAACTGTTAATACATAACACTCCTCCCCTCCCAGAAAACACTTGGTCTTATTTACATATTTATTTACATGTTATTTTTCGACGTAGTCACGCAAATAACCTGGGCGTCTCCTAGTTCTTTCTGACCTGCGCGGTTCAGTTCTGGGTGGTGTTTTGAGCTGGTCGGAGGGGCTGTTTTCTCCTCCCAGCTCTTTCTCTGGGCCATCGGGCTCTGGATTATTGGCCGACTCTTTTTCTTGGCCATCCGGCCTTGGATTAATTTTGGAATTTTCCCTGCTGCTTCCCTCGGGGACCTGATGGCGTCGCTGGAACTCTGGGACCTCAGCTAAGTCTTGCGCCTCCCCCGGGTCATTGTCAGCTGTGGATTCAAAGTGGTATTGGTCATTACCTGTCTCTGTTGGTTTGGTTTGGTCAGTTATTCGTTTCCTTAACTGATCTATGTGGCGCCGCCACATTCGGTTGTCTGGTAGCTCTACCACGCACGATTTTGGCCCTGTTACTTTTGTTACTTGTCCGGCGACCCAACTCGGGCCGTCCCCATAGTTTCGGGCCCACACCGGTCGCCTATGCTCATTTCCCTTGTTTTTCTAGCTCCCCTTGTAACCCTCGGGTGTGTAATGGGGTTCAAGCGGTCAAGTGGGCACCGGAGTTTCGTCCCATTAGCAATTCAGCTGGGCTTTTCCGTGGCTGTGCTTGGGGTTCTGTGCTGGACGGCTAGGAAAAAGTCTATTTTGTTTGCCAGTCACCTGGCTTGAGCCTGGACAATGCCTCCTTAGCGCCCGGACGGAACGCTCTGCAAGGCCATTCGACGCAGGGTGGAAAGGTGCAGAGAGGGCATGTCGGATGCCTTCCTCTGCCAGGTACTCTTCAAACTGGGCTGCCGTGAATTGGGGCCCATTGTCGGACACCAGAGTGTCCGGCAACCCGTGAGTTGCGAATAGGTGGCGCGGGGTTGCGATTACTGCTTCGGCTGTGGTGGACTTCATAAGTATGATCTCTAACCATTTGGAAAATGCGTCCACCACCACTAGGAACGTTTGGCCGTGAAAGGGGCCAGCAAAGTCAATGTGGATTCTTGACCAAGGCCCTTGGGGCTTTTCCCATTCTCTGACTGGGGCTGTTGGGGTAGCGGTCTGGACTCTTGGCAAGCTTGGCATTTCCCTACCCTCTCAGCAATCTCTGCGTCCATGAGTGGCCACCATACATAGCTTCTAGCTAACCCCTTCATCCTTACGATGCCTGGGTGACCCTCGTGGAGGAGGTCCAATACCTTGCCCTTAACTTAACAGGAATTATTACACGATCACCCCATAACAGGCACCCCTTGAGCCGAGAGCTCATCACGTTTCTTAACAAATTCTTTGAACCGTTCGCCCGGCGCAGCGGCCACCCTCTGTACCCAACCGAGTACAGTCCTTAACACAATGTCGGTATGATGCCGAGCCACTTCCTTTGATGTGACTGGGCCAGAGTCCAACGAGTCAATAAGGAGGATGGGTGTCCCGGAGTGGGGTCTTGATCGCCCCTGGCAGTGGGCATCGGCTCAATGCGTCTGCATGCCCCACTTCTTTCCCGGTCGATGCTGCAGCTTGTATGAGTAAGCGGCTAAAAATATAGTCCATCGAGTCAAGCGTGGCGAAAGTGCCACAGGCGTTGGCGGTCGCCAGCCAGTAATCCCAGTAACGGTCTGTGGTCAGTCACGATTTCAAAATTCCGCCCAAAGACATACTCATGGAATTTTTGACCCCTGATACAATGGCTAATGCTTCTTTGTCTAATTGGCTGTAGTTCCTCTCTGGGGAGGACATCGTTCTAGAGTAGAACGCTATAGGGGCTTCTGTGCCGTTTGAAGTCTATGGCTGAGTACAGCCCCACCCCATAAGGGGACGATCGCAAACCAGCACTAGGGGTAGTGAGTCGTGATATTGGATGAGCAGGCTATCACTTGAGAGCAGGTTCTTTACTGCTTCAAAAGCCCTATTTTCTGACTTTCCCCAAGACCAAACAGTATTTTTCCTAAGAGCCTATGCAGCGGTTCCATAGCAGTTGCTTTGTTCTTCAAAAGACCGCGTAAAATTAACCAATCCCAGGAATGCCTGCAGCTCTGCTTTGTTTTTGGGCGCTGGAGCCTTCCTAATTGCCTTAACTTTGCTCTCAGTAGGGTGAATTCCTTTCTTGTCTATCCGGTAGCCCAAGAAATCGACCGATTCGACCCCTATCTGACATTTATTTGTCTTGACTTTTAATCCGGCTGTCCGGAAAATGCTCAAGACCTTTCTTAACCGCTCCCCCAATTCCTCCATGTTTTCCCCTGAAATTAGGACATCATCGAAGTAGGGAACTACCCCTGGGAGCCCTTGCAGTAGTCGTTCCATCAGGTTTTGGAACAGCCCTGGTGCCACACTAACCCCAAATTGCAATCGGTGCACTTGAATGCCCCCCTGTGCGTCACAATCGTTTGGGCTTCGGCTGTGCGGGCGTCTACTGGCAGTTGTTGGTAGGCTTGGGGCAAGTCTAACTTTGCAAAGACTTGCCCTTGCCCCAAGGAGTGCAATAAATGTTGCACCACGGGAACCGGTACGCGCTTTTCTGTAAGGCTTTGTTAAGCGTCGCCTTGTAGTCAGCGCAAATTCTAATTGACCCGTCCGATTTGATGGGGGTGACGATTGGCGTCTCCCACTTTGCGTGATCGACTGGCACCAAAACCCCCTGATTTATGAGCTTGTCCAGCTCCTTATCAATTTTTGGTTTTAGGGCAAAGGACTCTCCTCGCCTTAAGCCTAATGGGGCTACCTGGGGTCTAAGTTGAAGGAAATAGGGGTCCCTTGTACTTGCCCAGGCAGTCCTTGAAGACATCTTCGAACTCGTTAAAGAGAATGTCTTTCAAATTGCAGTCACTTCTGTAGATGCCAGTCACTCCCATGCCCAGGGCACGAAACCAGTCTAGTCCCAACAGACTGGGCAGAGTTCCTTCGACGATCGTGATGGGCAGGGTCTTGTTGGGAGGGGCGTACTCGACTCGGACGGAGGTGGTCCTCGAACAGGGATGCGATTCCCCTGGTAGTCGTGCACTCGTAGCCGCTGTGCTTGCAGATGGCGCTTCGCGACGGACGGCAGCGACTTCGCCAGGGTGTCCCAGGACATGATGGTGATCGCTGATCCCGTGTCCACTTCAAGCCTGCACCGTACTCCCTCGATCTTGGGCTTTGTGAAAATCTTCTTTTCCACTTTGGTTGAGGCGCGGCCTATAATGACAGTCGTTTGGTTAGACTTCGCGCCTTTCTTGTTTGAACCAATCGCGGGCCGCCTTTCCGGTTCCGCGTTTTGATTGGCCGATTTGAATTTTCGGCGGGAAGGTTGGGCCGCTCTGCAAACCTGAGCTAAGTGCCCTTTCTTCCCACACCGCCGGCATGTTGCGTCTTTAAACCTGCAGCGTTGGCGCTGATGCTGCCCTCCGCAGCTTCCGCACTCGTCACGGTCCTCAGTGTCGCGTTTCTCGGTCCGGCAGACCCTTCTCATCCTCGCCTCACCTTCGGATTCGGACTGAATCTCCTCCTGGTGTACTGGCGTTGGCTTTGCGCCGCCTTGGATTGAAGAGGCTTTGCAGAGTCTCTGCTGCTTTAGTAGACATTTCGTGTGCTCTGGCCTCGCCCAGAGCGGTGGCTAGTGTCAGGTTGCTCCTGGCTAGCAGTCGCCGCCAGAGGCGGATGTCCTTGACCCCTCGGATGAGTTGCTCGAGTAGCACTTCGTCTAAGTCTCGGTATCCGCAGTCCTTGGGCGCTCTTCTTAAAGCGGCCATGTAGTCACCGATGGACTCGCCCTCCCTCTGTCTACGTTCTCCGAATTCAAACCGCTGCACGTATTTGGACGGCGTCGGTGCGAAATGGTTCTTCAGCAAAGTCTGCAGAGTCGGCCACGATACCGATTGTATCGGCGTTGGCTCTGCCAGGGCTTCCGCAATCTCGATTACCTCCGGCCCGCAATGGCTTAGGAAGTAAGCCCGCTTGCGGTTATCAGGGATCCCCTGTAATTCGTTGGCTTCTAGAAAGCTTTCGAAACGGGTCATATATGTTCCCCATTTCTCCTTGCCCGGGTTGTACGGTGCGGGTGGCGTGTTTGCCATTCCGCGTTTCTGCCCTGAGTTTGCTGGGTTCCGGACTAGCGTGCTTCAGCTCGGTTCTGGTTCTCCTTAGCCTCGAGATCCCATCCTCGTCGCCAATGTTAAGTTCGGGAAGTAACGAGGCTGGAGACCAGGGTAGTGACAACAGCTCTTTAATATAGGGTGAACCCAGCAACAGGCTGGGGCAAAAACCTCTCCTTTTATACAGTTCTGCTGGAGGCTTCGTCCAATCAGCAACGTGCTGATTTCCCGCTCAAATATTTAAAGGCACAACTGTTAATACATAACACTAAGGAATTAAGTAAGGAATTTCCAGGGTTTTTTCCGCCATTAAGCCGGATTGTTCCCATGCCAGAAGTCAACAAGTAAGCCTAGAAAAAAAAATGTGTAACACTGATATCTGCTCAAAGGAAACACCTGGAGTGTTGCTCAATGTGTCAGGACTTGGTAGCTTTAAACTGGAATCTTTTATATTTCTTGTCTTTTGAGGGGCACCCCACTGATTTCATGCCTAAGGCAAACTCTCCATCTCTGGGCTTTTTCAGTGAAAATTAGGCTGCACCATATACATATTTATTTGGGAGCAAGTCTTATAGAAACGTAGGAAATGTTATGGAGTTTTACAAGCTTTATTCCAAGATAATAGCGTATATAGAATTGCAGGTTTATGAGATTAAAAAGAAACAATCTTAAATGTAATTATAACCACAGGATTCCCTGTGCATCTGTATGAGTAGGAGGGTGCTGATTTTTATGCCTGCCCAACTACGTTTCCTGTTAAAATACATGGGGAAAACATACTTAGGGTTAGAGACTGGTTCCATGAACTCATGAACTCAGAGGGCAAAATTTATACTGCCAATGGATTACTACCGCATGCAATGCTTAAGAGGGTGGAGACTTTTGGGGTCAACTCTATCTACATTTCCTGGCCAAATATATGGGAAAATCCCTTTGGAAGGCAAGTCCATTTAGGATTAGGTTTCCATTAGCTCAGAGAATAAAATAGATGTCACCAATAGATTCCTAGTGCATAGATACGATTAGGAGGGTGGACACATTTATAAGCCATCCTCATATTGTTTCCTGGTAAAAGCCATGAGAAAATCACATTGGGAAGAAAGCCCATTTAGGGTTAGGGTTAGGTCTCCATGAACTTAGGCAGCAAAATAAACACCACCAGATTCCTAATCAGTATATAGCTGGACATTTTCATTCTTTTAGAGAGTTGTTGAGGCCACTTGGAGCTTTATCTGTGTCCTCAGGGTCACCTGAGTAGTGCAAATTGGTGTGGAGCCTTCTTGGTGAAAAGACTGTGTTGTAGACGGGATAAATGATGCCATATCCCTCCCCCTCTGTTGAGAGAGGGCTGTTCAATTTTGACATAGATGGCCTCTTTGACCCCTCTTTCAAACCAGCAGTCCCCTCTGTCCAAAATGTGGACCTTGCGGTCTTCAAAAGAGTGGCCTTTGTCTTTTAAACAAAGACAAAACACCTTTGCGACAACCATGACCTGGATGACTTAGAATCTCCATAAACATCTGGGAAAATCCCATTTTTGGGAAACCCCATTTAAGGTGAGGGTTAGGTCTCCATGAACTCAGAAAACAAAATGCACGTAACCAATACATGGGAAAATCACATTGCAGGGGAAACACACAGGGTTAGGGTTAGACCTGCATGAACTCACGGAGCAAAATGATGTCACCAATTGAGTCCTAGGGCAAAATATGCCTTCTGTCTCTGTCTGTAAAATACATGGGAACATCACATTGTAGGGAAAACCCATTTAGGGTTAGGGTTGGGTCTGCGTGAACTCAGGGAGCAAAATGGACATCACCAATGGATTCTTAACACATTGGTACGATTAGAAGGAGGGCCCAGACTTTTTGAACCCATGTTCTATATCTTTCCTGGTAAAATACAATGGAAAATCCCATTGGAGTTTATCCACTTAGGTTTAGGTCTCCATGAACTTAGAGAGTAAAATGAATGTTGCCAATGGATTCCTAGTGCATTTGTATGATAAAGAGGGCGGAAACTTCCATCCTGCCCTCTACATATTTCTGGATAAAATAAATGGAAAAATCCCATTGTGTGAAAATGCAGCATTATGGATAGGTCTCCATGAACTCAGAGAGCAAAGTGGACATTGCCAAAGGATTCCTGATACATTGGTATGATTAGGAGGGTGGAGACCTTTTGCACCTGTCCTTCCTGGTAAAATCCATGGGAAAACACCTTTGGAGGCAAAATCCATTTAGGATTAGGATTTTTTTAATTTTTTTAATTTATTTTTATTTATTTTTAGTTGCATTTATATCCCGCCCTTCTCCGAAGACTCAGGGCGGCTTACACTATGTCAAGCAATAGTCTTCATCCATTTATATATTATATACAAAGTCAACTTATTGCCCCCAACAATCTGGGTCCTCATTTTACCTACCTTATAAAGGATGGAAGGCTGAGTCGACCTTGGGCCTGGTGGGGCTTGAACCTGCAGTAATTGCAAGCAGCTGCTGTTAATAACAGACTGGATAAGATCCAGAACAGGATAAGATCTTCATGAACTCAGAGAGCAAAATGGACGTCACCAACAGATTCCTAACGCATTGTTATGATAAGGAAGGCCGAAATTTTCCCAGGCCACCCTCTAAATCTATCCTGGTAAAATACATTGGAAAATCCCATTGGGTGTAAAACCCAGGGTTATGGTCTATGAACTCAGATAGCAAAATGGTTGTCACCAACAGATTCCTAAAATATTGCAATGATTAGGAGAGTGGAAAAATTTCCAGCCCGCACTGTATATGTTTGTTGGTAAAATACATGGAAAAAAAACATTTGAAGGTATATTGACTTAGGGTTAGAAAGGGTAAGGTCTCAATTACCTTGAAGAGAAAAATTGATGTAACCAACAGATTCCAAGCACATTGGTATGATTATGTGGGTACTGACTTTTCCACCCTCTATATCTTTCCTGATAAACTTTATGGAAAAATTATACTGGAAGGAAAACGTACTTAAAGAGTTAGGGTTAGGTCTCCATGAACTCTGAGAGCAAAATGCAAGTCATCAATGGATTCCTAGCACATAGATATGATTAGGAGGGTGCAGACTTTTCATGGGAGGAATCTATAGGTAATCCTAACCCTAAGTAGATGTCCATTTTGCTCTCAGAGTTCATGGAGACCTAACCTTAACCTTAAGGGAATTTTTTCCCACCAGTTGGAATTTCCCATATATTTTACCATGAAAGATATAGAGGGCGGTCTGGAAAAGTCTCTGCCGTCCTTATCATACAAACACACTAGGAATCCATTGGCAACATTCATTTTAGTCTCTGAGTTCATGGAGCCTAATCCTAAATGGATATATCCCCCCAATGGGATTTTCCATTGTATTCTACCAGGAAATATATAGAGGGTGGGCTCGAAAAGTTTGGACCCTCCTAATTAGACTGATGCATTAGGAATCCATTGGTGACACCCACTTTCCTCTCTGAATTCATGGAGACTTACCCTAACCCTAAGTGGATATAGCCTCCAATAGGATTTTCCAATATATTTTACCAGGAAAGATATAGGGGGCAGGATGGAAAATTTTCCACCCTCCTAATCATACCGATATGTTAGGAATCCCTTGGCAATGTCCATATTGTTCCCTAAATTCATGCAGACTTAACCCTAAGTGGATTTTTACGGCAATGCGGCTTTTCCATGTATTTTAACAGAAACATATAGAGGGTAGGCTAGAAAAGTCAGAACCCTCCTAATTCATACACATCACACCTTTCCCGCTACCAATTCTAGGAATTCAAAAGCTTTCATTCCCTGAAAATATCTTCCAGTTCTTAGATTACCTGAACCTGCTGATGGGACAAGCAGGACAATATTTTTGAGTTAGCACAAAGGTTTATGTTTTTGTGAAAAGAAAGTCCATCATCGTACTGAATGCAGTTTTAGGTATTAGTCTGAACTTTTTTTGGCATGCTCCCGAGGATGCTACATTATTTTCCATGACATTCTTGGATATAGTATTTGTTTGCTCTATGTCAATAACCAATCATCCCCTCTCCAATTATACAGTTTCATATATGCACACTATATGTGATAGCTCAAACCTCTAGATCAATTAAATAATAGAGTAGGTGGCAGAGACCAAATAGCCGAATGCCTAGGTTGTTGTGATGCCTCAGACCTTTCTATACTATCTCATTTCAGAAGTTCAAAGGTCCAACTATGGAAATTAGTTTTGTGTGTTCAAATTCTTTTGTGTTTTTTCCCTATGAACTTTTAAAATCAAACTTATTTTGAAACACATAGAATAGTATCAGTTGATGAAAGAAAAATGCTGACTGAACATAAACAATGCTTTGCTGTTTGCATCCTAGTCAGAATGCTTAACCAATTATCTTTAAATAATTATAAACAATTCTATTTTAATGTTACTTAGAATAATGTTAGGACCACTTCTGGATATAACTTTTAAAAGAGAGAGCTTTTAAAATACAACTTATTTTGGAAAATGAAACTTTATTCTAAAATGTATCCAAAATTGCAAGACACAGCACGATTAAAACAGATAAATACATTTTATATACAGAAAGCATTAAAACACTATTGTTAATATAATTTTATACCATTTTAATGAGTTTCCATCAACAAAATTTTACAATTTAAAGACTTCAATTGCAAAACAGTTTTAAAATCATATGTATAAATTATGTCTACAACAACTCCAATACAGGTAAAGTAAAATACAAAAATAATCAATACTGAAATTCAAATACAAAACCCCAAATAATGTTGCACAGGTACATATGTACACTTGCTGAAATCATGCAGTAACACAGTGCAACAAAATTAACTGTCTTAGTTTAAAACCTATCACAAAATGGAACAACGTATCTGCAAGCAGAAGAAAATATATATTTGTAATAAATCATAGTGCATTTAGAAGTTAAATTTTATAAAATGATTGCTGAGTGATTTATTTCAAAAACTTCCCAGTTGGTTCAGACATTTCACATAACTCTAAATTACACTTCTACGAAATTAAAATTTAGAACAGTTTAAAAAGATTTAATGCCAAAACATTTCTGCCTGTTTTCAGCTTTTAGTTTTGACATCATATCTACTTGCAAGGTATCTGTATCACTTCCTTATTGTCAAAGTGAATGTTTATGAAATATTTGATCAAAATAAAAATTTAGACTACAGTAGGTGAAATTAAAGACATAGGAAGGAAGGAAGGAAGGAAGGAAGGAAGGAAGGAAGGAAAGAAGGAAGGAAGGAAAAGACACTAGACTTAATATGTCCAGTTATGTGCCAAAGCATATACATATAAGCTGTATATGGTGAAAAATGTCTATACCTAAGACTTTGACCGCAATGGTCTTGATTGCACAAAAACACATCTCAAAGGAATTTATGGCTTGAATGACATTTCAGACAATTAGGTGAGCTGGTGCAAAGTAAGTCATTTGTGAGTGTGGTTTCTTGCACAACATTAGGCCACACTGTAGAAAGTTAATG
The DNA here is from genome assembly GCF_028640845.1 of Ahaetulla prasina. Taxonomy (NCBI): domain Eukaryota; kingdom Metazoa; phylum Chordata; class Lepidosauria; order Squamata; family Colubridae; genus Ahaetulla; species Ahaetulla prasina. Next base: position 267,304,308 of record NC_080540.1, on the reverse strand, counting down.
TTCAAAGAACTGTGCAGTAAAATATTTAATATGCTCCAACAGGAATTTATTTTGCCTGGCCAGAATTTTTACATTAGCTGCCATTTGGTTTGCCACAATCCACGTTTATTGATTCCACTGTAATTTGTATTTCATTCATTTTAATTACTTTGATAAGATTCATCTATATGCTCTGGTTCTTGCTTAGAATTCTCTTGGCAAATCAAGCCAAGAGTTGAAAATAACAGATAAACCAGGGGGAGAGAGCATGATGTGCATGTGTGTAAATACATATACTGTAATATACAATGGTATGTGTATATATCTACATACATACATACATACATGCTGTATTCTAAATAGCGTTTCACATTCTGTACAAAAGGTCACTTAGACGTATATTACTGCAAAAATAGGCCAATTTTTGTATGCACACAGTCTTATAGTATTTCTGGTACCTGTGACAGGATACTGAATGAGATGCTGGTGGTATGTAAAGTCAGGAAGAAAAGTTTCTTTTTACTAAAAGGAAGCAAAAGCCTGTAGTTTTTAGTATAAAAGGTGGAGAACAGGGATTGCTAAAAATAGAAATAGTATAGTGTTAACACAATGCATATTCTAGGTAATTTTAACTATAATAATACCATTTGTTCTAAATTCTCAGCCCTACAAGGTACATAGTAATGAAATTGTTTTGAAAAATAATGGGTGCTAAACATATATATATTGCTTTTTTCACAGGTTTGTTGGAAATAACAGGAAATATTGCTGGATTGATTTTTTTTGCTGTAAAAATCAAACAGCAGTTTGATTCTTCCGTGATCTGAAACTTTCCTCTTTTATGGTTGAAGGGTACATGAGTGAACAGCAACATGAATTGCTAAGGACCAATCCCAAATATATATAACATGTATAAGAACATGTAGTTGCTGATAAATTAAAAAAAACCATACAGGTTTTTTTACAGAAGACAGACGAGAGCAATTTGGATAAAAACAGATGATGTGTTTATGATAAAATTATAATGAATATGGAAATATGATCAAGCTCAGCTCTCTCAGACTAAAAGATTATTAGCATCCCCCATTGTATTCAATATTTTAGAATTACAATTCAATTAAAATTTGTTTAAAATGTATTTAATTTACAGAATGTCTAAAAGCTTTCTAGAGGAATACATTGCTACAGAAAACCACTATAAAATAGGTGAGTGTATAAGAATATTTTCAATTCATTAAACCATTGTGCTAATATGTGATATTTTAATGTTGCAAGGTATTGTAGTTGGGAATAAATTCCACTCAAAAGTCCTCTATGATTTGCCTCAATGATTTTTCTATTTAATCAGTATGAACATTACTCATAACTTGTATTTTGTTTAAATTTTTGAATCAAGGGTTTACTAGACAAACCATTTAAGTACAGCAGAATGTTTTCATTAGCTAGCTTTCCATGAGATTCATACATACCTAAAGTAAAGTTATTTTTGACTGTAAACCTTATGCATACATACAATAGAATTTACTTCTGGACAGCACTGTTGAGGAGTTAAGATATAGTTGAACACATTTCTTAAAATCTGTAGCTTCTTTAATACATTATATGGATTGAATTGACAAGTTATACTACAATAAATTTTTGCCAGTATTTGTTATACAATTTATAAAGAATACATTTTGAAACAATTAAAGTAGTCACATTCTAAAAATTAATTGTGACTAGGACAATTTTAACTAAACTAATTAATTCCACTAAACTATATTTAGTCACACATAATTGGACCAAAATAATGTCTTCAAGGTCCATACGCAGCCCTGAGATTCAGCCCCGTTGATTGATGATGTATTTTGATTCCAATTCCTAATTTCTTAATAAATTAACAGACTAAAGTACAAGTCCTCAACTTACAACCGTTCGTTTAGTTACTGTTTGAAGTTACTATGGCATTGAAAAAAAATGAAAAAAGGACTTTGGATTTCACTTATAACTGTTGAAGCATCCCTATGGTCACGTGTTCAAAATTCTGGCTCTTGACAACTGGTATTTATGAGAGTTGCACTGTCCTGGGGTCATGTGATCACTATTTGTAACCTTCCAACTGACTTCTGACAAAATCAATAGGGGAAGCTAGATTCACTTAACAACTTCATGATTCACATAACAACTGCAATGATTTGCTTAGCAATTGTGGCAAAAAGGGTCATAAAATGGGGAACAACTCACTTAACTGTCTTGCTTAGCAACAGAAATGTTGGGCTCCATTGTGATTGTAAGTTGAGGACTACCTGTAGCAATTTCACTATCCAATCTGAATATTAAAAAAGCCAGTTTTATTTACTGTAATAATTGGATTTCTGCAAAACACTTTGCTTTTACACTGTGTAGAATATTGTTTTCTCTTCCACTATGGATGTAAGGGAGGCCCATATTCCTCAATTAGTGACCTGTCTGCTATTTCCTGAATTCTGAGAATCTGAATTTCAGTGTCATGATGTGGAAATTCATACAAGAAAATTTGTTTCTGAATGTGGCTAGCCTTTGGAATTTGTTTAAAATGAGAAACTAAATAAATTACAGATTAAAATAATACATTAACCTTCTGTAAAAAATGAATCTAACACCTATTAAGCCTTAATACGTTATCATCCTCTTCAACAGTTTTTTGTTAATGTGAACCAGTTTTTTAAAAATAGAAAATTATACCTTACATGGTTTTCCCAAGTGGTTTATTTGTTAGGTATGGAGTTATAAGCATGAACATATCCATTTTATATCAACACTTTCAAATTCTTTCCTCTATTCCTTATATTCTAACCTTTGTATGATGTGTTTCTTTCAGTAAAAATACACAGAAATACAGTACCATAAATTAATGGATAATAGATTGAAATAAGCTTGTTACTGTTAAAATTTTTAGTAGTGATATTTCACTTGTTTTGAAAAAGACCAGAGTGATGCAATATGAAACAGATCAAGGAAAGATGTGGCATAGGGCACTTTGATGAAAGGAGGAAGACAAGGCAGCTTTTCAACAGAAGTACTTGAAAAATCTCTTTCATGGTAATTTCATTTCATTGCTTTTAGACAACGGCGTCATAAAAGCACATTCTTATTCAGTACATTCATTAGTCCATAATTTAATAACTGATGGCTTAACAGACTAGCAAATTTCAAACCTATTTATGGCTATTGGAGATTATAAATTGGTAATATTTTTAATATTCAGAGATTGCAGGCCTTGAAGTATTAGGAATGTACAATAATTTTTAGGTTGTTTGCATATATGAGTTTTTCTTGGGAAGGTAACAGTCATTTTAGGGAACGAAATAATGAACTTAATTAGTTCTTGATCTGATGTTAAAAGTTGGAGTGTGTATATTGTAACCTGCTGAATATAGGTATAAAGTAAAGCATGGATTCACTAAATTATTTTTCTGCAAGATTTTGATAGCAAGCATTGAAAATAAACTTTACTGCTTACTTTTGGTTGCAGAAATGCACATGGTTTGCTACGTAATAAAAACTTGTACTTTAAATGTTCTAAACTTCTCTCATCATACATAAAAAGCTGAAACTTAGTTTTCCTATATTCTAGGAAAATCCTGAATTTCTGCTAGACTACAGTATAGTAATCTATAGTATATTATAGTCTTCCCTCTTACTTGCAAATAAATGAAAATGCTGCTTTTATCAATATTTTTATAATACAAATCTCTAAATGTGTTTAAAATTCCAAAAAATTGTTTAAAATTCCAAAAGCCAAAACCATTTTCTAAAAAACAAAATCTGGTCTTCAACATCACTTATACACAAAGACAACTGGCCAAGGATCTAAAAATAGCAACTGTAGTAGTTATCCTAGGTGATGAAATAAAAGCTAATTTTTCCACTCAAATTGTGGGATTTAGCTTTAGCTTGATAAGACTCATCTAAATTAAATCTTACTGGAAAGAGAGGATAATCATCGGCAAATTTATTAAACAAGCCTTAAGTACTAATCCCAAAAATCCCAATGCATATATAGCCGTTATTTCTCATGCCAAATTCTATGTCATATTATACATTTTTCTAAATGATGTTAAATGAGTGAGGTTTTTTTTAAAAAAAATATTGTAAATGCTCACATGGATATTCAAAGTCCTTGAGATCTGATTACAGCACACATTAAATTAGAAAAAAACTATTAACTCCAAGTACTGACATATTTTAGTGGTACAATTGGAATCTAATATCCAGAATAATTCCGATGATGAACTGTTCATATTCTTTTCTAATTTGAATTATAAACTATTTTGTTGTTGTGAACTTAATTTAAAATAAGAAACCATTTATTTTCTAAATCTTTTAAAAATACAATATTGAAATTACACAGGACATCTACAGAATTATTAGAAATTAAAATTAGTAATCTTTCAGATGCTCTTATTAAACTGAGACTGTACATGGCCCAAAAGTATATAAATATTACTATTTTTACTTTTAAAATAATAACTTTTACAAATGTTAAATCAGCATATTTAATACTGGACTGAATACTTTATTTGGCCAAGTGTGATTAGGCACACAAAGAATTTGTCTCTGGTTCAAATAAAAAAGAGTAGCACTAAAAATCTTTAGCACTATAAAGGCTAAAAATAATTCAATTTTCGATTTAATTTTATATGTGTCAGTGCACAACTCTGTTTGTCTAACTGCCTATCTATCTAGAATGCCATTGTTTGGAAGGGCATAAAATCTTAATGCCACTAATAGTGGATAACATAATTGAAGCAACCTTAAACTCAAACAAGTCCTAGTTGACAGTTCCAATGAAAAAAGACTGGCTTCACTTAGTATAAGGAATTTTCTACAGGAGCAAGACTTGATGAATCTGTTCAACAGTCAGGAAAGGTTTCATGTGCAAATGCATTAATGGTATTCCTTGGCATTGAAAGAATTAGAGAACCTGTGTTTGCATAGATCTCCATATGCACAGCAGAACATTTAGAGAAGTGTGTATTATATAATCACATTAATAATTTTACATTTTATTAAAACTGGAAATATGAATTTTTGTATTTTGATACTGAATTGTAATTTGAAATATTCAAGCTTCATCTTGTTTTTTAAAAAATATTTAATGTACCAAAAGAGTTAACATACATATTTCTATTCAATAGTCACGGTTAAAATTCCAGTGTACTGTCAACTGGAATGAAGGCTTAAGTTGTGCAATACTTTCTGATGAGTTGCATGAAAAAATACTTTTTTTTTACTTTTTCCAGATCGCCCTATATCATGGATATACTATTGTTAAAAACTATATGCCAGGTCTGCCCACAATACAATGAGTTTATTCAAAAGGGAAATCAGGGAATAAATATATAATACATTAGGACTCATAAAAAATCAGTGCAATATTTATTGGCAAAAATGTGTGACACCAATGTAAAAGAATAAAAATGTACAACTTAATCCTGTTCAAGAAATTCACCATCTAATTTCATAGTTTTGTTACATCCAGCATATTGACATATAATCACAATTCTGATAAACATAGTAATGACTTTTAAGTCAACTGAGTTTTGATGCTAGGTTGTAATCCATACAGATACAAAACAGCTACTCTTATTAACCAAATAGCCACTCCCTTGTTATAGCTATGATTAATTTCCATTCCTCTGTTTTCAAAAGGATTTGGTATATCATTAATTGTTTGGTGCTACGTATGCAAGCGATGTGCTTATTCCTTCCTCTCTTCTTTTCATGGCATCTTCTACTTAATGGGTTAATTCTGAGTTTTGGAAAATCATTTATGGCTGTTGTATTAAGAATATGATTTGTGCTTGCCCTATAAACCAGGATTTTAAGGAATTAGGATTTGATTGATTGGCATTTCATGTGAGCCAGCTCATTGCTTACTGTAACTGGATTGAAATATGCATATTAAATCAGCATTACATCATTTTTCTTAAAAACACAACAAGGTCAATTTGTAAAAACTTTAACAAAAAACACCTGATAACTAAATCAGGTGCTTTTGGATGTCAGCTGTTCTAGGTTTAATTTTTCATTGGATCTAGTATAGAGATGAGAAAGTATTTGGGGTGCACCAATTAGGCCAGGATAGTGGCAACCAAAGGTTCAGCTGATGATAATCTGATGAATCAGGCAAAAATGAAAATCTTCCAACTAGAAATTGGTTACTGTGACCTAGAAGCTTGAAGGACCATTTCCTTTTCTGTGATAGTCTGTCATTGTTGCTGAAGCATAGGACTTGGTGAAAGTGAGGTAAAGGAAATTATACCATCTTTTCTGAACCTATATGTGCAACAAGTTGTGAGAATAAAGAAAACCACACCAAATTCAATCATCTTTGATTTGATTTTAAAGCAAACATTTAAATTCATGTTAAAACATTGTAGGAACCATTAAAATGGATTATATCCTGTATGTTTATTACTTGATACCGAATCTATTTCTGGGATTTTAAATTTTTGTGTGTGTTTGAGTGAATGTGTATCTGTGTATGTACACACATACATACACACACACACACACACACACACACACACACACACATGGATTATATCCTGTATGTTTATTACTTGATACCGAATCTATTTCTGGGATTTTAAATTTTTGTGTGTGTTTGAGTGAATGTGTATCTGTGTATGTACACACACACACACACACACACACACACAGCTCCACGCTATGAAATCAATTTTAATTTACTTATCATTTTTTTCAGTAACTTCTAGCAAAGTTTTCAGAATATTTCTAAAGAGACACAGGTAGGAATAAATTTGATTTTTTTCAGGAATATTTTTAAGCAGGAAACAAAAGGAAGCTGATATTCTGATCACATATAATCCTTTTAAGAAGAGTCAGTCTCTCTCTCTCTCTCTCTCTCTCTCTCTCTCTCTCTCTCTCTCTCTCTCTATATATATATATATATATATATATATATATATATATATATATATATATATATATATAGCATTAAACGTTCCCAAGGTAAAGTATAAGTTCATCTTAATTGTTCTAAATGCACTCTTTTGAAGGTGGGAATTAGAATCACGGCATTAAGGTTCATATAGGACTACACCACATATAGTACATGTGGAACTTTAACATGTGAGAAATAAATCAATGACTGAAAATCAATGATCTATTTTAATTTTGTTCTTCATATTGCCAAATTCTATAAATAATTTACTAGAACATACAGAAGAATCTAAACAAAAATACAATGTATAACTAGCATTGTCATTAGATATTATGTGCACAGCATTCATAGTTATTATTTTATGTGGTGTACTGGAAATGAGTTACTGGAAAAATTAGGCACAGATATTTTTACATGCATAAAACGAGTATCTGAAAAACTAAGGATTGGGTATAAGGAATCATATCCAAAACTGCCCTTCAGTTCAGAGAAGACACCTTATTCCAGCAGAAATTCCCATAAACAAAAGGACCTGGTTCCCATTTTGTTTTCAATTCCCTGGAATACATTTTTGAAAGAGAAAGAATAGACAATCTCTTCCCTCGTTGCATTCATGGAAGGTTTGGTTGAATCAAAAAGCTTTTCCGAAGAAAATATCATCACTGGATACTATCTAGAATTATTATCTTGTTCCAAGTGTTCAATAAAATGAAAATAAAACATTTTGGAGTCATAGATTAAATTTTGTAAAAATATAAACATGTGTTAGGTTGCACATTGCAATTTTACTCAGCTCTTCAAGGTTAATTTAGAAGCAATGGTGATACTTAAGAGCCATGCCCAAAGTTTTATTAGGTATCAGGTTTTGCTTCCATGATGGGACTTCATTTCCCTTTTTCGACTTTCCTGGTAAAATCTAAATTTGCTCTATATGATTTCTTAATCCTTCAGAGCAGATTTGATGGTTGGTAGGTGAGAGGAAACATATGTTTCACTGGTGGATTCTATTCTGCCTGGAGTGACATGATGGGATACTGCCCCAAGTTTTCTTTAACACCAACACAAAATTTAAAGAATGATCTCCCCCCCTCTTATTTTTTTAAAAAACAATCCAGATTAAAGTTTAAAACTGCTTCTTATTCAAATATTTTTTCATTGCAATTTCAGCAGGAAGTATAGATTGCAACTATTGTAAAATTCTCCGTTCCTTCTTATAGGTGGAAATCAATTCTTGCAGTCAACACGTTTATTTCCATATTTATGGAAATAAACGAGAAATTTACAGTACAAGATATGCAGATAATGGAATCTGCTACTATATCGGAATTACCAAATGTTATAGCAAAATTGAAAATAGGAATAAATATAAAATAGTTAACTTTTCACACATCATTTATTTGCCAAAAACAGGATGGGGAAATTATCATGCTTTTCTGATATAAAGCACCTTAAATTTCTCAGTTATTTGGAACTCAAGAAAAAATGATATTAGATGAAATTTACCATGATCTTTTAACATAAAGCCAATTAAAATTATTTTCAGATTAATAGCTGCATTTGTTTTTGATGCAACAGATGAAATACCTTAAGCCAACATTAAAAGTTTATGTAATAAATTTACCGATCATTAAGATAATACAGGACTTTTAAGTTTACACTGATTTTAGAAACATCCAAAGTGATTTAATAATATTGATAAAATATAGATAGTGAGATGGAGATAAAGCCAGTAAGTATAGCGAGGGAAAGTTACTTGTGTCTCTTTCACTTTGGCCTTTGAAATAATTTGAATATGCATAAGTAATCTCGGGAGACTATGATGGATATTAGAGGAAAATATTGTGCCTAAGCAATACACTATATAGCTGTTTTTATTATAATTAGAACACCTGTGGAAGATCATACTAAGTAATTCCCCAAAATTGGAATCCTGCCAATTTTTATTCCTGGATGCAGCACTTTAATCAAAGCCCAACAACTATTTTGTATTTCTCTGCATAGATCAAAAAGTTGAGCTAAACTCAGTCATACCATGAAAGCAAATATTAAAAGGATATGCATCCTAGTCCTCAAAACATAACTTGGGAGTAAACTTGTTTTGATGTTTACCACCATGCAAATATGTTTAGTATAGCAGTATTAGACATTTATTAAAAGTAGGACACAAAAGTCTTCTTATTTCTTTCTCAATTTCAGGAAGGCAAAGAACAAATTTAACACACTTAATTTTTTTTCTTGAGTAAGTGTAGTCTTCAATTCAGATGATTACTGGTATTAAATAAAATTTTATGAAAGCCCTCTTATAAGCAATTTTATTCCTAACCATGATGGCTGACAATGACAAAAACAGAATGTATCTGAGATCAGTTTTTAAAAAATAACTTACAAAGCAGTGATATACACAGCACAAAACAGGTCGGATGGGAAGAAGGAAGCAGTTCTTGTGAAAGATAAAATGTAAACGTAAAAAAGATGGAATAAAAGTCCCTATTTCTTATTTCTACTTAAGATGTCATGTGATAATATTTTACAACGTCCTGCAGGTCTATATATGTATGTGCTCATATTTATGTCTCTGTAACACACACATACATACACCTATCCCTACATATACATACACAGATAATTGTTTGCAGTTCAGTCTTGGGCAGCTCTGATATGCCACATATTATAGCTGAAACCAGATCAAGACCCACTTTCTTCACAAAACAGGGAAGATGGTTGGAAAATAATGGTGGGTCCAAATGTGGCAGAAATCTTTTCTGTTAAACTGTACACAGGGATGAATATTTTTTCTTCTTTAGTAGCTCTCTGGAGAGGGCCAACTCAGTGCAGCCTTCACGAAGAAACTTGGTATTGGATCACACACTCATTGTCATGCTGGGGGAATACTGAAAAATAGGAATCCACATTTTAGCTACAACTCATTTACCAAGATACTAATAGTGAACATGAAATGCAAGTATCATGATTAATAATAATAACAACAACTTAACATATGACTACTACTCCTAATTTAATGTTAACAATTTAACATAATGTGATATGTATCTGGCTTGGCAATGAAGATAAGTGTTGTACCTTATTGTCTATAATTTTGCATGCCATATAATATTTGATTAAGCAAAATTGTGCTAGAAATCTCTGAATTCTGAAACCCCTTAAGTTTCTCATGATTTATGATAGGCATTAGTTTTGTTTTCTCCTGCTGCCTTTGTTGTGAAAATTGTGTGCAAATTGATGTGTATATATATTTGAATGTCTGTTAAAGTAATGTAATCTAAATTAGTATGTAAAATTTAAAGCAGAATATGTTTTTCTACTATTATAGCAGGAGTAGCAATCAGTCACCAACATGGTTTATTACCCTTCTCTTCCTTCCACTATAATATTAAAAATTGTAACATTTCCTAAGATCATCAAATTGCACAAGATTTCAGTCTAATAAACTATTGGGATCACATAACAATGGCGGGCAGGGGGAATTGGACAACCAAGTCCCTCCCTATGTCTTGATGACTGAAATGGTTTAGAGTTACTGATAATTTCTTGACTAAGTTACTGAAATTCCTTATCCAGTGTATACAGTTACACAGAATTTGCTGATTTCAGTATTTTAACTTCATCATTTCACTTTAGCAACTAATGAACTATTACAATAATTTTATGGTTATATCACTATGTTAAAAAAAATGTGATACTGTTTCAGAGGGAGATTCTTCAGTTAGATTAATATCAAGGTCTGACTGAAGAGCTAGCCATAGAAAAACTGCAGCAAAGTAAAAATGTAAAGAGCTTTCTTCCTCTCCTACTTCTTGTTTAACTGGCAATTTTAATATGAAAATCATACTGTACCAAAGCAATAACAGCAATAATTTCAATCAATTTTATTACAGTCACAGACCAGCAAAAACAGTAATAATTTATACAAAGTGATTACAAATATGATTCCATTAAATTGTACGCATTTTCTTGAATTGAAAAAGTTCTGCTAAAAGGGAATAATAATTTCATGGTAAGGAAGAAATATTTATTAATCACACAGGATGAAAATCTGATATTTTTATTATAAAGCCAGTTTTATCTAATCTGGAATGATAAACCTTAAATCCGAGTTATTACCATTGTATGTAACTTTTGTATTAGTGTTTTTCTCACTGTTAATTTATATCAAAAATATTTACTGGAAGTGAAATAAACATAAAATTATTTTTATATACATAAAAACATGTTAAGAATGTTTATAAACTATAAATTGATTTATATCACATTATTCTATTAGAATATAGAATAATGGTTTTAATTTGGTTTTAATTCAAGAAATTTGGTTTTAATTCAAGAATTTGAATGTCCTAATACAAACAGTAATAAGAAGATCAGATCTATCTGTAGCAGGTTGTTAGTTCTAACAACATTTAATTTCATTTAGAACAAAATTATTGATAGACTGATGGACAAATGTTATTTTATTTAGAATTAAATATGAATCAAATAACTCTTCAGAAAAATATATTTTAAAGAGTCTTAAAATAAGCATTGGCAAAAATTTATCTTAATAACAAAAGTTGGCCTAAACAAGTTAATTCTAAAAACTATTGCTCAGAATATTATTTCCATTTTATTTTTTGGAAACTACCTGATCATCATTATCCTTTCCATACACTAACTGGATCCATAGGCAAGACATAATTTATTATAGTTCGGTTCTGCTGCTTATTATGTCATATACATTTCTGATTCTTTTTCTGTCTTTATAACCTCAAATCAGGTAAATTTGTTCTAATGTACAACATAGAAATATATATCTCAGTTGTTCTTTTAAATTTATCCTAAGGATCAATTCAGGAAATGTTATGCAGAATATTTAGTCCAATGTTGGCTAAATGTTTTGTGGAAAAAGTTGTGGGGCTATCAATTATTTCAATATATAGAACAAAATATATTTTGAAATATATGAAATATATAGAAAAAGAAGAAGAAAGAGCTAATTTCAAACAAAACATCTTTCATACCGGTCCTCCTGTTTCAGTAAGATCTTAAGATGAAATGTAAATTAACAGAATACATTTGATATGACTAAAGTAGGTAACTGAATGTAAAATTATTACAATTATTGTTCTGTGAAATTATCGATTTCTATTTAGCAAAATTGAAATTAGTGCTTATTATAACATTGAGTATCATACTTATTTTTGTTAACAAAATAATAATACAAGTGACAACATAGGCAAAAAACAAACATATTTTTTCTTACATTGTCACTGTTATAGTTTTTATTTTTGTTTATTAATAATAGAAGAAATGGGGGAAAGAAATCTCAGTTTATCACTATTACATACTTCTTGGGCAGTATTTTATTTGCTATAGGTTCAAATTTGTTGAAACATCAGAATTAGCTTTCAATGCAGAAATATATGCAACATAGCCTCATGCTGAATGAAAACACTATTTTGATTCCATCTTTCACACTTCATACACACACAAATACAGACCTTTACACATATGAACAAAAAAGTGTGGGAGATAATATTAAACAACATTACAATGTCTATACTACAATAGACATATTAAGTAATGTTAAATTTTTCAAAATTCATACGCAATTGCCCCATCATTCTTCTATTTTTTTAAAATACTGAATTATATTTTTTCAATTAACACCTAACTGGTCTTAAGCTTAAATTTAGATGTTATACAATCCCTTGAACAAATTCTTCTTCTTCTTTACATTAAATGGAACTAAATTTATATTTTATTTATTCATTAAATTTATTTGCTACCCATCTCACCACAGGTGAGTGATGGCTTTCAACATAAAAGGCAATAAAACCATAATAATTAGATAATTCAAATAACAATTTATAACAACTTTATGTCCATTTACTGAGAAGTAAATCTTGTAGCACTCATTCACATGTTTTACAGTACTATATACCTAGTTTTTTATTTAAAAATACAAACTTACTGGCCATAAATACTGTACAAAAGTGATTTAAGAAGGTTGTGGAAGTTTTTAAAAAAGAGACTGGACAAGTACCTTCAAAGGATCATTTAATTAGTTTTCTTAACCACTATAGACCAAATTATCTTCCTGAATCCTTCTACCTCCATCATTCTGTGATGTTAATAAATATGTTCAGGGTTGTCTTACTATGATTCAGCATATAAAGCAAATGTATTGTGTATGTATCATTCCTAGTAATATTATAGGCCCATGATGGTGAACCTATGGCAGGCATGCCATAGGTGGCATGCATAGCCATATCGGTGGGCACGCCAGCTCAGCTCCGGCGTGCATGCACATGTCAGTCAGCTGATTTTTGGGCCTTCTGAGCCCACCAGAAGTAGGGAAACAGGCTGATTCCTGCTTCTGGAGGGCCTGGGGTGGGTGGGGAAAGCCTGTTTTTCTTTCTCACCTGGCTCCAGATCCTCTCTATGCATCTAGGAAGGGCGAAAACAGCCTTCCCCAGGCCCTCTGGAGGCCCAAAATGGTCCGTTTCCCAACTTCCGGTTGGACAGGAAGTGACTTTTTTGCTATTCCCAGCCTCCAGAGACTCCTAGACAGGCTCTGGAGGCTGGGGGAAGGAAAAAAGTCACTTCCTGTCCAACTGGAAGTTGGGAAACAGGCTGTTTCGGACCTCCAAGAGAATGGGGAAGGCTGTTTTCACTCTCCCCAGATGCATAGAGAGGATCTGGAGCCAGGTGAGAAAGAAAAATGGGCCTACCAAGCCATTGCGTGCCAGGAGCGGGGAAGGGGGGAAGGGTGGTTACATGCACGGGGCAGAGCCCATAGAATTATGGATGTGGGCACGCGTGCACACGAACCTCTCCCCCCAATCCTGGCACGCGATGGCAAAAAGGTTAGCCATCACTGCTATAGGCAATAGTAATGGAAACTGCAAAACAAACTTAACATAAGTGTTCATAACTTGATTTCTTTCCACATTAAACATACAGCCTTAATCTCTTACGGGTACAGGAATTCGTAAGTATTATTATACATGGCAACACCTAAAATGATGAGGTAGAGTTGTACATCCAGCAGAACAACCAGAATAAAAAATAGAGTACTTACACTTTCACTCTGAAAAGGATTTAGAAAGTTACCCCCCATTTCACCATCATCTCGAGGAGTCCCAGGCTGATTGCTCATACTCATATTACTTGGAGAATTCTATTTGGAAAACAAGACAAGAAAATTAAAAGCATAAATCATATGAAACTTTTTAAAAGCATCCCATGAGAGATACTTTTCTTTCACCCACAAGTACAATGCCCTCATTCTCAAGGATGAGAAAAACACATATCCCACAGGGATTATTTTATATTTCCCAATTTTTATAAATATACTGAGTGGGGAAGGGGTTCCCCTTGTACACCTGTATATATTATGTAAGGCTAGTTTCATGTCCATATTTTAATCTTGGCAAAAATCACAAAGTCATGGGCAGAGCTGATGATTTAGGGCCCCACTATACAGCACAAGAAGCACCAAACCTAAGAACTGTTCTGAAGCCAACCATGACATTTTCATTCCTCTTAGCATTGAAATGCTGGCAGATGTGCAGAGATTACATGAAACCAATCCATCATCTCTTAACTGATCAATCAGAGATTGCAAAAGTTGTATTCAATAGTTCTGAAAAAGTTTTTCAATCCTGAATAGCTGTTTCAATTTATCTTTCTTTTTCTGAAAATTGTATTGGGACAGAATGGGAAACAGGATTTTATTTACATTTTAAGGCTGTCCAATTATGATGATTCTAGATGCCCATTTGCATTTAAGTTAGACATACAATTCTTTGGGTGAGTCCCCTGAAGACTTCAACTGACCACACTCATTGCTCAGGTGATGATTTAGCAGAATTATCAAGCAGGATTGTACTTTGGGTTTCATAATGAAATCATGGCCCCTCCTCCCTGTAGCACCTTACATGAAATGCCTCGTCTTTTTTCTTTCTTAACTTTAACTTCCTTAACTTAAGAGTGAATAATAAGAAAGACAATTCAGTAAAATTGTTTGGGTCTTTACCAAAAAGAGAATGAGAATAGTGACTGTTTGGTGAATAGCTGCTTTGAAAAAAAACATGTTTCTCTCAAATCCATCATTTAAACAAATATTCTAATATGTACAATTGGAAAATCACTGAATCTTAGAGGTTAATTGATTGGATTGTTTATGATTAGTGATGAATTCAAGGATGCTGAAAAGTTTTGAATGTGGGACAGATTATTCATTGTATTAAGAATAGATTTTGGAAGAAAATGATGGTAGAATAAAAAATGTGAAAGGAATGAAAGTAAAAGTAAAAATGAATACAAGAACAGAAAGCAGGAGCCTGTATATAAAAAAATTAGAAGACAGATTAATTTCCCAAGAGAATGATGGAAAGAAGATGGAATCAGAGAGAATATGGAAACCAGGGTAAGAATAATTATATTACAGCATGTCACAGATATGTGTGGAATTATGCTTGAAAAGAGGATGTTTGGATGAGAAAAATTCACTTGAGAATGTTGCGTAAAATGAGAATGAGAGAAAGGGAATTGGAAATGGAAAAAAGAGAAGTTTTAAGTACAGAGTCAAAGACAGCAAGAGTAGTTTGAGATGAATAATGGAAGACAAAATGTTATCAGATGTTAACATTGTTTTGGAATACTGTAACGAGGACTAAGCAAGATACATGTAACAATGAATGGGATTAAAATAACAGTGATATGGAAGACAAAATGTATTAAAATGAATTTATACATGCCATAAGGATACTGAAAAATGCTACAGCTGCAGGTATAGATGCTTAACTGGAGAAGTGTTAAAACATGGATATGGCTTCCTCATGGAGTGGCTGTGTGACTTGTTGAATATCACATCATTATTATTTCATTACACAAAAGAAAAGATAGCAGGAACTGATGCAAAAACTATAGGGGATTTGTTTAAGTGTGCCTGAAGAAGCATATGGCAGAATTTGGATTTAAAGAGGTGATAATGAACAAATCTGCTAAAGAACTCTGTGTTTTTATTATGAGAAAGAGTGGCTTACAGACCAGATTTTTGCTTTTCAGCAAGTCATTGAGAATGTATGAACGTGAGAAAGAAATTTCACTGTATGTTTGTTGATTTAAAGAATGTTATATAAAGTTGCTGGTCTCTGTGAGTTAAAAATAAACGCTTTGGCTCCGCTTCGTGAAGAAGCAGCTATGATTTAGCTGCTAACTCCCTAGTCTGTAAGCTGTCAGGACATCGTAAATCTGAGTCCAACAGCTGGATTCTTTCCTTCGGGTAAAGGAGGAAAGTTGAGCAATTAGGTTTGAGGTAGAGATGCCCTAATAAGCTTTTAAAGCTTGTGGGAAGTTCTCCTTCTATAACCTGATAAGCTCCTGGCTAGGAGAGGCATTTGCCTTTATGGTGAACAAACGAAGCGTCCAATTTCCATGACAGAAATTGTTTTAATGATGGATTGGAACGTGGACGGAGCAGAAACTGGCGTTCTAGCACCTGTGTGCCCCTGAGGATTTATTTGCTGCGAAGATAGGAGAGAAGAAAGCAAATGGCGGTTTTGTGGAATGTGTGTTCTGAAAACGAAAGTAGAAATGCTTATTAACGTCTAGTGTTGAAATAGAAGAAAGAAGATACACAGAAATATACTGACTAAACGGAAGATATGAGAATTTTATGATTTATATTTTTTCTTTTTCTTTGGGATTATACTGATTTAGAAGAAAGATTTTTTGAAATTTTTTCTTTTCTAAATATTTTTTCTTTTCTATTGACCTGTTATTAAGTTATATTTAAAAAAAAAAAAAGGCTTTTAAGCAAATAGTGCTAAAAGTGTGTTGAAAAAGAAGATATATAGGAAGATACTGACTAATTGGAAGAAATGAGAATCTTATGATTTATATTTTTTCTTCTTCCTTGGGATTATAGTGACTTAGAAGATAAGTTGTTTGAAACTTTCTTTTATAATTTTTTGCTTTCTTTTCTTGGTCTATTATTGTTATCCCTTTTTAAAATGGCTTTTAAGCAAATAGTGCCAAAAGTTATTAAAACTTTGAAATTTCTTCAGCTCAGATTCAAAAATTAAAAGAAGAAATCAAAAGGAAGTAAGAAATTTTTACAGGAGTTTTGGAGAGTCACTTTTAGAAATAGATCAAAATTTGATGAAATAGAGAAAGAGATGTTGGATTTCAAGGAAGTGGTGGAAGAGCAGAAGAGGAAATGAAAATGGTAAAGGATGCAATTGCAAATATTAAGTTCTTGTATTCAGATGCAGGATGATCTTGCAGAATTTAATAAAGCTAATTTAGAGCTGCAAAGGAAAATAGAAGAAATTCAAAAAGATAAAAATAATTGGAACTTAGATAATAAGATGGAAGATATAAAGGCAAAGGTAGATAGGGCAGATGAAGAAAGAGTAATATTACAATATAGATTAATGGAATATGCTATAAGGGTGAGGGGGTTGAAACAAAATAGGAAGGAAAATTTAAAGGAGATTTTACGCAAGCCTTTGCACAGATAAAGGGTGTGGAGCCAGAAGATTTTGAGATTAATATTGAAAGAATTTATCGTGTTAATTCTTGGTGGGCAAGACAAAATAGAGTACCTAGGGATGTGGTTATTTATTTTACAACTAAAAGGTTAGGTATGAAATTTTGCAAGCCTTTTATAAAATAAATTTCAGATATTGGGACAAGATATAAAATGATGAAGGAAATTCCTCCTAAAATGTTAAGAAACAGAAGAGAATTTGCTTTTTTGGTGGATGAGCTTAAGAAATATCAGATACATTTTAGATGGGAAGTCCCAATGGGTTTGTCAGTGAATTTTAGAGGTAGAAAGTATTTTCTTAATTCTGTTATGAAAGCGAGACATTTTTATATTAATGTTTTAAAGAGTGGGAATCCTTTGTTGTTAGATGCTAAGTTAACTGGTTTGGAAATGATGGAAAATAGAATGGGAGAGGGGAGGAATGTTTAAGATGTGAATAGGATGATTATGGTTAATTTTTGGAATTGATCTGTTTAGGATATAAATTATAGGATTTGTGTTATTTGCTATTTGTATGGTATAAATCTATAGGATGATATTACTCAATTGTGAAGGTTGAAAAGTGAAATTTATGAATTTAGATAATGTGGATGTGATGATTTTAATTGTTTACTGTTATATTGTGGATGTAGTCTAAATGATTATTTGTTTGATATTTGATTGATGGAGTAGTATTGGAAGATTGAATATTAAATCTTATGACAATTGAAGAAATATATAAGTGATGAAAACTTGAATTTGAGAAGCTGGATTGTAATTTAAGAAATGGATTTATGAAATCTGAAGGAATATACAAGTGGGCGGGAAAAAAAATTTGAACTTTAGAAGATGGACTAATTTTTAAAATGGACTATAAGACTATAAGAAGAATGGACATTAAATGTTATGGCAATTGAAGAAATATATAAGTGATAAAAATTTGAGTTCGAGAAGATGGACTGTAATTTGAGAAATGGACTTATGAAATTTGAAGGAATATATAAGTGGGAAAAGAAAAAAATTGAATCTGAGAAGATGGATTAATTTTAAAAAATGGACTGTAAGAAGAAGCAATATGTGAAGTTGGTATTGTTTCTTCCCCCTTTTTTTTATTATTATATTTATTATTCTTTCCTATCTTTTTTATTTTTATTGTGAGGGGATCTATAGTTTTAAATTTTTTTTAAGGTGGGAGGTTATGTATATTTTGTATACTTTAGCTTGTGATTGTTGGTGATAATACCCGGTATTTGCTCCGGGAAGTCTGGGGGAAGGGGAAGGGGAGGGGGGGGAAGGGGGAAAAAATGAATCAACAAGTGATACATGGGCTGATTATTAATGTACAGTAATTTTTGAAGACATGAAATTAAAAAATTTAAAATGATATTGGGGATGCTCGACTGCCATTTTGGGAAGAAAAGGAGAGAGGAGTAGAAGGAGGGAAGAAAGTAGATAGGAAAGTGTAGAGAAGGAGAAGGGGAATAAGAGGGTTAGATAGGGTGGAAGAAGGGAGGAGTGGAGAAGGAGGAGAGGAAGTAGTAAAGTGAAGGGGATGAAGGATGGGAAAGTAGTAGAGGGTAGAGAGGGAAGTTGTGTAGAAAGGAAGTGGCAGTCAGGCAGGCCTGAATTAGTAATAAATAAAAATTAATGATTAATGATGGATAATAGTTTGTACATAAATATGATGTTGAAAAATGGAAATTAAAAAAAAATTATTTATAAAAAAAAAGAATGTTATAAAGTAAATATGCTTAAATTATGAAATGTTTTTCATAAATATTGATTGGATGTTGATTGCTGAAAATGATAAGAGCAGTATATAAAGGAAGTAAGGCATTTGTGAAAATAAATTGAATGCTTAATACATAGTTTAACACTGCAGGGAGTGAGAGTGTCTCCTTGTTTGTTTGTTTAATAAATGTGCAAGAAATGCTTGTGATAGCAAAGATGTTTGGCTGGGTGCAGAAATATATACTTTTGCATGCAGGCACATAGTATAATTGACTGAATACAGAAATGTGATAATGGAACTGTACATGGATGTGCAGGAAGTAAGAAAGACATATCCAATAAGTATAGTGAAGAGTTTAGGCCTAAAACTAATTTTAACAGTTTTCTTCTTTTTATATTATGCTTTTAATTTCTTTGACTATCTCTTACTTCTGTTCTGCATTGTGCCGTTTTCCTGGAAGGGAATAGGGTGATGAATATGTATGCAGGAATTATCTTTGACAAGATCAACTATGAACTTTATGAAGAAGAAAAAAAAAGGACAAACTATAGCCAGAGTCACCCATAGTTTAAGGAGGAAACCCTTATAAGTCAAGGAAAACCACTTGGAAAAATGGGAATATTTTAATTTATACCTGTTTTTAGAAAGAAGGCCGATATCTACATTTCTATGGTTTGAGACACAAATGTAGCAATAAAACTCAGCCACTTTAATGAAAATTAGGTTTTAGTTCATGAGCCACAGATAGAAACAATGTACATATTCAGATTTCTGTTGTTAGGAAAACTGGGATATCTTCAAAATCAGCATAACCATTTTCATTTTAAAATAGATATTTTAACAGTCCTTTTGCTTAGAGGAAAAGCAATGTTAAAAATAAAATGGATACTTACTTTGGAGATACTGTCCATATCTCCTGAGCCTTGAATTAAAAAAGAAACCTCAGTTTAATTAATTCAATTTAAACAGTGCATTCAGTTAAATCTTAAAACATCTTTCACTTTGCCGCACTGATGATTTTAGATTTAGAGGTCTCAGAAGTTCTCATGTCTGAGATCCTAGTTCTTTTTCAGATTGCTTTCTGAAGAATTGAAATACATACATACATAAATAAATAAAGACATGTTTAGAAATCCTAATCTAAGAAGTTGCAATAGGAATAATGCTCTACATACAAAACTACATAAAGAATAGGCGTTATGTAATTTAATTTCACTTTGCGGTTGCACTGATGGTTCTATCTCAAATAGTATTGTTCAAATAATGTTTGTATGCCTTTTCCACTGATGGTAGCATGCCTGCTATAACAATTTTTTTTTATTTTTTTATTTTGTCGCAACAGTATATATAAGCATAAGCATGAAATAACTATATGACATATAAGCATATACATAAGTATAAACATGAAATAATTATACGAGTTGGAAACAATCAAGGAGAACATTAGGACAGGAACGGTAGGCACTCTGGTGCTCTTATAATTATTTATATGCTGCCTACTCAAAGAAATCAGGAGATCTTATAATAGTTCCATTAAACATATCCATAAAAGTTATAAATGCTAAATCATTAAGTATTTTTAAAAGGCTGCTGCATGCCTCCACTTAAACTCAATTCCTAAAATGTCTGTGAAAGAGGATGGCTAATGGATAAAAGGATGGAGGTTAGCCTGACTTAACACAATGAACTATTCCAAAGTGAGATGGCTCCTGCTGAGAAAGCCATTTTCCGGTTTTCCAATTCCCTGATCACTTTCAGGATGGGCAGCTGCAGCTTTCTGTCCTAGCTCTAGTCCTATATTCTTTCCAAAGAAGGTGGTAAACTAAGGATCA
Source organism: Ahaetulla prasina (assembly GCF_028640845.1). Lineage (NCBI taxonomy): Eukaryota > Metazoa > Chordata > Lepidosauria > Squamata > Colubridae > Ahaetulla > Ahaetulla prasina. The sequence continues at coordinate 267,283,303 of NC_080540.1, read as the reverse complement.
ATTTCTTGAACTGAAATCTATTGCCAACCAAAGCAGCTCTCATGAAATAGATGCATTATAGCAGGAGTGTTCATTGAGGGCTGCATCAGGATTGTGTTTAATTTTGGGTGGTGTGGGGGGCATGACCAGAGTGGACATGGCCAGTTTGACATCACTCGCTCAGTTTTCAGCTGTGATGGCCTCCTGTAGCCTTCTGCCTTCAAAAATAAAACCAGGTCTGAGCACTACTTTCACTGGCAGAGGCACCATGAGCCGGTCTTTTGCTGATTCCAGGGCAGCCCCACGGGCGAGTCTAAATATCCTGAGGGCCAGATCCAGCCCATGGACCTTCAGTTTGACATCCCTGCTTTAAAATTCCTACCTAGCAGAAGACATGAATCCAAAAGAACCCACACACTACACAGTAGCTCTTTCTGCTAGAGTGCAATAAATGAAATTTCCATAGAACCAATGGGTTTTTGTACGAATAGTAACTCAACCTCAGCTTTTTGTCCCATTCAATCTGTCAAAGCCTCCAAGCACTGCTCAGGATTTACACAGCCTCTCTAATATGATCTGGGTTTGAGATATAAAGCTGAGTATCATCAGCATATTAAATACACTGCACCCCAAACCAACAGATCTTTCTTGGCGATTTCATGTTGATGTTAAATAAGAAGGAAAAGAGGCCCATGCCCTAGAGCATCACACACTTGACTGGTCCAGGCTGAGCCCCTTTTTCAAAAACATTGATTGGAATTGCCTGCAGAACCATCACTTACAGCATCCCAAATATCCAGCCCTCACAAGGTTACCATAGTTGATGGCTGTTGAAGCCAACAGGATGAGGAAAAACACACCAATTTCTTCCCTTCTCAATATGTGCAAAACATAACATATAAAGCAGACAGAATAAAATCTATAAATTAAAAGATGTCCCTTTCACGATCATCTGACTTTTTTTTCTAATTTAAGGAGCTCATCTTTATTTGTAATTTCTAACTACTGACAAAATTTGAGAAAGCAATGAAACAGTTCAATATGATATATATTTAAAACTGGATACATTACCTAGCACAGGATTTAAAAAGGCAAATTATATCCTTACCTAGTGATCCATTCATATGATGTGAATCCATTCCACTTAATCCACCCATTGGACCATCTGACCCTGGTCCCATTGGAAACTGCAAAAAGGGCAAATACATCATATTCCAAGAATGTTAATAAATAATTTGTAACAAAGAGAAATACAACTCACAGGACATAATAAATAAATAGATTAAGAAAACGTCCATGATTAGAAATAGACAGACAGACAGACAGACAGACAGACAGACAGACAGACAGACAGACAGACAGAAAGAAAGACGATAAGAACATACAATTATTAAAATTTTGGATTTAGGGAGTCAGGCATAAATTCAAATTATGTATTTATTTTGGTTATTTACATTAGGTCTGTTGGCTCCAGGAGGTACTGCATTCATTAAAGTGTACATGTTATCTCCAGAGTTGGTTGAATCTGAAAACAAAAATGCCAAGTACTTTCAATGAAATCATGAAAACAATTAACTGTTATTTTTAAGGAAAGACATTCCAGTACTGCTTTCCAACTGATTATTAACATTCCATGAATCAAATATAAGATACTTCACAAGATCTACAGCCACCAATAATAGACATTTATTACAAAGTAATAACTATAGATTAGAATCTATAGTTTCTATAAGGGCACAAAGGTTTTCCTAATGAGTCATGATTAAGTACTTTATTTTACTTAGGAAAGAGCAATGACATTGTGAGGTAAGATTTGAACTTTCAAAATGATCATGAAGTACAAGTAGTCCTCAACTTATAACAGTTTAGTGACCATTTAAAGTTACAATGGCACTGAAAAATGACTTATCACAATTTTCCACAGTTATGACTTTTGCAGCATCCCCATGATTATGTGATCAAATTCAGATGATTGGCAACTGGTTCATATTTATGACCATGCTGTGTCCCAAGGTCATGTGATCACCTTTTGCGACCTTCTGACAAGCAAAGTCAATCGGGAAGCAGATTCACTTAACAACCCTGGTTACTAACTTATCAACTGCAGTGATCCACTTAACAACTGTGGCAAAACTTACTTAACAAACAAAATTTTGTTTTTGTTTGTCTCACCTAACAATAAAAATTTTGGGCTTAATTGTGGTTGTAAATTGAGGATTACCTGTATTCCGTTAAGTAACAGAATTTGTTGGATTAATGGCAAAGAGGTCCTTGTTGGATTGTAGGTAATATGTGTACCATTTTATTTATGAAGTACAAAAAGGTGCAGAGCAACAATAAGAATATAGGATGCTTTTTTAAAGTTTTGTTTGGTAAAGTCTCAGAGTATTATATTTAAACTTTTAAATATATACTTCTATTAAAAAAGAAATTCATCTATTTTTTGCGCCAAAAGCAGAAAATGAGACAAATACCATGTTTATCCGAAAAAAACAAACAAAAAAACCCCATAGCTTATTTATTTATTTTATCCAAATAATGTAACTTTAATAAACTGTCATTTTAGGTTAGATATGACTATGAAGGGAGCCAGTTTGGGATAATGGTTAAGGCACTATGCTAAGAACCAGAAGACCATGTGTTCTAATACCACCTTAGGTGCAAAGCCAAACGGGTAACTCTGGGCAGTCATGCTCTCTGAGCCCTAGGAAAGAGGCAATGGCACTTCTGAAATCTTGCCAAGAAAACTGCAAGAACTAGTCCAGATTGTCAGAAGTTAACGCTACTTGAATTCAGTTCAACTTTTGTAAGTACACTTTTCTTTTCAGGGAATTATTTTAAATTCAGAGTGATCATCCTCCCCGCCCCCGATAAATACAGTAGCAACAAAGTATTGCCAGCATTTTTGTTTTATATTATTATGTATGAGAGAAATGGTCCCAGAGTGAGGACACTATAATAAGGCATTCTGAAAATGTAAACGAGATCAAGGAAATTACACATTATTTCGTAACTTTGCATTAATGCCATTTTTAGGCAAACATGGTAATTAAATAATGTAGGTTAATTTCACATTATATTTGAAAATATTTTTGAAGATTTATGCAGTAAAATGTTGCTATTCCCTATGATACAGAAAGCCATAACAATTTGTGTTCATTATGGGGAAAATTAAGGAATTATCTTCCAGATTGAGAGAATGACTGATATAACTTTGGCAGTTTCCTATAAGTAATATTGTGTGTTCTATTCATGTAAACTAAGGATATCTAGACTCTATTAAGTTCTGTAAGGATATACAGTGTTTGAGAATTCTGGCAATGGCTATTGAAATGTTAAGCAAATGTTAAACTATTGCTGTGACAAACGTTGCCATTTCATTCCCCCATTAAAGTTATCTACCTGCCGGACTAGGCATGATGGGTGTTCCAGGTGGTCCTCCACCTCCTGGTGGACCCTTAAAAAAAGAAAGGCAAATCAGTAACATGAACACACCTGCACACACACACACAAATATTGTATAAGCAACATAAATTAAAAGATTTAATTAAACCATAGCTATTCTATATATCTATCATTTATCATTTCATTTTCCAAATAGTAACCTGTAGGTATAATGCAGGGGTGAAATCTAAAAATTTTCCCTACCGGTTCTGTGGGCGTGGCTTAATTGGTGGGCGTGGCTTCATGGTTCGATGACTGGGTGGGCGTGGCCAATAACAATAAATAATAAAAATAATAAAGTATACAAAACAATAAGAGGTACCAAAAACCAACTTTCACACTGCACACACACAACACAACACAACTGACTCACACACAATGTAAAAGCAGCTGCACTTCACCCAAAATGGCCCCTGCAACAAGCAGGAACCTCACACCGCCACAAAAAGCTCAAAAACCAACTTTCACACTTTACACACACACAACACAACACAACACAACTGACTCACACACAATGTAAAAGCAGCTGCACGTCACCCAAAATGGCCCCTGCAACAAGCAGGAACCTCACACAGCCACAAAAAGCTCAAAAACCAACTTTCACACTTTACACACACACAACACAACACAACTGACTCTTTCACACACACACACAAAATGCCACATACAGCTTTGTGAGATTTTGTGTGGTTTGTGTAGTTAGAGTGAAACACTAGAAACACACCAAATCTCAGAACGCTGCACAAATATTTTATTTTATTTATATTTTTTAGATCAGCGGTCTCCAACCTTAGTAACTTTAAGGTTTGTGGACTTTCCTCAGCCAGGAAAGCAGGCAGATTCAGTTGCTGACTGAGGAAATAGATTACAGGCAGGCAGATTCAGTTGCTAGCTGATGCAACTGCTGTAAAGCATGGTTTTCCCAGCCCGAAAGGAGCAGTTAATTAGGTAAGTGCCTTATCGCAGCCCAGAACCTCTTAAAAGGAGGTTTTCTACAAGCGCTTCAGCTGAAGAGCTTGTAGAAAAGATGTTTTTTAAGGTTCTGGTGATGAGGAACTCAGCTGGGATTACCAGAGGAGCCTTTTAAAACTTTTTTTTTTACAACCTCTTCAGCCGAAGAGGTTGTTAAAAAAAAGAGTTTAAAGGATTTTGATGATCCCAGCTGAGCTGCGGGATCATCAAGGGCTTTTTTTTTACTTTTAAAGGCATGTTTTCGGCTGAAGAAAAACTGCTTTTAAAAGTTTAAAAAAACAACCTCTGATGATGGCGCGGCTCAGCAGAGGCAGGGGGCGGGGAAAGTGATTTTTGCTACCTGTTCTCCGAACCACCCGCCACCATCACTACCAGATCGGGTGAGCCGGTCTGAACCGGGAGCATTTTACCCCTGGTATAATGTCACTCAAAGATTTGGTTTTTTCAGCAAGAAAACCTAAATAGCTCAGAAAAATACAATTATTCAGCTAATATATATTTTACCACCAGATCATCTCAAATTCATAGTTGTTCCTTAGTCTGATTCAGGTGGAATAGACCTATGTAGTATCTTCCTCATGAGAAAACTTGTCAACTTACACAATCAATGAAAGTTTCAAAACTGGCTTTGATAAGCAGGGTTTGGATGGATGACAGGATAGAGATATAAATAAAGCACATTCTAATTGGAAAGACTTGAGGCTTCAGCCCATGGGTACTTTTCTCTTTAGTTAGTTCTGATCTTCCATAAAATCTAACAAAATTCTTTCAAAAGAACTTTGCCAGCATTTCTCTTTATCATCCTTCTCCAATTTTAAATATATACCTTTCCTATTAACCCTTTACCTTTAAGCCTGCTCTAATTTTCTATTTATCTTTCCCCCCCCAACTTTTATATAATTGAGCCTATATTTTTGAACTTCTGTTTTTTCCTGTTCAGCACATAGCTATTTTGGTTTTTGTAACCAAAGCAAGTATTAAAAAATTAGTATATAATCAATATACAGTGGTGACTCGGTACTCATTGTTAATTGATTCTGGGAGGTGCACTTAATACCAAACAAAATTTTCCAATAAGGAATAATGTATTAGTCATGAGGTAACTGACATCAGCATTGAGTACCAAACAAACAAGTATCAGAACAAAATATTTGCATCAAAATGCATTGAGTACCAAATTCAATGAGTTTCAAGCATTCAAGTACGGAGGTTCCACTGTACTAGAAATACATGGCAGACATAATTGATGTTTTTGTGCTTTTTTCTCAGCAATTGAACATTTTAAACTGAACAGAATGATGTATGCACACTGATGAGCACTGCACACATAATGTACAAACACACATACTTACTACATAATTCCCAGGTGAAGCAGAAGAGTACGGTATCTATAAGACAGTAAGACAACAAAAATATTCTTTTCAGTTCATATAGAATAACAAGGTTTTTATAAATATTATTTTATTATTTTACAGTTAGTTTTTACAGAAAAGAAAGAATATACCCAGTTTTTCAATTAATTAATTCTATTAAGAAAGGGAATGGTAACATCAAATCAAAATCAGTCATATGGAATTACAGGTAGTCCTCACTTAAAGTCCGTTCGTTCAGCTAACTGTTAAAATTATGATATCATTGACCAGTCCCCTAAACACCCCTGTGGTCAGGTGAACAAAGTTCAGGCCCACTAAGACTCAGCCACATTTCAATTAACTTTAGGCCACTTCCCTACCTGCTGGGTGAAACTACTGAATTGGCCATTTTATCCCGCCTTTTTTGGGACACCTGGGACTTCTCTCATGCCTGCTCAGGGTCTCTATTCACACACTAACCAGGGTCTTCAAGCTAGGTCTTTCTTTTGCACTGCTACAGCTGGGGCCATCTTTTGTGTGCCAGTGAAAACTCCTGAGTGAGGCACAAACAGTATGAATGGAAGTCCTGAACAAAGTGTAAGAGAAGTTCAGCTGCACCAGCATGAAAGACGACAGTGCAAAAGAAGGACTCAACCAGTACAGTACTGGTGCACCTAACTGGGAGGTAGGTGCAGCTACCTTCTGGCAGTTAAACAGATAGCCAAAAGGTACAGATGGGGTAGAGATAGGCAGGTGGGGGGAGTTCAAGAGGAGGCAGTCCCTTACCTTACTGAGACTTGGGGCTGGGAGGGTTCAAGCTGGGAATGGCTTGGATCGGGTGGGGTCCTCGCCTAATTACTTGTGGGATTCAGTTAATGATGGCAATGGGGACTGCCGTCACTAAGCGATGCAATCTCACAATATTGTACTTTACAGATGCATTGCTTTGCAACAGAAATTCTGGTCCCAATTACCGTCGTTAACCAAGGACTACCTGTAGAAAGAACATTTTTTACAATTAGTTTTACCCTAAGTTTACATATAGAATTTCATAGGAAAATAAAATTTTAAAAAATCAATTATAAACAAAACAATAAATTTGATCTGATTGTGCAATTATTAATATGTTAGGTACACAATCAGGTACACAAATAATTAAACTACCATATTATCTAAAGACCTCTGAAATAAGAGTAATCTTTACTAACGGCAAGTACTAAAAAGACCTTTCAGGATTATAAAAACTAACATTACCATTAACCAGACAGTTACTATGTGCAAAAACTGTTAAAACAAGCACGTTTTGATTAATTTATTTTCACTTGTTTTTAACAGGACAATGCTTCATATAAATGTTTACTCACAGAATTGGCATTTGTAGGGTTTGGCCAAGGTCTACTACCTCCTGGACCCCTAAAATAAAGATCAAATTTCAGTTTAAATAAGCAATAAAGCTTATTTAACTATAACTATTATTAACTATTTAATAAGCATAAACCAAGTTCATTAGGTTGTTACTGATATTTTTTTAAAAAAGCAATTACTGAAGAAAACAAAAAAGCACAGTTGATACTGATTCCGTTTATATTTATAATTTAAATTTAAATTATAGTTTAAATTTATAATTTAAAATAAGAACTTTATACAGATTAGTATTGTAACTGCAATCAACAGACATGCCTAGAAATATTGTATGGAGGTATCTTATATAATATTCTGACAAGAAGAAGTAAATATCGTCTAAGGTATTTCTAAAATAGTCTATCCAGTATTTTAGGTAGCATCACTCTCTACCATATCTGTCTTGACTTGACCAAATCTGAGTTGTTGTATGTTCTTTATAAATCCAGTAAATCTACACTAATTATTTTAGTTACAGTGTTCGTATCTTATTGGTATACTTTTGAATGAGAGCTGTGCTTACAAATTTGTGAACCCTTTTAAATGTTCAATATTTCTACATAAGTAACAACAAAAACACAATCTGTTCTCCATACCTCCTAAAACTAGATACAGAGAACCAAATTAAACTAATGGACCAAAAATATTGCACTTGTTCATTGCTTTATTGCTTTAGATCCAACTATATTGCATAACCATCAATCTATTTCCAGCCTTGTGAAAAAGTGGTGGGATGGCAATTGCAAAGAAACTTAGAGATAGTACTACCTTACCCTTTTCAGTAAGGATTCAGGCCTGGGCAATGGACCAGAATTACACTGGTAATTCTTACATCAAGGTATGGATGGGAAGAGCATGATAGTATTAGTCTTGATGGATTTGCTGAGGACCTTCAATATGATCAATCTTGCCATATTTTGGGTCTGTTTACTTAGACACCATTCAACAGTGATTCCACTCCTTCCAGAACTGATAGTTCCAATCATACATAGGAGAAGTTGCCAAACCTAGGACAGTCTTAAACGGTGTCTACAAGTCTGACTCTTCCCCACTTGACCATTTGGGTTAAAATATCATCAATACACTGTTGACATGCAGCTTGGTGGAAGACTTGAGGCTATAAGGATTTAGATGGTTAAAAAAAACCAGATTCAGATTTAATTCTAACAAGACTGAATGACTGCTGGTTTGGAGGCCATCATCTTTAGCTCTTTGTAGTCTGTACTCCCCAGAAACAGCTGGTATGTAATTCTGGGGTTTTCTTGGATTTTCATCTTTTGCTGAAACAGCAGATGAAAGCTTTAGCCAGGACTTTTCCCTAATTTCATTCAGGTATTCCTGGAATATAAGACACAGGCAAGGTCACGTGCCCTTGTCACACGTTTGGACTACTGTAATGCATTTTATTACGGGACTGTCCTTAAAAACCATCAAGAAACTGCAGTTAATACAGAATTGTAGTCGCCCACATACTAACTGAAAATATATGGTACGGTACGTAAACCAATATTGTAGAGCTGAATTGCTGGTATTTGCTTTCAAAATATATATCCAGATACTAGGTATCAAAGTTGAAGCCCTACATGGCTTGGACCCTCATTATCTATAAAATTACTTACTTCAAATAGTAACATATTGCACACCAAATATGTGACTGCCAAGAATGCTTGTTGAGAAAGCACACTCTTCATAAGAGGAGAGGGGGGAACTTGGAGGTGAACATCTCTGCAAAACCCTACTGTGGAACACCACTTTGAGACTTAATATCTGCACTCTCAATCTTAACATTTAGCAAACTTCTGAAAACCAAGTTGTTCATAAGATATTTGAGATAGTAAAGTGTGTTGTCACACTGCTGCTAAATTATGTCATAATTTATATGCAATGGATTACTATGACACTATTTTATTACACTGAATGTGTAATAATACTGTTTCAAAGATACTAGTCTATACCACTTAAGAGTCATATGACTGAAGCAGTGTAAAAATTCAAAATAATTTAAAAAATAAAACAAAAAAACATTAAAAATTCTTTTAAAAATCAATTAGAGCTTTACATACACAAAATCTCTAAAAATATATTCTCTCACTTATGCCATGTAGGTTTTTTTTTCTTGCTGGATGCATCATACTATTGATAAAATCCTTTATTTGCAAAACTAAAAGAAAACTTTGCTAACATTTGCAGTTCTTTCACCTGAATGAAAATTAGTTCCCATTACACTGTTATGAAATAATCAGTTCTGGTAGCTAAGGAATAAGGCTAGAACTTGGGAAAGTTCTAGTTCTGCTTTAGGCACAAAACAAGTTGGGTGACCCATCATTCTCTCTGAGCCTTAGAAAGCAGGCATGGCAAACCACTTCCTAAATCTTGCCCAAAAAAAAGATTAGGGATTTGTCCAGGCAGTTACCAGGAGTCAACACTGACTCAAAGGGACCAAAAAAAGAGAAAAGTTGTGAACGCTATGTGGTTGAAATATTTTTCACATTATTCGACTTCCATCAAAAGTTAATGTATTTTAAGAAAATCTCTGAAAAATCTTTCTTCAATTTTAACGCCTAAGTATTAATCTTGGCCGTAAAACCATCTTTTATTTCTTAGTATTATAGAAAGGAAGGATTAAATCTACCTTGAGAGATTAGCATGTTCTCAGTTTATAGGTGTCTAAAAGCTCGAAGGGACTGAAAAAGGTATTTCACAATACATATGGTGGATCCTAAGAAGCCAAGCAATAATATAGTCTGACATTTTAAGCGTATTTGAAATCTTCACCTGATGTCTTGCTGCTGATGAAATAAAACCCTATGAACTTGTTAGCTTCTAATATATTGAGCATTAAAAGGAGGTTTCATATAACGCCAGATAAAATGGATATGCAAACCTATTTTATTTCAAAATGTTTTGAATATGACATGTTGCAAAACATTCTACATCTGAGCTATTTCAAGTATTTTCTGAAAGCTTGTTGAGTTGCCAAAATCATGAAGCTCCCAGATCATTTCAAGAAATCTTTAGGCTCAGAATATCCTGCCCACTCCACCAGTTAAAGAACAAAGTCCTGTTGGCATACTGATATGTTGTCATTATTGTTTGCCATTTAATCGATACATGTTTGTGTGTCTTTATTTTAAATGCGCTTACATCCCTGTCACTACTTTTAACTGAAGACAACTTCCTTATTGTGTGTTAGTGCAATTTACATTACTTACATGTTCATTCCTGGCATTCCAGGGCCACCTAAAGCATTCAGTGGGGGTCTCATTGCTCCTCCATAGTTCTGCAATGATAACCAAGGGTCAGACTACCACAAAACAAAAAAACAAAACCAAAGAGGAGGGGGAAAAAAAAGGACAGCAGGTTAATGACTTCCCTACACATCTGCTAATTGGATCGGCCACTGTCATTCATTGTTAGGTTTTTAACTGTTCAATTTATCAACAAATATTATTTCTATACTCCCTCGGATTTAAAAAACAAACCTATTTAGCGTTTTCTTCTGACCTTATTATCTTATCAAAGGAAGTAAACACATTTAATTGATTAATGAAGATTATACCATTTACAGTATAATAGCTAGCACAATTATCAGTGAAGGGCAGGTTTTGCCATTCATGAATGCTGACTGAATATTCTAATATTAAGGGACTGGGTGATTTTTAAAACTAAGCTCTTAAGAATAAGCTGTTGTAATCAATAATAGATTTATTAACTTTAGCAATAGACATATGTACTTATACTATGTAAGAAGACTTATATTTTTACTTAAAAGCATTTTACAGCAATGGACTGTTCAATAAACAGGGAAAACACACATAAATGTTAAAGTTCTAGCTGTGCTGTATTTATATACAAAGATGCACTTTCAATTTAACTATCACATCACCAACACAAACTGGATTCTAATTATTTAAAATACTATACTCTTCACAGATCTGTCCATAATTATAGCTTAGTCACCTTAAAGGAAATATATAAGGTTAATTTAGTGACTGTTATACATAAATTTTAGTTTTGGGAACTATAATTAGTCTAGATTGTCTAAAACCATAGTTCTCATTTCAGTTTCTGGAAGAAAACAATTTTGATAGTTCCACTATTAGAAATTTTAGTCATCACAATTTTATCTGATTAAAACAAATCTGAGGAAAAAGGTTATAAATATAAGTTTTCACAGAATGCTGCGGCTTTGATAGTTTATTTTAAAATTGCTGTTTTAAATTCTGTTGGCTGAATTTTGATCCTCTTCACAAATTAAGAGCAAGGTGAAATGGGAAAAATATTTTTAAAAATGAAAATCTGAGAGATTTTGGCCAATGTGACTTAAAACAAGTATAGAGCCTTAAGAAGGTTCAACATCTGTTAGGTAAACACCTGCCTAGCATGGAAAGGGAATGAGAAGGAAATAATAAGAGTTACGGTAATCTTTGTGGCATTTGCTTCCTGACCTGTCCTACCTCAAAGGGATCTACAAAGGAAAATCTGTAAAATTATCCATTTGACGTCTTTCATGTTTTTTTCTTTTTCTAGAAAGTATTTTGCATTTATTGGAGGGAATATCTGTAATATAATATTGCAGTGTGATGTAATATTAACCAAACAAATATTGGAAGCCTGATGCTTTATTTAATGTTAGGCAACTTTAATTAAGATGAGGTAAATTAATTTGTATATTTTAACCATATGTAATTTCAACTAAATGTGATTAAAACATTTAAAAAATATTTTACAAAGAACAAATGGATGTAATATAGTAAGTTATTGGCAGAATTCTATTACAAGTATATTGCCAAATTTGCTCCCAATATCAAACGCACAATGCTTCTGTATGTTCTTATCAATTTATCAATCATAAAAGTAATATATAAATGGGTTATATATGTAAAGAAGCTTTATTTACTTATAAGTTTATAACTTCTGGATGGCTTATAAGTGTACATGAACAAATATAACAGATAATTCTAAAATTGTGTAACATTCTAAAGCAATATTAAAATTAAATGTTCAGGCTTTAAACACCAAAATTGTATAAAGTTCTGACAGTTTTTAAGGCGCTGTATTTTAACAGCAATGTATCTTTGATTTCAAGTAGCGGAATATATGTACTTTAAGAATACATCTCTTTGTTTCTCTTTCTCTCATAGGAAATTATGATAAATGTGATCATATGTAAGACAATTAGAGCAATATACCTGCGGGCCTAGTGGGACCATTCCCCTAGGTGGAGTCATCCTCTGCATTGGTCCTCCCATATTTGGATGACCTATAAGATTCATGAAAAAAAAAGTAGAAATACAATTTTAATTGTTTGATCAGACTGATTCAGATTATAAATGCATTTTAATCAGAGTGAAAATTTGTCTTTTCTATGGTTAAAATATTTTGTAAAAAGTGTGTCAAATACAAACTCAATCAAGTTATTTTTCTTCCATTCAGATTCAGAGAGAATTCCTCTTCAAAGATGATGTCTCCTATTCCTCTCATTTGGGTTTGCTTAAAAACGTAGGATTTCCTCCCCCCAAACTTTAATTAAACTGCCAATTTAATAAATTTAGGAGAATAGTACTTAGGGAAAGCATTTATCCCTGCAACTCATATTGGTGATAGACAGATGACATTTCTTTTTGTTTACGTAAAGTACATTTAGATATAGTAATGCTGCACAACATAAATTGAAGAGTTGTTCAATATGAATTTTGTCAACTAAATATACCATTTTGTACAATAGGCTAAATAATGTGCAGCAGCAGGATGTATTTTAAATTATTTAAAACCTTTAATAAGAAAAAGGCTAATAAATCTCTTTAGGTTAAAAGGATCTTTAAGATAATCCTGCCGCCCCACAATCAACATTTTACAAACATGAAAATCTATGATCTTGCATGATTCGGTGAAGACAGGAAAACAAACTTTGTGGGTCCCATCTGCTAAAAAGTTCAATCTAATGGGAATTAGATGATGTGTCTTTTCTGCTGTGGCTCCTGCTCTTTGAAACATCATTCCCCCCCACCCCCCAGGTGAAGTCAATCCCATCCCTGTTAGCCTTTTGAAAGGACCTGCCACCTTGTGGATCCCATGGGAGGCTGCAAGATGGTTGTATTTTGCTGAGATGGTTGTTGTTGTTGTCTGCAAGTCTGCTTTTTATTTATTATCATGTTTATTGTTTTAAGTTTTTAATGGTTGCACATTGTTTTAATTGTTAGTTGTTCACCACCCAGAGTCATGTCCAGTAAGATAGGTGGCTATATAAGTTAGCTAAATAAATAAAACACGAATTGTTCCCTTTTATATTTAGATCATGAGAACAGCATGAATGCATTTCTTACAAAATTCTGGAAGCTGTTCCAATGTATTAACAAATGGAAGTTTGATGATAAAACTGTTATTTATTCAGTTATTTCTATTGATAATATTTCTATTGATAATTTACCTTGCTGCCGTGTTGGATCCATCCCACTAGGTAATAATGGCTGACTTCCTGGGACACCTCCTAGTGCCTATTAAAAAGTTTTCAGAGAAATTTTCTACTTGAATATCATACTTAAACAAGTTTTTAAAAGACACACAATCTATTTTCATTTTTAAAAACTCTATAATTTCACCCTAAAAGAATGGGAATCCAAAATTACCTTCTTTTACAACTAATTCCAATTTATTTTGTATATTATTTTCCCATAAAATCAAATTTAAATGTATGGTATTATAAAGACAGTAATTTATATAAAAAATTTGTTTACCTGCTGTAATAGCTTTACTTACGATATCCTCATACAATAAACATTATGTCAAATATCTACATCATAAATGCTTTTTAAGACCTGCTGTTTTCAAAAATGGGTAAAAGTTTGCCTTTCCCAGGTAAATGTTCCTTTGCATCCTGCAATGTACTGATTAAAAAACTATTACCTGATTGGGTATCCTTAAAGGTGGCCTTGGGCCTCCTGGATATCGAGGAGACATGAAAGGCTACAAAACAAGGGAAAAAATGCAATAAAAATAGAGATACAAACCTAATTCAAAAGTAAACCACATACTGCTTTAACTACATGATCATCTTTATTTATGATCAAAATACATTCTTCGCTAATGGTGATCTTGATCTGGTAACCTCTGAAGGCCTCGAAAGCCTTCTATTTATTTTCTATCATCACTCTGTACATAACTGTCTGCATATTTTTGCCAAAGTCAGAAATTTTCCTAAACAAGTCGATATATACCAGCTGTTACATATCACACTTTCTCTTCTAACCCAGGAATTGTCCAGAGGCTATTCAGAAATTGGGCAATTTTAAGAGCCTGAAAACTAGCCTCTGGGAACATTCATTCTGGTTAAGCCATGTTAAGTGTCCAAAACCAGGAATAAAGTCATTCAATTTTCACAGCTCTTTCATCAAATGGCTGCTTTGTTGTTCAACTCAAACATGTACATACTGTTACCCTGTTTTCCCCAAAATAAGACATCCCCTGATAATAAGCCCAATTGGGCTTTTGAACACATGGCAATAAGGCCAAGCGCTTATTTCAGGGTTCAAAAAAATATAAGACAGGGTCTTATTTCTGGGGAAACACAGTAATAAAACTAATTCACTTTAGTTTACACTGCATTTGTGGTCATTTGTAGCATCCCACAATCATGTGACTGTGATTTAAAATCAGCATTTAACTTCTGACTTTTGGCAAAATTGGTACATAGTAAAACACTGGTTCACTTAATGACCCAGCAATTATTTTGTGATCTCAACATTTGCTTAACAACCACTGCAAGAAGTAAAAATTTTGTCACATGGATCAGAGGTCTCCAACCTTGGCAACTTTAAGCTTGGTCAATTCCCTTCAACTCAAAACTTTGCTGGCTGGGGAATTCTGGGAGTTGAAGTCTCCCAGGCTTAAAGTTTTTAAGGTTGGAGACCCCTGACGTGGATGCCTTAGTTCACAACCATTACAGTTTATGGCTATCATGAGCAGACTCCATTATGATTGGGAGTTGGACTTTACTTAAAAAATACCTTGCATAGCCAGAATTGAACAAGTGATATTCTGCCACAATGCAATCCAAATACTTATTAGTTATTTAATAAGCTTCAGACTTTGTGTTGTTGAGTAACATAGCAAAGTCATTTTTTTAATATAAAAATAAGTTTAGAATCACATGGTTTGCTGTTTTTCATTTCCCCCCCTGAATTACAGAAATGTAAATATAAAGAGAAAGCTCTAGTCACTGTACATGTATGAAAGTTATTTATCTGGAAGAAAACTGAATCTTTTAAGCTTCAGTTGAAGGCCTGAAAGGAAAGTATTTCAGTTAAACAAACAGCTTTCCTATACTAGTTTACACTATAGAAAGAGATACTATCAATAGCACAAGGTAAATTAAGGTAATACAAAATTCCAATGGCCTTGTAGGCTAAAGCTTGGAGAAAATATTCAACTTTTAAAAACTTTAATAGTACAAGAACAATAGTGTTACTACATTAGGAATTTATATTACCAATGTAATATCATTGCTCTTTCTTTATTTTTTACCCAATAATTTTATTAAGAATTATATTAAACAGATAAAATATATACAACCCCCCAAACACAGTAAAATATATAGAAAGTGCAGCGCCCAATTAAAAAAATAGGGAAAAAATAGGAAAATAGGAACAAGAAACTTCCCCCTTCATCTCCACCAAGTATATTCAATGTTAACATTTTTATCACTGTCTCTTAAAATAAAACCAAATTTATCTTCATTTCATGCCTCACCCCATTTTCTAATTCCTCAGCTCTATTTATTAATTAGAAAGTTTATTCTTTCTCTGGAATGTACAGCATAATATGTACAGTACTATAAAATCTGTTCTATCTGTGGTTAAAAATGCAGATAATGCAGTGGCCACAAGATGGCATTGTGCTCTTATAATCATTATACATTTTTATAGACTCACAAAAAACATTTATAAAATATGACTTTTAAATTCAACACCTATTTTTACATTTTGATTTGTAACTATAAGGAATAACTTTGCCAATTTGTAACTATATAACAAAATGGAATAAAAATATTATTCACATTAAACAAATCCTTGATTTACTGGACTCATGGGAAGTAGAAAACTCTGTTAGACTCGAATGTTCATTAAATTTAAATGGGATTTGAAGCATGCGGAAAATATATTATATTTGGGTAAAATGGTTAATGGAGTTTACATATGTCTAAAATGGCATTATGCCTATGAAATTGGAAAACAGATTTTATTTCTTGCAACTAACATCTAGCAAATTGAAGGTTATCATTTCAAATTTTCTTATCCCGATATACCTTTTCAGTCACTACTAGTTACTAATATAAGCAATTTATCAATATTTTATTTTGTAGATTTTTTTACAAGATCATCCAGAATTAAATCTTTTTTAGTGTATCTCATATCAGGGAGGTATATTTTATTTTCTGGATGACTTGCCACTTACCTTTTTACATACATCTATGGGACTGATTCAATGCATCAGTGCTGAACTCATATATTTTAATTTTCCTTTAGTAAAACCCTCTGCTGCATTCATTTTAGAAAATCTTATATGGCACCATGATCATCTAACAAATAAATAGAATATTCAAATCTTGTGTAGTGTAATTTATCCATGTAGAATATGCATAAACATACATTTATTTCCTAACTGTAACAAATACAAATTAATTACAACCAAGTAATGATAATTATTTGAATATATCTGTACATTTAATTGTTACAGAAAGATCAAATACCTGGAGTGCATGTAACTGTTTAGCAATTAGAAGCAGCTAAAATGCATTTAGAACCTATTTTGATCTATATTCTACATTTTAAAAAAAGTACTAGTTCTTCTGGTGTTTATATCAATAACACATTTTTAAAATAGGCTGAACATTATCATAAAGGGTTTTTTTTAAAAAATCAATACATATGTCAACTGCTTATTAAGTCAATTTCTCCCCAAATTTCTTATCATATTTCAGATTCACCTCACAGTTCTGCAATTTATTTTTACTTTTGTTCACTTTATAAGACTGTTTTTTAATAATGCGCTCTAATCATTGAAAATTTACCCTTCATGGGAAGACTGCAAGACAATGGGCTCTGGAGGATTTAGGGAATAGCCAATTTGATCAAACTGTGGTTTCAGTCTTTAAAAGGACACTGGGTTTGTATACTTCCTTTTCTAATAACTTTCGGACTGCTTTTTTGGCTTGAATTTGAATTGAAACCCCAGCTGAGTTTCCTTGAGCCCTTTGTGAAAGAAATGTTAAATATAAGTTTTAAGATCTTTAAAAAAAATTTTTTTTTTAATAAGCAGAATACCATCTGCTCAGTTTAAACTTTCACTAAACATTCCATTTAATTTCATCCAAGTTTTACCTCCATCATATAGCATTCTTATTACATTCAGCAATAAACATTTATTGCAGCCAAAGATGGAGAAGCTCTATACAGTCAGTAAAAACAAGACCAGGAGCTGACTATGGCTCAGATCATGAGCTTCTCATTGCAAAATTTAGGCTTAAATTGAAGAAAGTAGGAAAAGCACTAGGCCACTCAGGTATGAACTAAATCATATCCCTGATGAATATACAGTAGAGGTGACAAACAGATTTAAGGAATTAGATCTTATAGACAGAGTGCCTGAAGAACTATGGATGGAGGTTCGCAACATTGTACAAGAGGTAGCAACTAAAACCATCCCAAAGAAAAAGAAAGGCAAGAAAGCAAAATGGCTGTCTGAGGAAGCTTTGCAAATAGCTGAGGAAAGAAGGGAAGCGAAAGGCAAGGGAGAAAGAGAAAGATATACCCAGTTGAATGCAGAATTCCAGAGAATAGCTGGAAGAGATAAGAATACATTCTTAAATGAACAGTGCAAAGAAATAGAAAAAAATAATAGAATAGGGAGGACCAGAGATCTCTTCAAGAAAATTGGAGATATGAAGGGAATGTTTCATGCAAACGGGCATGATAACGGACCAAAGTTGCAGGGATCTAACAGAGGCAGAAGAGATTAAGAAGCGGTGGCAAAATTACACAGAAGAACTATACAAGAACGAGCCCCTGATAACCACGATGGGGTGGTCACTGACCTTGAGCCAGACATCCTAGAATGTGAAGTCAAATGGGCCTTAGGAAATCTGAGCAACAACAAAGCTAGTGGAGGAGACAGTATTCCAGCTGAGCTATTCAAAATCTTAAAAGTCGATGCAGTAAAAGTGCTACACTCAATTTGTCAGCAAATTTGGAAAACTCAGCAGTGGCCACAGGATTGGAAAAGGTCAGTTTACATTCCAATTCCAAAGAAAGGTAATGCCAAAGAATGTTCAAACTATCGCACCATTGCACTCATGTCACATGCTTAAAATCAATGGTGGGATTCAGCCAGTTCGCACCACTTCGGGAGAACTGGTTGTTAATATTCTGAGCAGTTTGGTGAACTGGTTGTTGGAAGAAATCATTTGGGCAGAGAACCGGTTGCTAAATTAGTTGAATCCCACCACTGCTTAAAATCCTACAAGCTAGGCTCCAGCAGTATGTGGATCGAGAACTACCATAACTACAGGCAGGATTTCGAAGAGGCAGAGGAACTAGAGATCAAATTGCCAACATACGCTGGATCATGGAGAAAGCTAGGGAGTTCCAGAAAAACATCTACTTCTGCTTCATGTACTATGCTAAAGCCTTTGATTGTGTGGATCATAACAAATTGTGGCAAGTTCTTAAAGAGATGGGCATACCAGACCATCTTATTTGTCTCTTGAGAAACCTGTATGCTGGTCAAGAAGCAACATTGAGAACTGGACATGGAACCACTGATTGGTTCAAAATTTGGAAAGGAGTCCGGCAAGGCTGTATGCTATCGCCCTGCCTATTCAACTTATATGCAGAGCACATCATGAGAAAGGCGGGGCTGGATGAATCAAAAGTTGGAATCAAAAGATTGCCGGGAGAGATAGCAACAACCTCAGATATGCAGATGATACCGCTCTAATGGCAGAAAGCGAAGAGGAACTAAAAAGCTAAATGCGGGTAAAGGAGAAGAGTGCAAAAGTTAGCTTGAAACTCAACATTAAAAAAACTAAGATCATGGTATCCTGCCCTCTCAATTCCTGGCAGATAGATGGGAAAGAAATGGAGGTAGTGACAGATTTTATTTTCCTACGCTCCAAGATCACCATAGATGGGGACTGCAGCCAAGAAATTAAAAGAAACTTGCTCCTGGGGAGGAAAGCTATGGCAAATCTAAACAGCGTACTAAAAAGCAGAGACATCACCCTGCCAACTAAAGTGCGTATAGTCAAGGCTATGGTTTTCCCAGTTGCAATGTATGGCTGTGAAAGTTGGACCATAAGAAAGGCTGAGCGCTGAAGAATTGAGGCCTTTGAACTCTGGTGCTGGAGAAGACTCCTGCGAGTCCCTTGGACTGCAAGGTGAACAAACAAGTCAGTCCTAGAGGAGATCAACCCTGACTGTTCTTTAGAAGGCCAGATCCTGAAGATGAAATTCAAATACTTTGGCCACCTAATGAGAAGGAAGGACTCAAGGAGAAGAGCCTAATGCTGGGAAAGATTGAGGGCAAAAGAAGAACGGGACGACAGAGAACGAGGTCGCTGGATGGAGTCACTGAAGCAGTAGGCGTGAGCTTAAATGGACTCCAGAGGATGGAAGAGGATAGGAAGGCCTGGAGGAACGTTGTCCATGGGGTCGCAATGGGTCTGACATGACTTCGCAACTAAAAATAACAAATAAACATTAAATTCATGTATGCAAAGTAACATTCATATTTCATATTTCAAGCCTGTTTACTTTATCATAGGCTCCCTCTAAGTGTAAATAATTTTTCCCTTACATTTCTTGATTACTTGAGCAAAAATTTGGTTTGCACACCTGTCCAGTACAAAGCTGTATTATTGTATTTCCCAAGTTTTTCTCATTCTAAGCTCTTAGAGTGGGGTGAAATCTACTTACCTTCCTTACCGATTAGGTAGTGCACGCAAAACCTTGTGTGCATGCGCAGAAGGTAAAAAACACATTACTTCCTAGTTAAAACCAGGAAGTAATGATGCCATGGGCGGGTGGGCTACCGGATTGCCAAACTATCAGCCACGATTGCTACCGGATCGTGCAATCCAGTCTGATCTGGGAGCATTTCACCCCTGTATTAGACCCTTTCAATCAGAGTTCTGCTAAACACCTTTCCTAATGCTAATTGTTGGGGTTAGCACCAGGGTTTGTTTTTCTTCAGTCTTGCTGCCTTTTCCTTTGTATAGGGAAATAATATTCTCATACTTCCTATTAACCACGATGAGCCACAACCTGTGTTTATTCTGTAACATAACTCTTATTACTCTATTTTAAGCAGCTTATTCTCTTTCTTCATGTTCCCATCCTATTTGTTCTGATAAGCAATAATCTATTACATTTTAAAACGGGATTCATACTTTGTTTCCCCTGCAACTGTTCTACTTTCACACTAATCACTGTTACTTCTCCCCTCTCGCCCCAAGAGCTATTCTCAAACCTACCAAAAGTGCTCTGTCTCAAGTTCACATTTGTACATATGAGTAGACTAATCCAAGTATTTGAAACAGAATTTTTTTTAAAGATAAAAGTTATTAAAACTTTAAAAGAGAACATAAATACTAACACAAAGTGATGCTGAATAAAGAAATTAAAAGAGGAGAAAAAGAAAAAAAGTAAAAGAAAGAAAGAAAGAAAGAAAGAATAAAAATAAATAGGAAGAGGTTTTTGAGTTCCTTTGCAGCAAATATGTAGGATTAAAAAATTATCTTCTACTATATAATTACAACAAAATTCACAATAAAATTCATCATCAAAATCTTAAGCCTTAAGTGCATTTTTTCTGTTTCATGCTAAAAAATCTGTAAGGAGTTTCCAATGAGCCATAAATGTAGATATTTTCCTATTAAGAAAGTCAAGTTAATCATCTTTGCAGGTTCCATCATCTTCCTCTATTACAGTGTCAAACATTTCAACTTTTGAGAATACAGTAATCTTGCTGCAGTTGTCATATATATAAAAACAAAGTCCCATAGCTTTTTTAGCTGTCTGTTAATCTGGTCTCAATTGTACATTAGTCTTTAACATTTTCTCAATTAATGTATTTATTTGTATCCAACATTTTTTTTGGTTTTTCACATGTCTACCATACAGGATAAAGTGTTCCTTCATCTTGTTCACATTTCTAACAAAGATTCAAAGTACCTTTTAGACAATTCTCTGGTGACAAATACCAACAATATATCTTTTTATATAGCTTGTCTTTAAGGCTAGAACGTAATGTAAATTTCAATCCTTTCACATCTATCTTTTTCCATTGATCAATGGAATATTGTAGCTAATTTTAAAGCTCTCTTTAAATACATAACATTCTTTCACTTGTTCTTTTTCTGCTTCATATGTCATATATATTTTAGCAATGACATGTTCATTCCTTGTACATAGTTCTATTTCAAACTTAGTCTTGCATTGTTGAAAAGCCTAAAACCTTTTATCCACTTTAAACCTTTCTGATAATTGTACATAAGAAAATCATTTTATAATTCCCATGTAAAAATATAGCACATCATAGTACTACATAATACCATTTATGTTTACTTATAATTTCTTGTCTATAAAATGCTTTTTGTGCTGAAATCCACAAAGGTATTTTTGGGCACAACCTAGATTTATATTTATTCCGTGTTTTAAGAATGGCCTCCCTGACGTAATTAATTTTGACATCTACTAACCTTATTATACCATAGATATCCATGCCATCCAAATCACAGATCATGTCCTAACTGCCACAATCCTCTATTTCTTTAAAACTGAATATTTTTCAAAGCAGATTCATCAAATAGACATTATTCCCATTCACTTTTTGCTCTACAAATGGCCCAATCGGTTTTTCCACATACTGTAATGTCATTCTCACCCACCTCTTTCATATGTCTAAAAGAATAATATTTTCTACTGGATTTACTTCATTCAGTACATTGCAGAATGTTTCCACTGTCGTCATTCTAAAATGTAACATACAACTATCATCACCTGTAATCTTCTACCACCATAAGCACTTACAACAATAAAGACACCAATTCATAATTTTATCCCCTACATTTCAGCTATTCCATTTATAATTAAACCTACTTCTTCATTTCCTTGCAGCTATATGCCAACCCTACCACACAGAATCAGATCACCTTTTCATATTATTATTTAAACCTTTTACACTCAATTTACATTCTTCCCAGTTCCTAGATGGACCAGTGATATTGTCTTCCATTATTCATGATAAAGAAGATATAAACTATTTTGTCAACCCTAGTAAATACATGTGTCATATGCAGCATTCCCAGATAATTATAACTTTGGCACATTGTAGTTAGTGTTTATTTTATTCTTGAGATTTATAAGGCTACCCAACTCATACAGAATTCTTTTTTCTGGGTGGCATACAGAATAAAAGTATGCCAAAAATACAACCTCAGCTCAGATTTACTCTACACATATTTATACTAATGTATGCTAGCTAGGATTTCTACTCACTACTTTGTAAGTATTTTGCACATGTCCCACAACCTGAAAGGTATATGCATCAAACTGACATCTATCTACACAACGAACCATGTATCTTAGGTTCACTAAGAAGTTTATAATAACATCAATATGTTCTACTCATAGTTTTTTTACTCAGCTTTTAATACAATCTGGCAGTTAGATTGTCTGAGTAGTTCTTAAAAATGATTAGCAATTCTTTAGCTAATTTTGGAATTTTTTATTAATTATTTTTACTTTTAGGTTATAAAGAAGAAAATTAGAAAAGAACATAAAATAAAAAGAATACTGAATCATATTCAAAATGCACTGAAAAACGTAAATTATTCGAGACAATGACAAATCCACATATAGACGAGAGGTCAAATTACTAGCCTTGTGGTGCGACTGAAACAATCTGGAACTGAACACACTCAAAACCATAGAAATGGTGGTAGACTTTAGGAGAAACCCTTCCATACTTCCACCTCTCACAATATTAGACAGTATCAACAGTAGAAACCTTTAAATTTCTAGTTTCTATCATATCGCAAGATCTAAAATGGACAGCTAACATCAAAAATATCATCAAAAAAGGACAACAAAGAATGTTCTTTCTGAGCCAACTCAGTAAGCTCAAACTGCTGATTCAGTTCTACGGAGGAATTATTGAGTCTGTCATTTGCACCTCTATAACTGTCTGGTTTGGTTCTGCAACCCAACAAGAAAGATACAGACTTCAGAGGATAATTAGAACTGCAAAAAAAAATAATTGCTATCAACCTGCCTTCCATTGAGGACCTGTATACTGCACGAATCAAGAAGAGGGCCGTGAAAATATTTACAGATCCCTCACATTCTGGACATAAATTGTTTCAACTCCTACCCTCAAAACGACGCTATAGAGCACTGCACACCAGAACAACTAGACACAAGAACAGTTTTTTCCCGAACGTCATCACTCTGCTAAACAAATAATTCCCTCAACACTGTCAAACTATTTACTAAATCTACACTACTATTAATCTTCTCATCGTTCCCATTACCAATCTCTTTCCACTTATGACTGTATGACTGTAACTTTGTTGCTGGTAATCCTTATGATTTATATTGATATATTGACCATCATTTGTGTTGTAAATGTTGTACCTTGATGAAGGTATCTTTTCTTTTATGTACATGGAGAGCATATGCACCAAGAAAAATTCCTTGTGTGTCCAATCACACTTGGCCAATAAAAAATTCTATTTTATTCTATTCTATTAGTTTTTTTCAATAAAAAAATGATTATAGAATTTTTTCCATGAATCCAACAGATGGATTCAACACAAGTGAAATTTTTTTACCATACTTGATTGAGAAATTCAAGAACTCAGTGCAATGTTACTGCTATGTATTAACATACATCCAAAATGAATTGAATTAATAAAAATAAAATTAATGGTAAATGTAAATACATTTGTATCAACTAGGACACATACTTCTCTGTGTTAGCTATGTATTTTTTAAAGTATAAAATTCAATAAGCCTAAAATATTTTTTTGTATTCTGGGTAAAACGATCAGGAATTT
This sequence comes from Ahaetulla prasina, assembly GCF_028640845.1. Lineage (NCBI taxonomy): Eukaryota > Metazoa > Chordata > Lepidosauria > Squamata > Colubridae > Ahaetulla > Ahaetulla prasina. The sequence goes on along the minus strand of NC_080540.1, from coordinate 267,259,042 downwards.
TATCAGAAATTTCTGGATTTAAGAAAAAGGGGACCCATGGAGTTGTATGCAATAAAATGCAATACTTTTATGATTTGGGATAGGGTTAAAGACGTATAAATGGTACCACTTCTGATTCTCTATGGGGGGAGTGAAGATAGAGGCAAATCTTTATCAGCAAAACACTGAGCAAAGCAAACACTTAAATAGGAGGTCTCCTGACTCATCCTTCCCTAAAATGAAATTTACTACTCTAAACAAGGCATCTGATTGGCACAACAGGGCAGGAAAAATACCACTGTGTCTCCATTATCACTATAATATAGAGTCAAAATGAACTCAAATTCATGCTTGATGAAATTAACTTTTGGTCTTCAACAGCACTCCACATATTGTTTCTGGTGTTTCATCTTCCAAAGTTCTTCAGTAAAGTAAGATTAAAATTAAGAATAGAAATGAGTGTGGGAGCAGTTTATCAAGAGCCCAGATTAACTCCTGTACCCAAAACTAATTAGGTCACCAACAGATGTGCCTCTCAGACCACTGGAAAACTTATCCTCCAGAAACTGAATCCATCCATTTCCATTTAGTATGTGGACAAAACAAACCCTGTGTAACTCCCAGATAGCACCTCATCCTAGGTTGACTAGGAAATAATGTGACCACAGCACCAAATTAAATGGTTCTGCACAGGGGTGAAATGCTACCGGTTTGGACCGGATTGTGTGATCCGGTAGCAATGGGGGCAGGTAGTTCAGAGAACCGGTAGCAAAAATCCCTGCCCCCCCCCGCCCATGCCCACCCAATTGCCTCCTCCCCACTTGCCTACTTGGCAGCTTCCTGCTTCTTTTGGTCTCACTCGCTATTCCAGCCTTGCTTCGGCTGCTGCAATCAATTGCATCAGCTAGCAACTGAATCTGCCTGCCTGCAATCCATCTCATCAGTGAGCAACTGAATCTGCCTGCCTTTTCCCTTGAATTGAGTAAGTAAGTGGGGGGAGCTTTAAAAAAATAGTTAATTGGTTTTTTTTTAGGAGTTTTATTTTTTTTTAGACATAGCAATTTAAAGTTAAGGAAGTTTTAAATTTAAATTTATATAAATAAAATAAAATATTTGTGCAGCTTTCTGAGATTTGGTATGCTTCGGTAGTGTTTCACTCTAACTACACAACACACAAAATTTCACAAAGCTGTATGTAGCATTTTGTTTGTGTGTGTGTGTGTGTCAGTTCTGTTGTGTTGTGTGTGTGTAAATGTGAAAGTTGGTTTTTAAGCTGCTTGTGGCTGTGTGAGGTTCCTGCTTGTTGCAGGGGCCATTTTGGGTGACGTGCAGCTGCTTTTACATTGTGTGTGAGTCAGTTGTGTTGTGTTGTGTTGTGTGTGTGTAAAGTGTGAAAGTTGGTTTTGGAGCTTTTTGTGGCAGGGGCCATTTTGGGTGAAGTGCAGCTGCTTTTACATTGTGTGTGAGTCAGTTGTGTTGTGTTGTGTTGTATGTGTGTGTAAAGTGCGAAAGTTGGTTTTTGATACCTCTCATTGTTTTGTGTCCTTTGTTTATTATTTTTATTATTTATTGTTATTGGCCATGCCCATCCGGTCATCTGACCACCAAGCCATGCCCAAAGAACTGGTAGGGAAAATTTTTAGATTTCACCCCTGGTTCTGCATATTTAAGTCATCACATAACTGCTTTGAGGGAAATACAAGTATATGGTCAAATATATGACCACTGATTACTTGAGATAAATCTGTGGTTTTAGATACTGAGACTTTTTTTTAATGCAAAGTAAGAAAACTGAAATCATCCAACACCAAACGCAAGGAGATGACAATCAAACCTGTATTTGGATAAAAATCAAGGAGCCAACTACGTAGCAGGATTGTCAGTGTGCCAGCTTCTGCCTGTAGCCCAAATTAACGTGTCTGTACTTATCCTTCAGCCGTTCTGACTCTACTTTCAAATTCAAATATGTTGTTCTGTAAAATGAGTATCATCCCAACCCTATTCTTAACCATGTAGCTACTATAGTACCTACAACCTGGCTGGGCACATCTCTAAATTGCTTGGATTGCCCAGCATATCTCACTAATATTAGGTATGTCTGTTGTGAATGTTGTGAATGAAGCTATGAATGAACACAGTCTCTCCCTCTCCCTCTCTCTCTGTCTCTCTCTCTCTCCACACACACACACACACACACAATCTATATGTATATCTATATTTTCACTATCCTGAGTAACATTTTTTATCCACAAAAGCTAATACAATCCCATTCATTTGGCTTTGTTCTACCTCTTAGTGAAACATAAAATAACTTGGTTCCCAAATTAATGCTTTCATCACTTAACATAATTTGACATACATGTAGTCCTCGACTTGCTCATCTTTTAATGATGACCTGAGGTGACAACAACCTTGGAAATGGTGCTTTATGGCCTTCCAACAATCTCACAGTCACATGATTTCAATTCAGGTGCTTGGCAACCAGCTCACATTTATATGGTCACGATTTGTGATTACAAATTACTAGTTTGAACTTGCCTAGCAGTATTAAGCTACTGTTTGCTGCAGCATATATCTTTAATAAAGAATTAATATAATACAATTTAACTTAAGACTATTCTAAACAAAGTAGCAAAGCAAGCAACCAATTTCTTCTATCATACAACTTCACCTGTGGCCCATTTAAATTAAGTTATCATTGCACATTTAACATTTTATCGTAGATTTTAAGTTTGCACTGCTGATATAAATAGCATAAACTTATTTTCTACTGATAAAATCCATAGTAACACCCTATTCTATCCCAAATGTTTAAATACTGTGCATTTTATTCATGGAAGAAATGGCATTCTTTCATGGCAGTGCCAAAAATACTACTTTTTCTTTTCTAAGTTCTGAAAGCCCTATAATCAAATTTTTCTGAATACCTGAAAAAAACCCGGTGGAACAGGACCTACTGGCATGCCATCTCCTGGGGGAATGTTTCCTAGCACTGGACTGGGAGCTGCTGCAGCGCTCTGAAAAGAACAAAGGAAAAATAAACCTTTGTCATTGCACACAATAGGCATAAAACCAAAATACTACTTTGACCATAGTGTGGCAAGGCAGAAAGGAACACTCTCTGCATGGCAGATTTAATTTTTTCTTCCATTTAAAATAATTAGTGCTCATTTTCAAAGTGCAGAAGTGAAACACTTAAATACAAACGTAGATTTCTTTAATAAATGACTGCCTTACACTCACAATTGAAAGGGAAACTCAGGGATCAGGAACTTCATTTAGTTTAAACAAAGACTTGTAAATTGTGCATTTACAAAAGGTTCTATTACACCTCAGTCCAATAGGCAACTTCCGATCAGAAAAGTAGCATGTCAGCTAATCAGCTAATATTCCAAACAAAACATTATGAAAGAATTCAGTCGTAAATACACTATCACAATTCTATAACTAAATACATAGTATCGGTGCAATTTTTTAATATATTAAGAAGCAGTCTCCTTAAAATGATAATGAACATTATACAGTATATGTGGAATGATGTTTTAAGTGACCAAATTAAATATGATAAATGATGCAAACAGTTGCAATATGAAATTAGGAGTCATATTTAATTATTTTTCTTATTTCACTCTGGCACTAATAACAACCTGGGAGACAGGAATTAAATCAAGAAAAGAGCGTATATCTGATGAAAAAGGACTATATTTATCCTATACTACTTTTCAAGTAAAAGGTGGAAGATGCAATCTTCCACATAACAGCTTTCAGTCCTAAAACTGAGGTTCTCAAATTTGTTTGCACTGTGAATCCAAAAAAGGTTGGGATGATGATGATGATGGTAATTCAAGATCAGATGGAAGACTAAAAATCTTTTCTAATCCCCTTCCTCTTTGCATTACAATCTAGAATCTCAAGTTGTCATCCTAAGCAGCTGGTCAGGGATGATGGGAACTATTGCTGCTGAAGCCTGGCTTTTGGGGAGGCTGGCTGATCTCTGATGGTTTTTCACTTGGGAAGGTCAGCCCTGTGCGGGAGTTTACATTGAATGCTCTTCTCCACTCTGCATAATTACCCCTGATGACCAAGTAGCTGGGATTTCTATATTTCTGGGAGAAGTACCTTCCTGCTAAGTACTTGCTTTGGAAATTTGGGCTCCCTTAACAAAAGCTTTGCAGACAGGATGGTAAAAGTGAAGGGGATGGGAAATTATTTTAAAGGGAAAGAGGAAAGAAGAAAAAATGCAGTAGCAAAAGAAAGTAACAGCAATACCCTAAGCACTTGTGGAAATTATCCAGTGGTGGGATTCAGCCAGTTCGCACCTATTCAGGAAAACCGGTTGTTCACTTCCTAAGCAGTTTGAAGAACCAGTTGTTGGAAGAAAACTCATTTTGGTTTTTTCCACTTTACAGGGCTAATCCTGTAAGGAAGGGAGGAAGGAAACATTCTGGTGTTGTTTCTAATCTTTATTGCCCTGCTTACAGAAACTGCCTCTCCAGTTAACCCTTATAACAGCTAAGGTGAAGTGCTCATTGATGTGAGTGACGTTGAGTTGGCCACACCTACCCAGTCACATGACCACCGAGCCATGCCTACCCAGCTGGTCATTAGGGCAGAGAACCGGTTGTTAAATTATTTGAATCCCACCACTGAAATTATCTACTTGTTTTCTATGGTGCCCACAATTTGGATTCTCTAGTTAATTCTTTGACTAGATTCAAAACATGATGACCCAGGAGCTGTGATAATCCTCTTGGAATCGATTGGATTTTAGGATGATCATTCTAATATTGGAGACAATTAGAAAGCCTTCAATGGGGGGGAAGGAACAGCCTGAAAAAGAGGCTGGAGGCCCTTTGCTATGGAAAGAAGATGACTGTTACAGCTTTGAGGGTTCCAAGGTCTTTGAAGAGTCTTATAACCTGTGTGGCTGCTGAAGAAGCACCTCGTATTGGAGGAAGAGGCTGGTATTGAGTTGCTAAACCAGGAGTGGAGAATGTATGTGTGTGTGTGTGTGTGTGTGTGTGTGTGTGTGTGTGTGTGTGTATATATATATATATATATATATATATATAGAGAGAGAGAGAGAGAGAGAGAGAGAGACTATCCACTGATGTGATACCTTTTGATCAGAATCTGTTTGCTGCTCCTGCCAGTTGTTGGCCAATGATGGCAGAAGCAGCCAAGTGAATGTGTGCTGGTAGTACCAGCAGTTATCCAATGTAGTGTGTTTAGTGACATTCTCTGTTCTTAATTCTGAGAGGGGGAATCACCTTCATCTGGGCTTGTATCTCTCCTTCCTGTCAGCTCTGTGCTAGGTGCAGCACAGATTCTTTCTATCCACCATCTCCAGAAGTTAGACCTCTATGCTCTCCTTCTGGCGTTTTTAAAAATATTCTGCCCCCCATAAATGTACGACCCCTCTCAAATTAGCTTGTAGCCTCCAAGGGAGTCATGGTCTATAGTTTGAAAATCCTCATCCTAAGGCATTCTCTTTTATAGGAAGTTAACATATGTTATAATACAACTAAATTTAGATTATCCTGAATTAATGCAAAACAGCAGCTGCAGGAGGAAATAAATTAGCATGCTGATCGTTGATTAGATAACAGGGTAAGATGAACCCTTTATCATAATTTTCTTCCAAAGTATGGAACTTTGAATGTGCATTAAAATTGAAAGTATGCAGAACACTACTTTTATTTTTGTTTCCTATACAATGTGGATTCCTCCTTTTGGTAAATGTAGAGCTACTTATTATTAAAAGTTACAAAAAGCTTTGAAATAAAATTGCTCAAAAGCAAATTGATATTATGGATTTGTATATAGAAAATGTTAATTTTTGAAAGAAAATATATTCCATTTTTTAAGTGAACCAGGGGTGAAATACACTAATTTTTGACACCTTTCAAACTAAATAGGCAGGAAATATAGCTCCTCTATTGCAATAAATAAATTGCTATTTCTTCCAGATATCATACTTTATGAGCTCAGACGATTTACTTATTATAAATGAATTATAATTTCCCATGGAATAGAATTGGCCACTGGGTGTCACTTTTGCACCCAATATATAAAGTTGATTTTGAATTAATTGAGTTTTTAGCATAATACCCACTTAAGGAACCCTACTGCATTAATTTGAGCATGTAAAACTAAATTTCACTATGATGACACAAGGTGATGCTGTTTTACTATAGACTTACAAAAATAGGGGTGAAAACAGGAAGTTTAGATTGCAAACATTTCTGTTTTTGCTGATGAATCCAGCTTAGTCACATATTTAACTGTTACATTAAAAATTAGAACTAGAGCTAAAGTGATACGAATCTGCATATATGTCTGTATAGACAAACACAATGGCAGGTAACAAACTAACTTTGTATCCGTTTTAATAGTATCTATGTGATTATGTAAAATAAATACAATTATACCAGGGGTGGGTTCTACTTACCTTTACCACCGGTTCGCAATGGTAGCGCATGCTTTTGCGCATGCACAGTTTGCCAAATATGACGTTAGGGTGGGTGGGCAGAGCCTCCCACTGATTTTACTACCAATTCTCAAGAACCGGACAGAACCGTGAGCAACCCACCACTGAATTATACATAAAATGAAAAGATGTTAACTAGAAACTTCTTTCAATGTGCCTCAAATAAATTATAAAATATTGGTGAAATTCCCAAAATAAAATTTTCTTTAAAGATCCAAATCAGTTATAAAAATAATATTTAAAGTAATTATATGTGGACTTCCATGTAGTGCAGGGGTGTCAGACTTGATTTCATTGTGGGCCACATCAGGGTTGTGCTTGACCTCAGGGGACTGGGGTAGGCATGGCCAGCTTGATGTCACTTGTGTTGGGGGCACCTATGGTGGACGGAGTGTTCTGGCAGCAAAAACAGCTCCCGAGCTCCATTTAGGGCTGCAACAACCTCCTGCAACAGAGCAGCTCGTGAGGTCACATGCGGTCTCAGTTTTTGCTATCAGAGGCACCGCGAGCTGGTCCTTTGCTGTTTCCAGGATGGCCCAACAGGCCAGCTCTAAGCACCCTGTGGCCGGATCTGGCCTGCGGGCCTTGAATTTAATATCCCTGATGTAGCACACTAAACATAATTTAGTTTTAAAAATCATTTTTCAGTGCCCGCTTTTCCTGTAAGACTTCTTACTTCTATTGCCAATTAAGCATGTCTTCCTGTCACAGTTTATGAAGTTGAAGCGTCATCGTAGTTTACTGCTATTGCATACATCATCCATTAATTATGATGCAAAAGTAAAATTTTCTGTTTATCTGTAATCTAGAGCAGGGGTGTCAAACTGCATCACGCGCAGGTCATGCCCACCATAGCTCTGCAAAGGCAAAAACTGTCGGAATACGTCACGTGACGCAATCGAGTATGATACCCATGATGTAGAGTTTTAACCCTCTAGACATTTCACAGTTCAGTTACAATTCTATAAAAGTTGCAATTCTATAAAAGTTACTATTACAGTTACATATTATACATCCCAAAACTGATTGACATATATTTAGTAGTTTCCTACTTCTCAACCTACAGTATTGCAACAGTTCTTAATTTTATAATCTGAGAAATACTACTCAGCAATTTGCATTGTTTATAAAAATTGATTTTTTGTAGTCTGTTTCCTATGTCAGCTAATGTGACATATTAAAAATATAACTTCATTATAGTGCATGAGACAGAAGCAAAGCAATGGATCATATAGCTATTTGAGCAGAGTGATCTATAACCATATAGAATATGTAACCTTCAAGAACATAATTAATTTTATCCACACGGCCCGTATTCTTTTTAAATAATATAAAAGATAAATCAAGCAATGGCATTGTTTAGTCTTGGCTGTTCCTTCTGATATAAAGAAACATATTGTTCTGAAAAATCACTGTCACTCCTTGGCAAGGGTCACAAAAGACAATTCTGGCAACATCTCATAATCATTTCTTTATAACGAGTAAAGAACTTTCCATATTAGAATGGAGAGATCTATACAAAAACAAAACAGGCCATAGCATTAATAAAGCAATCATAAAAGATGAAGAGGCAAAGTCTTAATTGGAAAAGTAACAGGGTTTAGATTAGAATACTTCAGTATTGGTCTGTTTATATTTGGTAGTTACTTCTAACGACTTTGATATGATTGTTAGTGAAACTTCTTAAAAAACCTAACTATTTAATGAATATTTAGAACGTAACTATAATGTAACTATTTAATGAATATTTAGAATTCTAAAGTTTTAGAATATTTAGAATTCCAAAGTTTTAGGGCAATCATATGCTTGCCAGTTAGCATTTCTAAACAACTGAAGTCTTGACTACAATGCAGAGTCAGTTGGACAACAAGCATTCTCTATATAGGATTTACATCTAACTGACTAAATGTACTCTCTGGAAGCCGTATTTTTTGTCTACCTTTTAGAACCTAATTTTCAGAGAATTGGCTTTAAAATGTAGTTTTAAGAGAAGCAGAGAGCAAAATAGACATAGCTTCAGTTTATTTTTCATTCTAATCACCATCTCACTCCATAATGACCCACTTCACCACAAAAATGATACGCATCTTTATTTGCTTCTTGTAGTTCTGCTGTTTAATGCCACCTAACTCTTAAATCCAAACAAACTGGGAGAGGACATTGATTTGAGTAAGACTTGGGGGAAACAGAAGTTCAGAGCTTGAATGTGGCTTGTTTTTCTTTTTAAAATCTCTGTTCTGTCCCCAGTGGAATCGTTTCTAAACACAACTGTTGAAATTAAAATGTTTAAATAAAAAAGGCTATCTTGCTAGGGTGGATTTTATCAATTTTGCACTAAGAGAAAAGGAATTTTAACTATTCTCTAGCCCTCATACAGACATTTTACGGTCTGTAAATTATTGTTTACTATCATATTTTATAGAAAGAGCTGCCAATTTTGAAAATAATGGATTCTTCCAATAGTACAATTTTTGGAAAAAATATACTGACTAGATGTCTGAATTGCTCCCTGTAATAGGATTTTTTTCAATGAAGATAATAAAATGATAATTGTTCTGATGGATTAGTTACTTTGCAAAGACAAAGTATTTTATAGCTGGAACAATCAGTCCAACCTGAAAAAAGAAACAAATGCATTGGAATCCATAAAATATATATTTCCACTGTAGCCTTTGATGGTTTCACCATCAAGATAAACAAAACTGATCAACAATTCTACTGTAGGCTAGCAATGTAGAGAAAGAAGGAAATCACATTATTTTTTTTTTCTATGCATGATGATGGGATAGAGAGGTAATTGAGATATCATGAAAATAATTAAACAGATTAACAAAACTAACACGAAGCTTGTAATAAAAATAAGCCAAAGCTATATAGGTTCAGATCTAGTGGCTTTATGAACTTGCCCTATCAGCTAGCCGAGAATCAATTATTTGCTTCATGCAGTTTAATGCAAACTTAATTATTTTAATTAACTAATGTAATTAAGTTAATTTGTGTTATTAAAGTTACTATAAAGCATGATTTGATTATGGACCAAGAAGTGTTGATTTTAATCTATATGACCTACAATGGATTAGAACTTTTCAACCTTAGGGGATTTAGTTTTATGCTACTATGACCACATCAACTTAAGTATAGGAGACATGTGCCAAAGTATTATTCAACTGATTCAGCAGCTTAAAGTCCAAATGGTTATTTTGGTTCATTTTTTCGGGAAAGAAAGCTTAAATTAGTAAAAATCTAGAGAATTGGTGGTAAAAGAATTGCAAGCTGGTTGTGTTAGAATTTAGTAGCAGTATTGATTTTAAACAACTCAGCAATGACATATTTGCAATCTTCACATTAATGAATTGTTTTAATCCTCTCATCTAAAGTACTTCTGAATTTTGAATGATATGTTTAAAATGTTTCCCTTATAAAGCACAGATAATTAAAATTTCATTTTGAATTTTACAATTAAAATTATGTTTTATTTACACCTTAACATGCTGTCAGGTGTTTTTTTTCCTCTCTCCAAAATCATTTAGTTTCATTTTGTGCTCTGAAAGACTAGAAGTTTTAAATTTAGTTAATAGTCAGTTAATAGTAAAATAGTTAAAGTAATGCTTATCCAGTTTATATAACCTAAATTTATAAATGAAGTCAAACCTGTTACTCCTTATTAAAAATAAATAAAAAACAATAAACAAAATATTACAATCCTAACCCGCCCCAAAAAACTGCATGAGTAAAATTCAAAGCAATTTTTCATATCCATATTACAGCATGAACCTGATTGAAATTAATTGTATTTCTCAGACTCCAAAACATCAGTATAAATAGCATATGTATCTAACATTTGTGCAGGCATAATTTTATTTAAAATTATTTTCAGAAAATACTGTTCTATTATGCAACATCTGTGTAAACAATCATAAATAGCAAACATACATAGTAATTGTATTCTCTAGCAAGAAAGGAAAATGCTGCAGCAGTGAAATAAGTTTACATGCTGGTAACTTCTAGCGTAAGATATTTTTGGAACAACTAATAACACTATGCTGGTAGATTTCATGCTCTGGCATAAGTTTAAGTACTTAATCATCCCAGGATCAGACCATATTTCTGTCATACCTAAATAGTGAATTTTTTTCTGCTAACATAGTGCTTACAAAACTTTCTGCTGTGGTAGCTAAATCTAAATTATGAAGTCAAGTAATGAACAGAGGTAAAGTATTCCATTTTAATAGCTGTAATAAATAGCTCTAATTAACATAGAAAAATCCATCTAGTTATTTTCATAATAGGGATATGTGAATTGGTGAATATTGCTCCAGTCTTATACTTAGTTACCTGGGCTGTAAATTTTACCGTAGGAATTATTTCTGAATGGGCATGTGCAGAATACATTAGCATTAGAATTTACAAATGAGTTACTATTATGTTTAAAAAAAACACCTACTGTCCTAAAATAAAACTTAAACTCAACACTCTCTGGCTCATCTGAGACAAATCTACCAGAAACAGTAATATATACTGCAGTATCTTTATCCAAGATGCTAACTTTATTTTATAAGTGCTGATTAAACAAGCAACGTTTTACTGACGTCATTAAATCTCCATTTGTGAAAAAAGACTGATTGGTTTTATATTTTGGAGCTTTAGCAAGGAGGCGGAGTTCATACCTGAGAGTGCTATTAGAAAGCTTTTGCTTCTAATAGTTATTTGGCTAAATTATTAATAAGATTTTATTAACATAAATACATTACATGGGACAGCAATAAACTACTATATATCAGAAATTTTGCTTAAATATAAATTCATAGTTTCCATACAGGTGAATCATCATATCAGAATATATCTATATTAGCAATAGATAGCATTATATTAGTCAACTGAGAAGTTTCTACAGATTTTAATTAAACACAGTTTATGAATACCCATTATTCTAATATAAATTTTTCCAGTGTTTCTCAGCCTTGACAACTTGATTACGTCTGGACTTCAACTCCCAGAATATGCTGGCTGGAAAATTCTGAGAATTGAAGTCCTACAAATATTAAAGTTGCAAAGATTGAGAAACCTTGCGTTAGATCATTGTTCTGAAATAAAATACATAAGAGAAAAGAGAAAGACATTCTAGAAATTGAATAATTTTATGCTCCTGGATCAGCTGCATTGTTCACAATGGAGGTTAAGCTGACTATTTTTGCCACAATATAAAAAATTAAAGATTTCCTCTGCCAAGATCTGGACAATACCTGAGAGAATCATAGATAATGTCAGAAGTATATAGAAGCAGTGCTATTCCCAAGATGGAACCAATATTAGTTTCTTACAGATTATGTGGGTACTGCTCAATAATACACTTTGAAAATGTTGTTTCTGCTAAGGAGATAGCCAGTGTATAACATCTTATAAAGGAACACAAAAAGAATTGCATCAAAACACTATATGACAGGGTAAGAACCCACTGTAACATACAGCAAGTTAACAACTGGAGAGCTGGTATCTATGTGAACAATTCAAGCAGAATGGGTGCCCACAAGCATTTGTTACAAGATGTCTGTGCAATACGATGGTGACAGAAAGGAAGAAACAAGGTACAAGACCAACTACATGGCACACCCTGCCATACAACATTTTGGAAGCAGTAGAACACATCTTCTCAGATCTGCAAGTGGGCACCATATACTGCCCAGAGACTACCATACAAGAACAAATTATGCATTGTAAAGATATTTACAATGTAATCTACTAGATCCCCTGCATGGACTGCCCTGTGACTATGTAGGATAGATAGGGAGGAAGCTAACAACTAGATTGCAAGAACTCAAGTGAGCAGTCAGACAACAAGACCTGAAATCATTGGTAGCCTCATACTGCAATGAACAAAGACATACATTCAATTTTGCAGCTATTAAGACTCTTGGACGAACAGATATAAAAACAGCCGGGGAAATGGTCCCTTTGTTAGTCAACAAGAGTATTGATTTACTACCAGCTTAACAAATACTTAGGGGGCGAGGTCTTGGCAACACAAGGAAACAATAGTCAACAACATAAGGGCCACCCATCAACACCCCAATCAACAACTAAAAAACCACACACACCCGGGCACCTTATAAATACCTCACACAGAATAGCCCAAAGCATATACTCTGCTAGAGAGAAATTTCCTGAAGATGGGCTCAGCACAAGTCCAAAAACTAGGAAGTCTAAACATCTGGTCCCAGTGACCAACCTAGGATGCATCCTGGAACCTTATCCAAGGACATGTATATTCACTTTCATACGTAATATAACTTAGATTCATTTATTGATAAACAGGGTTATGAAAACTTTTATTTCAAGCTTCATGAAAAGAAAACTGCAGATGGGCAAATATGTGCAGAATTATACAGAATTAATTTTAACTTTCTGTTTATGAGTGAATGAATTATGAATGGAGCTTAAAGGCTAATTTTGACTAGCATATCTGACCCTGCCCTTATAAAAAAATAGAGTGGAATTGGTTTTTAAATTTATTAGTATTATCAAAATATTTAGAAGTGTTTTACATTTAGTTGATGAACTAAATGAATTCAAGGTAATGTAAAAAAGTGAGTAGTTTTTCATTTGAAAATTAAATAAAACATCAAATTCAAGCTGAAATTAATTCTTCAAGTTTTAGGAATAAGTATGTAGATACCCATGGAGGGGTCAAGGCAGGGACAAATGCCATATGAATCAAGATCTCATCATGTAAATGATGTGACTTATATACTAGTATCAGACATTATGGTGTAATAGACACAAATTATGTAACTGCATCATTGACACGTCATTTTGACATCATTATGACGGTCACCTAAGAATACACAGAAATTATGAGTCAAGGTCTAAAGATACATTTTAGTACTCAAAAAAATAGATGTGTTCTAGTTAATCATATTTTAAAAAAGTACTCTAAATACATTGAACTCAAACAAGACAGCAAACTACAGGGTCTTTTGAAGTACTATGGGATAAAACAGGCAAAGTTTTCATGTGTATATATGTAACCAACATCAACAACCTGGAATTCTGTCAGCATTCCCAATACAATTATAACCCAAAGTTTAGACATTCCTCACCAACAGTAAAAAGGGTGCAATTATGCATACTTTCTTCATTTAGTATCTTGGACAGTGATAATATTGGAAGAGTCAGTACTTAGTGATAGAGCATATACAATGTGATAAGTTGCTGTGAATAAAATAGCTACACCTTGATCGAAATACACTGAGTTCGATTTCAAGACTCTGCTATAAGATAAATTCATTACTTTTTTTCCAACTGTATCTCACTAGCAGCTTCCTGTAGTTGCAGGCTGCAGACATAGTGTTCCAGATTTTTTACCTTTTAACACAGAAGTTCCATGCAGAGAATCAAATCCATGTGGAAGAAGTGGCTGCGGAGGGGCGTTGGTCCTATCTTGAACGCCATTTCTCCAATGCTGCGGAATGGGCCAGGAATGGGTTGATACAGTTGGATCAGCCTGGAGACTGAGTCATAATTTTAATGGCCTCCACGTGCCTCTGTTGGCTCCAGTTTTTTGGCGAAGACAAGTCTGAAAGAGAAGCTCAGCCAGAACGTTAGTAAGTGTCCGGCTCCAGACTACCAAGTGGGGCGGGGCTGGCCCATTCCGCAGCATTGGAGAAACGGTGTTCACGGTAGGACCAACGCCCCTTCTCCCAATAGGCTGTGGAATGGGCCAGGAATGGGACATACCAAAGCTTGGCAGTCCTAAGAGTGGGCAGCCGTTGGATCTGGAGCCTCCGAGGCCAAATGCACCTGCTGCAAGACTCTCCTGTCAAAGGAGGCCTCTGCGGAAGCAAAGACATCCAGTTTATAGTGCCTGATGAAAGGCAAAGTAGTAGTCCAGGTAGCTGCCCTGCAAATTTCCTCGAGGGAGGCTTGCGTGGCCCATGCAGTAGTGGTCGCTGCACTTCGTGATGAGTGCGCAGTATTGTGTTTTGGTATAGGCAGTGCATGTATGTCATATGCTCAGGCGATACACACCCTGTTCTGTTTCCCTCCCCCAATACTCCCAACAAAGAGTCAGTCAAAGGCCTCCTCTTCTACTTTATTTACATAGATAAATGTCCTGGCCATGTCTACCCATGGGCCTGCCAAGTTTCTGGAGATAACGAGGAAATTATAGATAAGGCCAGAATTACTCACGAATATATTCTTCCCTCCATTGATACAGTCCAAGACAAAAAACCAGGAAGTCCCGCTTCCTATTTATAGTCTCTGCAGATGTCACCATCATTCCTTGGCTTTATCCCAACACTTCTTCTGCTATGCGCGCCGGTCACGTCTGCGCAGTCTTGCATCACTCCAAAACTGTTCTTGGGGCGTTGCCAAATCAGAAGAAGGCTCAAGAGAATCAGGCCTTGCTGGCCCCTCCTCCTCCCTTTGAGTGGGTGCCAGGGAGGGAGAGGGCCCAAGAGAAGCAGGGCTTGCCAGGTCTTCTCCCTCACTTTCTGAATCATCCGAGTCCAAGAGTCCGGGTCCAGGAACCTGGGTCACAACACACCCAGATCCAGCGACCCACAGTTGAAGAAAGCACCTTAGTGCCCAACAAGGTTGGCTGGAAAGACACAAATAGAGCCTCAGACTTTCTGGTGGGTGTTGTGCGATCAATGTAGATCTTGAGGGTTCGCCGTACATCCAAAGTATGCCACCTTCTCTCCAAGACATGGGACTGCCTTGGATGGAAATTAGGCAAGATAACCTTCTGAGCCCTATGGAAGCAGGAGTTGATCTTGGGAACGAATGAGGGATCTAATCTCAAAACCATTCTGTCCAGATGGAAAATGTAGAGGTCGTTCCTGACTGAGAGCGCTGCCAGCTCTGATATGCGCCGAGCTGATGTAATACCAACCAGAAAGGCCAACTTAAGGGTGAGGAACCTGAGGCTCATAGTTCTTAAAGGTTCAAAGAGGGGTTTGGTAAGTGCCCGCAAAATCCGGGACAAATCCCAGGTAGGGTAGTAATGGATCTTAGAGGGTCAGGTTACGTGCGCCCCACAGGAATCTGTGGATGACAGGGTGGCATGCCAGTGGCTCCTTTTCTGAGGCTGGAAAGACAGTAGATAGGGCAGACACGTGACATCTAATAGTGCTGTGGGCCAATCCCTTCTCAAGGCTGTCCTGCAGGAAGTCCAGAACCTGTGGAACAGAAGCTGAGACAGAGTTAAAACTGCGTGCAGCACACCAGGATATAAATACCTTCCAGGTAGAGTTATAAAGTCAGATGGTAGACTGCTTTCTGTCTGCCTGGATGATCCGAATGACCCTTTTGGAAAAGCACTCTCCCCTCAGCAGGATCCCTTCAACTGCCAGGCAGTCAATTGGAGACACTGGGGCTCCAGATGGAGCATCACGCCCTGGTTGAGAGAGATCCTCTCTGAAGGAATCCTCCAAGGCTGTGATGTGGATAGAGCCATCAGGTCTGTGAACCACGGACTCCACGGCCAATGGGGAGTGACCAGAATCACTTCTGTGCCCTCTGAGATGACCTTGCGAATCACTCCCAGAATCAAGGGGAGGGGAGGAAACGCATAGAGAAGGCCAGGAGGCCAGTCACAGCAGAGGGTGTTTGTCCCTTCCCTGTATCGGGTACCTTGTGAACTATCGAGGGAGGTGTGCGTTCAGATGAGAGGCGAACAGGTCTACCTGTGGTTATCCAAAGTGCTGCATATGTCGCGAAACAGGTTGGGGTGGAGGCGCCACTCTGTTGTGTCCACCGTGGTCCTGCTCAGGAAGTCCGCCTTAGCGTTTGATATGCCAGCAATGTGTTCCGCCTTGAGGGAAAGGACGTTCATTTCTGTCCACCACCCCAGACAGAGGGCTTCCTGTGTGAGGCGTTTGGACGGTGTCCTGTTGGTTGATGTGTCTTTTTGCTGCGACGTTGTCCGTGAGTATAAGGACATGATGTCCTTGTACGGTATGGTGAAATTGTCATAGAGCTACATGAATTGCCCTCAACTCCAACAAGTTGATGTTGCAGGTGTCCACCGGAGACCAACGACCCTCGGCCACTTGGGAGTCGAGGTGGGCTCCCCAGCTGTAAGGGCTGGCATCTGCTGTGATCGTAACTCTCTGGGTGTTTACGAAGATGGACCCTTTGTCCAGAGCGGGAAACATCCACCAGTGTAGGGACCGCGGAACAGCCAGGGAAGCTCTGCCTTGGTGTGGGAATTGGATGTCCTGGCCCGCTGATATGGCAAGAGGAACCATTGGTGTCCCTGTGCGTGAAGCTGGGCCGAAGGCATGATGTTTATGCATGACACCATCTTCCCTGGCAATGCCAGGGACACCTTTGGTTCTAGTAGGATCCGGTGGATCAGGAGCCTCATATTGTCCCTCCTTTCCTGGGAGAGGAATACTTCCCCCAATCTGGTGTTGATAATGGTACCTAGGTGGGTCAACCTAGTTTCGGGAGTCAGCTGGCTTTTTGGGTAGTTGGCCAGAAACCCATGGGCTTGCAAAGCTTGCAGCGTTAATTGCAAGTCCTTTTGTGCCTTTTGGAGGAGGGACCCTGGACCAAGATGTCATTCAGGTAAACCTGCAGCCTCACCGAGATTAACTGCAGGTGGGCTGTTAGAGCAGCTAGAATTTTAGTGAAGCTGTGTGGGGCCAATGCCAGCCTGAATGTGAAGGCACGATATTGGAGGTGGCGATTCTCATAGCTGACCCGGAGGTATGTTTGATGGGATGGCCAAATTGGAATGTGAAGATAGGCCTCAGAGACGGATGGATCTGAGGGAATTCATCTTGAACCTCATGTAGACCAGGTGGGTGTTGAGGACTTTTAGATCTAGGATTGCCCTCCAGCCTCCTGAATGCTTCGGTACCACGAACAGAATGGAGTAAAACGTCTGTCTCCATTGGTCCAGAGGAACATCCTCTATGGCTCTGATCTCTAAGAGGTGCTGGATAGCACGCTCCATGAGACTCTGCTTGTTGTAATTTTTAGAGACAGGACATGGCACGAAGTGAGTCGGGGAGCTGGAGAGGAACTCCAGAGAGAGGCCAAATTCGATGGTGTGATGAACCCAACTGACAGTCATTATGAGAGCCCACCGGTCTATGAAGAGGCTCAATCGGCTCCCTATGGGAGAATCTTGAAGTGAGTCATTTTTGACGGAACTGGCGATTCCCATTCCGCGAAATGGCTGCTTTTGAGTTCCAAATTGTTTGGGTCTATCTTGAAAGGAACTCCTATCCTGCTGGTGGAATTGAACTTGTGGGTAAATTCATTGTTGAGAAGTTCCCTCCTGAGCATTAAAACGGGGGGCTGTCTATGGTAGTAGGGAGTGGTCCTTCTTTCTGGTCTCCTTGCAGAGGAAGGTAGGATCTTCCTTCTTTCCTTATCCTCAAGAAGTAGTGGCTCAAGGAAGTCACTGAACAACTTTGGGTGTTTGGGGTGTGGGGCCGCAGGCAGCCGCCACTTAGCTCGTAGATTAGCTGACCACTGACAAAGCCACAACAGTTGCCGTGAAGTGACTGAGAAGGCCAGGGCCCTGGAGGCATATTTGGTGGCATTTAGTGTTGCATCCACCAAGAACTGGGCAGTGGCTATAATTGAGGTCCTGGTGTAAACGGGCCTCATTAGAGGGCAGCCGTGCTTGAAGTTGTTGCAGCCATAATAGGGAGGAGCAGTTGAAGAATGCGGATGCCTGGTGAGTTTTCTTACAGGACAGATCAAACTTCTTGTCCTTTGGCTGTAGGCCTTTGGAGGAGTCCCCTGTCAGATAAGGTGAAGGGGATGAGAGGGCAGCCACTGGGCTGTCAACAGGAGATACTTGCAAGAGTTGGGGCAACGCCGGAGCCATATTGTAGTTATGTCGATCCATCCCGCTGGGGGTGGAAAGAGAGGCCGGGCTGGCCCACTGCTTCTGGATGACGTCCATGAAAAGCTTGGGAGCCGGGATGAACAGCTACTCCGCCACTGTTTCTGAAAAGAGACTGTGGCTGGTCCCTTGCGCCAGAGCCGAACTGTCTTGGGCTGGTTTGGGTTCTTGAAGGCCTGCAGTGACCTTGGCCTTATACAACAAGGACTTGAAAAACCAGTGAGGGAAAAGCCCAGTGAAGGCTGGGGTGTCAGGAAGAACTTCATCATCAGAGAGATCATGTTCTTTCTGAGCCTCCTCTCCCAGAAACAATTCAGCGCTGCCCCCTGAATGAGAGGGAGAATACTGCAGAATTCCCATTAAACTGGCAGGTGGCTAGTCATGCCGCTGCCATGAGAGAAGATCAGAGACAAGTGAAGCTGAACAGTGCTCCTGGATGCTAATTGCAGTGCCCTTGGTGATCGCCCTGGTGATCAGGGACTGGATTGCCTCGGGTAACTCACTCAACTCGAGATCAGTAGGATCTGGGGCAGGTTGAGAGTCAGGTTCCCTTGCATTGATGGAACAAGTGAAGGGATCCTTCCTTCTACTACGGTCCTCGGCCGCTAGAAGTGTCGCATTTGGGGAAAGCTGGCCAGCTCTCTTGGGTGACAAGGCCCTAGGCAGGGGATCAGTATGCTCTGGTTGATTAGTCACTGATCGATTGCTGCTCAATGACAGACTGTCAAGGAGGGCCTGCTTCTTTTTTGCATGGGAGACCTGCCTTTCTAAGGCTTTCTGCCTCCTCTCTAGATCCTTGAGCTCCATCTTGGACGGCTGCTGGGCCTTGCATCCTGCTGCAGATTTGAAGGAAGCCTTCCTGCTGCCTGAGGTCTGAGCCTCATCCCTGGCTTTAAGCCAATCCACCATCTTGGGCCTGGCAAAATGGGCGGAGTGACAGTGGTGGCTGTGCCAGAATCCGGACTTGTCAGCACACAAAGCAGCTAATGAGCTGCTCAGGGGTGGCTTACCCAGGCAAACTTGAGTGTTTCCAGCTCCTGGGGACCCAATGGTGCTTAGCTGTAATTTAGAGCTGCGGAGGTTGCTATAGACGCTGGGCAATTGCGTATCACCACTATGCTGCTGATGTTGGCATTGTAGCAATGGCAGCGCTTGCGCGACTTTGGTGGTGGCCTGCGTGACTTTTGACCAAGTGGAGTTAAGGCGCTTCCGCTTGCATGCCTTGTGAGAGGGGTGCGGTGATGGCGGTGTCCCATGTGGCTTGCCTGAAGGACCAGACTAGGGCGGCTGCCCTCATGCTCGCTAGAACAGTGGGTGATGGCGGCAGCCCACACGACTCGCTTGTAAACTCAGCGATGGCCACGATGTAGGGCTCAGCGCAGCCAGCAGCTAACTCATTATCAGAGCGGCACGGCAATGCGGCAGCTTCAACCCGCTTTTCAGTGGTCAGCGCTGTTGGAACACGGCCCTTACAGGTGGGGAGCGATGATCTATTGCTGGCTCTGAGGGCCTGCAATGGTGGCGGTAGCGTTTCTAGCCAAAGCTGAACTGGTCAGCATGCAATAATAATGACTGAAACCGAATCAGAGAAAAACCTGGATTCCAGTGGTCCAGATGGTTCAGAAATGAGTTGAACAGAGAAACTGCCAATATGTCTCGTCAGATTGACTGAGTTAAAAAACTGGAGCTGATGGAGGCACGTGGAGGCGTGGCCATCAAAATTATGACTCAGTCTCCAGGCAGATCCGACTGTATCAACCCATTCCTGGCCCCATTCCGCAGCCTATTGGGAGAATGACATGGTCAAAGTTAGAAAACTTCCTACTGCAATTGGCTAGGCTAGTCCATTCTAGGACCATGCCCTTCCATCTGATGACCAGGTCCATATACTTTCACTCTCAATTTAGTTTTAGGGAAGCTGGATGCGCCAAGTCCCCCAGCCACTCTTTTATTTATATTTACCAACTAGTTACCAATTATATTTATTTATATTTACCACAGACCAATGAGGCAGGCCGCTTACAAATTCAAATAAATAACAATAAATTATTTACCTATTAAACTTCTTTATGGAAACTATCCAAGTATGCAGTGGACTATCAACTGGTTGGAATTGTTTCAGGAGTCAGGAACTCTTCTGTGTACCATTTCTGTCACAGTACTTGTTCCCCTTTCTATGGATTACAAATAAACCCATTCGTAACAATTCTTCCTATGAGGTTAGGTTTGAGGGCATTCAATAAAGTTGTCTAGTTGGGAATCTTTTGTGGTGAGGGAAGTTCTAGATGTGTGAGCATATGCAATATCTTTGTCAAAATGTGCAATAGAACTAAAGGAAACCTGTAAAGATCTGTCCAACATTTTAGCACTTTTGTCCACCACTTTTGTCACAGAAGTTGTAGTAAAATTGCAAGCAACCTCAGAAGGAATGAGTAGACTTCTGTAGAAAAATATCTGCAATAGTCTTCTGGTCAGCTGTGTGGTCTATCCATAAAGAAATAAAATTGGGCTAGGAAGATCAACATATCACATTCAGCACTTGGCACACGAACTACTGCTGTTCTATACCTTGATATATATTTCTGAAGTCAAACCATCATATCGCACTCTCAAAGATAATTAAAACAAAGGGAATAATCAGCAAGGCAGTTTTCAATCACGAATTATAGTATTGTGCTATACTATAATATAGAAAATAATTAAGCATAATTATATTAGTTTGAAGATGATCATTCCAATAAAATATTTTCAGCTTCATTACTGACAGACACAGAAAAGTGAAGGTATTTTTCTCTACAACAGAACATTATTTTAAAGCCAAGTGAAAGGTGTCACAACACAAAGCAACCACAAATAATAACAGCTTTAAAACAACTAACTCTATATCAACAGAACTGTGGTGCCATATTATCAGTAACCTACCAAATTCTTTTCAGGAGAAATTTAATCAATACTAAATCATCAAAAATCATCAATATCAAATCTATAAAAAAGATATTGAGGCAATTCTTTCAGCAGCACTTTCAATTTATCTGCTATTATTCCTATCTTTGTATAAAAATTGAACAAAAAAAAAAAAAAGAAAACTACAAGATGAAAATTTTCTATTCACATAAAAGCAATCATTAGATCTGAATTTCCTCATTTAACTTCCAAACAAACATTCCCTCTTATTCTATAACCTTAGAGTAGTTATCCATAGAGGCTAGTGCTCTTTGGGGAATTAATTACTGTAAAAGTTTGGTAACATTAAACTTGTTGAAGCTGTAATTAGAATTTCCTATTTTTATATTGTTAATGCCATAAAAGGTTTGCATGTTTAATATTTCTACATTACATGGCAGTTTTATTTTTTATTTCAGGTAACAATTTATAAATGAAGATGAAGAACAAACAACTCATTTTAATAGTACTCTGAAACAAGTTTAAATTAGATTGGTCTTTTTCATCTTAGGTAAAAAACATTTTTACATCAGAGATAATTTATGTAAGGTGTTCTTAATTTATCTTGAGGATCTACAGTGAGAAGAACCTGAATAATGAAGAAAATACAAAATCAAACAAGTAAAAATAGCAAAATCAAACAAGTAAAAAATCATTGGAAGCTAAAGCATAAATCAATTTAATTTTAAAAATGCATATTTTTTAAAAAGAAAAGAAAACATCACTGAAGAAACCAAGTACATCCCACATTAGAAGTTCCAAAGTTTGGGGCCATAGATGAAAAAACTATTCCCAGCAACTAACAGTTCTGAAAAGGGCCAAAGAAAACGAATACTTATGCCATTCTTAATGCTTGCATAAATATACTCATGCATATGTTAGTAGGTCCGTTAGCTAATGTGATCTTAAACTCTTAATGTCTTAAAAGCTCAGAGACAGCATTCTGAATTTGCTCTGTATATATTACAGTAGAATAAATGTAATATGATATGAATAACTTATTGCTATACATTTTAGGTATATTTTTTACTACGTTCAATTTTTAAACTACATTCAAAGGTTAAAGGTCAATTATAACACAGAAGTAATTAATGTGATCAAGAATGATACAATGGTTGGAAAAGAATTGAGATCTGACTTGAAACCTAAAAAAATATTAAGCTAAGTAGAGTAACCTTATGAATCACTGGTTATGTTTAGTATCATCTTACATTAGTTAAAAACAAACTTATATTTCTGCCACCTGAAAGATCTAATATTGTCAGATTTTTTAAAAACATGAAAGAATAAAGTCAAAATAAAATACATATCATTTTATCTCCCTAATTTTAATTTATGAAAGCACTGAATATTGTAATCCTGTAAATAATGCAATTCTACTTGATTTAGTATGAAACTAATTTGAAATTAGCCTAAGTGGATTTATTATTTTGTTATATGATCTACTGTATAAGGCTAAAAGTGGATGAAAGTTGTTTATTACACATAATGTATTGAATCAGTGTTTCATAGGTGCAGAGAACCATTTCCACTAATGGAAACACTGCACTTATATTGTTCAACCATGCAAGACCAGAAAGATGCAAGGACACACAAACAGAAATTCCAAATACCATTTTAACCATGCCAGCAGATATGTAATGCCCTTCTGTAAGAAAGCAATTCAATGATATGAAACCAATAACCAAGCACTGTTAAGGTCTTAAAGATGAATTACGCTACTTCCTAAACTGGGGAACTATAATTATCTAAGGCAAAGGAATGAAAAGTTAGACTGGATAGAGACTAGCCTCTGTTCTGATTGTTCTGGAGATGGTCACTGCTTTCAACTAAAAGTAAAGATCACAATCAGGGTAAGCCAAACCTAAATCAGTTATATTTCTGTAATGTAAACAACGAATTTATGATGCTAGTACAAATTTTGGTGATGAATCTGTTGAAGAGAAAATAGGGGGAAAGTTTTAAAAAGAATTCCCCTCCACTGGATTCAAGCTAGAAATAGCATTGGTGCTCTGGTCTGTGTTCTTTGTCAAGAACTAGTCTGTGGAAATGCCATTTTCTTGCTGGTAGTCAGGAGCTGGTGGTACAGAATTATCTGCCCTCAACTCATTATCAACTAGCAACCACATAGTTAGATTTTCTCTGTGACAATTTGTACCAAGTCTTCTCTTTCAGATCTTCTAATGAGCATTTCCATTATCATTGTAATTGAGTCTATCCTCCTTGTCCATTCTTTACTTTAATTTTCCCAGCATTGCAGCCTTAGGACTTTGCATCATGTGTCCGAAATGGGATAATTTGAGCCTGGTCATTTGTGCATCGAATGAGAACTGGGAATTCCAGTGTAGGCTGCCTTAAGATTTAATGCTTTATCCTGTGTAATTTAACACATATATCAGTGTTGGTGAAACTTTTCAGCACTGAGTGCCAAAACGGGAGCACACGTGCATGGGGGAGCACAGGAAAACCGGAAGAGCAACCCCTTGGCGCACACACGTAGGAGCACTGGAAACCAGAAGAGCAGTTCCCTGGCGTGCACATGCACGCTGGTCACGTGGTTTCTGGCACACATGTGTGCATGAAGACCAGTTGACTGGTGTGCATGTGCATGCTGGAAACCAGAAGTTCAGCTTCCCGGCATGTTAATGCACGCCAAGGAGCTGCTCTTACAGTTTCTGGCACTCCCACAAGTGCAAAGACCAGTTGACTGGCACACTGGAACCCGGAAGAACAACGGGCGATGGCTGGCATGTCTGGAGAGATGGCTCTGTGTGCCACTTCCGGCACATGTGCCATAGGTTCGCCATCATGAATATATATGAAACCAATAGGGGAAGTCATTCAGCAGTTCAAATCATCAACATGTGTATGACATTCAGTTAAAGATTGCCACAGAAATTATTAACTAAGGTCTGAAGATCCCTCTTGAAGTTTCTGCTATTGAGCTAGGTACCACTTATTCTATACCTATGCATTTGGTTTTTCCCGTCTATATGTACAACTTTACTTTTCTCACCATTGAATTGTATTTTGTTACACTGGGCCCTATTTAACAAAATAAAATTCAAAATTCTGAAAACAAAAAATTAAATACACATTTTATTTACCTTATATTTTAATCACAGTATTTGCATCCAAATTGCACAATAATTTGCAGATGATATAAACAACAAATCCCCTTAGTATAAATACGAACTCCTGACAGTGTGACTGCTATCAGAGGAATAATCTCTATATTTTGATGCATTTTCTACAACTAATACAATTCAGAAATGCTAGTCTCATTCTTTATGGTTCTGAATTCTGTGTTATATTCTTTACTACTGGACACCCATTTTCAGAAAACTTTGTTATGCTACATTAATAAACACAATTTATTAAAATTAGAATCACTTTTCCCTTTAAATATGTACACTGTTAAAACAGCTTATTTATCTAAGCATCAGGGAAACATGATTGATTCTTAAAACTTATAATTTTTTAAACGTATGTACCAAACTGCCTTTGCTTTTGCATTCAGCACAGAAGGTACAGGTACTGACTGCAACTATAATTTTGTCAGTCATGGAAGGTAAAATATCTTCCTGCAGGCTGGAAAAATTCCCTCCCCTTTTCTCCTTTAACCTTGGCTGATAGCCTAACACAGCAAACAAGCTAGATACCGAGATCAACCAAAGAAAATGTAAAAAGCTGTCCTCGTACTATCAACACAATACCCCCTACATAATAAGGCATTTAATTCAATAAAAAGAAAAACACAGAACGAAATGGATATGCAGAAATGTATTAAAATCAGTGGACTGTCCGCATATTTTATGTACTGTATTTTTCAGCTGTTGTTTTTGCATACGGTAGTCTTTTCTATTTATACTGTGGGTTTTGGCTGAGGCCACAGTTACAACAGGAAATAAAAATTACATTAGTCAGGAAGGAAGCTAATGAGTTTTCCCTCCCTTAAATGCCATTAGATACTTCCTGAAGAAAGGGGAAGTACATTAGTATAATGATGGGACATAAGGAATGAAAAAAACTGTTATTTGATTAAAATTATAAAAAAGCAATAGCAATACTTCCCAGCCTGCCATTCCACTTTTTCCAACTGAATTGTTAAAAGTTCAACAACTGAAGCTGTTTAATCTAATAATGTTTTATTGTCAATACTGCAAAATTATATCTTGTTAAATTTTCTAAAATCTTTTAAAATTACTACTCTTTAATTTATCAGGATAAAATTATAAATTGAATTTGGATATAATTATCATTAATAATATAAACATAAACATCTGATTAGCTGACTCCATAATTTTGGATAAATTATTTTCAATCACAATATTTTTAGTATCTGCTTCTTTTCCTATCTATTACTCAATATCATTTCCCATTCAAATTGTTTCCTGGCTGAACATACATTAGCAATTTTTCTTATCAGAGTTGTTGAACAAGAATGTACATATAAAACACTTTAATATCCATTCTAATTGCTAAACTTAATCACACTGTTTACTGCTTTAATGTAGTCCTATGGTTCTATAAAATGCATGTTTAGCACTCTGCATAAGAGAAACGTATATCGCTATTGCTCTTCTTATTGAAGTGCCTGGAATTGGTCAAACTCTGTACAGCAATAACACAATACAACAAAAAAATGCATTCACAAATTGAAAAGGGAGGGACACTTTTAGTATATCAAAAACTATAAATTATGAATTGGATTTTTAAAAGGGCATGAAATCAAGCTGTAGTACTTTATGCAGCTTATGTAATTGCGATAAGCCAGGCTTAAAGCAGATAAAAGTAGAGGGATTCTTGGTGCTCTCTGAGTTATAAGAAAAACTTTATATTGAAGAATTATTTAATATAATTTGATAATCTATTTAAAATCGAGAATCATCTTTAGTAAATCCAAAAACATATCATTCGAGATGAAGATATCTTAATTTTTGCAAGAGTGACAGGAATTAAAATGTAAAAATCAATGCCATAAAATGTTAATGGACATCAACATAGGATGATTTTAAAAGTCATTCATTTACATTAATTGATCATGCTGCTATTTGCTACAATCTATTTACCCTTGAAAATGTATGCAAACAACTCAAATAGACTCTGGCTGACCTAGACAAAAACATAAAAGAACTATGGAAATTTAAATTAGTAAAAATAATACATCTTCATTAACTATAGGTTCTTTAGATATTTAAAGCCTTTGACTCTCTTGAAATACAATTCTTTAAACAAATATTAATTAAATTTAAATTTGGATCAGGCTTTTGCAAAATGCTTGAACCTATCTGTGACCATCTAAAGTCCAGGTCAGTCTTAACAGTTATGATTCAGATCCCATTATGATTTTAAGAAGTACTAAGCAGGATTGTCCTTTATCACCTTTACTATTCAACCTAACTATAGAAGCACTGGCAA
The DNA here is from genome assembly GCF_028640845.1 of Ahaetulla prasina. Lineage (NCBI taxonomy): Eukaryota > Metazoa > Chordata > Lepidosauria > Squamata > Colubridae > Ahaetulla > Ahaetulla prasina. The sequence goes on along the minus strand of NC_080540.1, from coordinate 267,232,343 downwards.
TAGTATTTAGATCTAATAATGAGATTAGTGGGATAAAAATGTGAGATAAGACATATCTTTTAAATCTATTTGCAGATAATATGATATTGACTCTCTCAAATGCTTCTTTATTTGACTAACTATATTAAGGTGCTAGAAGAATTCACTATTAGGATTATCAGACTATACAGTTTCAGGAATTCCAACAGTGTATAAAATTTTTAAAATATTACAATAATGCCTAAACATTAATAAAATCTTTACAAATAATTATTTGCCAACTTGAAAGAAATTAAATTGATTAGGATGATTATTATGGTTTGGCAAAAATGAAATCTCTGAAAGAATACAACTTTTATAGACTAAACAAATTTTATAGTAATAGAGAAACATGATGGCGGCTCAGCAGCGGTTGTTGATTTTAGTCAGCTGCTCGCTAATCCACTCCTCACTTCAAAGCTATTCCAGGCGCTCCCTGATGTGTGTCGTGGCAGCGGATCCTGAAGCAGGCTCCTGTCAGATAGAGAGGGGGCCTGAAACTGCAGCGGCATTTTTAGCAGAGCTGAACTAGTCAGCATGCTCGAGATAAAAAACTGCCTGAAAGGAAAATTAGTCTGGAACCTAAGTTGAGAATAGTCCAGATAAGATTAACTACAGTCATAGAGCAAAAAAGAACGTCTCTATCGGGTTGACTGAGTCCAAAAACTGGAGAGTTGGAGAGGCAGGTGGGTGTGTCAAAAAAATCTATGATTCAGTCTCTGGGCAGATCTAACTGTAGCAACCCATTCCTGGACTATTCCGCAGCTACACTGGAGAAATTACAGATTCAGCAACATGACAACATATACTAATTTCAAGAACTCAATACAGGTAGTCCTTGACTTAGCATGATAACATCATGATTTACAACCATAATTGCCAGGCTTGATTACACTTGTAAGTTGAGGACTACCTGTATTTCATTATACAGAAGAACTAATTAATGACTCTTTAGATATGTGATATTTTTCCATTTGCTTAAAGGAGGCTGCTAAACATTTTATATTAAAAGATTTCTTCAACCCTGGAGGTCTTTGTAACGATATAATTGTCTCTAATCTTCCATTCCTGCAGAAGATGAAAGGCAGTGATCATTCGTCTCCAAAAGCATTTGGATGAAGCTGATATCTAGAACTATTATATTCAACTTTACTCAAGGTATTGTACTATTTTGATCATTCTGGTGAATGACTTACAACAGAAACAAAATAACAAACTAATTCTGCACAATCTATAGGAAGCTTTAAATGTCATCAGTCATGCTATCCTTCTAGGCCTTCAACTCTTTATGGTGAGGTTGACTTAATCTTGTTACAATATATTTTACTATAGACACAAAAAGTTTCATTCTTATAACCATTCATTTAGCAATTGTTTGCAACAGTATTGAAAAATATACTTATAATCAGTCTTCATATTTATGGCTGTCACACGATCAAAAATTAGGGCGCTTAGTAACTGGCATATATTTACAATGGTTACACTGTCCTAGATCATGTGATTGTAATTTGCAACCTTTTCAGCCAGCTTCCGACAAGCAAAGTCAATGGAGGAAGCCAGAATCACTTAACAATTATATTATTTATTTAACAGCTGCAATGATTCGTTCATTAAAAGTGTCAAAAAAGCTCATAAAATCAGGTATGATTCACTTAATGAATAATTAATTAGAAACAAAAATTCTGGTCATGAAAGTAATTTTTATGGGACTATAATTTTATATCTACTCAAAAGTAAACACCACTAAAGGTAAAGGTAAAGGTTCCCCTCGCACATACGTGCTACTTGTTGCTGAATCTAGGGGGCGGTGCTTATCTCTGTTTCAAAGCCGAAGAGCCAGCGCTGTCTGAAGACATCTCTGTGGTCATGTGGCCAGCATGACTCAACGCCAAAGGCGCACGGAACGCTGTTACCTTCCCACCAAGGTGGTCCCTATTTTTTCTACTTGCATTTTTTACGTGCTTTCAAAACTGCTAGGTTGGCAGAAGCTGGGACAAGTAACGGGAGCTCACCCCGTTACATGGCAGCATTAGGGATTCAAACCGCCCAGCTGCTGACCTTTCGATCGACAAGCTCAACATCCTAGCTCCTGAGCCACTGTCTTAATAGTTTTCTTCATTTGACGTAGATAATTTTTCTGATAATTTAACAGATTTTCACAGAGAATGAAGAGAAGACAGATCACGATTTTCAAGGGCATCTCCTTTAATGCACTTCAGTTCCTTCATAACATATAAACAGGGACATTTATTAGCACTAAATTACTACTATAGTACATATTCTAATGTTCCCAAGAAATAATGTTTAACCCTTGGATCACCACAAAACTTCAGAGTTCGACCCGTGTAATCAAGATTTTGTCCCTAGAAGTGGCATTAAATAAAACTTGACATTAGAAACTTGAAATTATTAATTACACATGGTGGTACAATAACAAGCCAATTGACTCCTCTTATAACAGAGTAGGCTTTTGTGCTCGTTTACTTCTCTACAGGCCATCCTAAGCCATCAGGAATTGCCTTCAGAAGTCATGATTATAAGGCACAGAATATGAACATAGAAGGGGAAACATGGATAAGCAAGAGGTCCTTTACTATTAGAAACTGCAGTTGTTGATAAAACTCTTACAATGAAAAGAAACTAAATTCAGAAATGGGTATGAACTAGTCTAGCATATAGTACAGACCTGGGCAAATTAAGGCCCGCGGGCCACATCCGGCCCTTTGTACGTCCCTGTCCGGCCCGCGTGAGGCCAATCATAAACACCATAAATTAAACTTTTTTTTTAACTTTTATTTTGAAATTTTATTTTGAAAAGTGTTACGTCGCTACGTATGCACGTCGTAGACGTAGCACCTTCACTCGCGTATACACGTGTGTGAGTGAAGGTGATGCTGTTCGCCAGGTTATCCCCAAGATGTCGGCACACCCCAAGAAAAGAAAAGTTGATAACGAATGCCGTATTTTCAACAAAACATGGACTTCCAAATATTTCTTTACAGAAATTAAAGGCAAAGCAGTGTGCTTAGTCTGTGGTACACAGGTTGCTGTGTTTAAAGAATATAATTTGAATCGCCACTACACCACCAAGCATGAAGATAAATACAGAAATCTGTCTGGTGAAGAGCGTGCAAGGGAGTCTGATGCATTGCTTGCAAAACTACAAACCCAACAAGGATTTTTCACTAAACTTCACACTCCCAGAGATGCAGCCGTCAGGACAAGTTATGTCATTTCTCACAAAATCGCCAGAAAAAGTAAGGCGTTTTCCGACGGAGAGTTTATTAAGGAGTGTTTATTGGACTCTGCTGCGCTGATGTGCCCAGAGAAAAAAGGCGCATTTGAGAACGTTTCACTCTCCGACGCACTGTAACGAGGCGGATTGAGGACATCGCGGGGAACTTAGAACTTCAGCTGAAGAACAGAGCGGCCGACTTTGACTTTTTTTCTCTGGCTTTGGATGAGAGCTGCGATGTACGTGACACTGCCCAGCTGCTCATCTTCTTACGTGGGATAACCGCAGACTTTCAAATCACGGAGGAGTTGGCAGCCATGCAGTCAATTAAAGGACAACCACCGGTAATGACTTGTTCAGAGAGGTAAATGCATGTATGGACATTTTAGGACTGAAATGGGACAAGCTTGCAGGTGTGACAACAGATGGTTGTCCAAATCTGACAGGGAAAAATGTTGGACTTTTAAAGAGAATGCAGGATAAAGTGACAGAAATTAACCCTGATCAGAAATTGACATTTTTGCATTGTATCATACATCAGGAAGTGTTGTGTAAGACAGTGTTAAAAATGAAACATGTCGTTGATGCTGTCACTAAAATAGTTAATTTCATCAGAGCAAGAGCTTTAAATCACAGACAGTTTGTTGCTTTGTTGGAGGAAACTGAGGCTGAACATGGTGACATAAGCTATCACTGCACTGTTAGGTGGCTCAGCCTTGGCAAGGTTCTGAAAAGTGTCTGGGACCTGAGAGACCAGATTCAGGAGTTCTGTATTCAGAAAGGTCATGACATCCCAGAACTTTCAGATAACAACTGGTTGGCAGACCTCGGATTCGCTGTGGATGTGACTGCACTAATGAACGAACTAAATGTCAAAATGCAGAGCAAGGGCCTTTTTGTGCATGAGATGTACAGTGCAGTGAAGGCTTTCATGAGAAAACTACAGCTTCTCTCAAGCCAAGTGAAGGACAACATTCTGACCCACTTGCCAACACTTAAGGAAGCCAAAAGATCAGGTGATCACCTCCAAAAGTACTCAACCATGTTAGAAGCATTGCATGCAGAGTTTTCAAGGCGATTTCAAGATTTCAAAACTCTTGAGAGTGAAATGCACATGGTTTCTTCTCCCTTCAACTGCAGTGTGGATGATGCACCAAGTGAAGTTCAGATGGAACTCATTGATCTGCAGTCTGACACACATCTGGCAGATCACTTCAAGTCAGTCTCACTGCTGGACTTTTACTCCGCCTCAAAGAGGAGAACTTTCCACACCTGAGGAGGCATGCTCAGAGGATCCTAGTCCTCTTTGGATCTACCTATCAATGTGAACAGACATTCTCAGTTATGAAGTTCAACAAATCCAAACACAGATCCTCTATGACTGATGACCACCTCTCAGCTGTCCTTCGCATAGCCACTTCAGACATTCCGCCAGATTTCAATGCCCTTGTTCAAGCCCAGAACAGACTGGATTATTCTCGCTGAAGAGGTAACATGAGGTGGAAAGCATTACAAGTTATTGTTTGTGGAGATTAACAAATTAAAAAATAAATTGCACTGGTTCAATAATTGTTTTTCTTATTTAACCAATAGACCACAGTTTCACATAACCTAATATACATATTTACAGAGTGCTTTATTCTTCTGATTATCAGTACCAGCTATTCAAAATATTTAATTTAAGTATTTTACAATGAAAGAAAGTTGGTGGCCCTCTGACACAATTCAGGCTTCTCATGCGGCCCCTGATAAAAATTAATTGCCCACCCCTGATATAGTATCAACAAACACTACATTTATGCCAGTATGAACTAAGGATTATATATAGTCATTAAAAAATATACATTGAAAAATAATTCAGAGAATATATTTTGAAAACAAAAGTTACAAGTCCTCAAGTAAAGGATTCACTAGAAGTTGTTGGGAGAGACCTCTGCTGAGACCTGCTTCAGGCACACAAAAATATTATGACTCTGGAGATCTGATATAGTTAAATGATTACTAATATATCTGAAATTGATTTGAATCTGTTAGTATATCAATTAACATACAATAACAGTGAATCCTTAAGAAAAGGTCAACAGTCCAATAATGTGTGTTATAATGAATAGTAAACAAAGCAACCTCATAGCAGTTCATTATATCTTCTTGAACATGCAAAATATACTATAATACCATTTTAGCATATTGTAATTTTGAGCAGCAGTAAATGGTGTTCAGCTATTAGACAACAAGATGTTCTTATGGTTCTGAGTTCTTTTGCTCTTAGAAAAAGTAAATTGATTTGGGACAGAGATACCGCCTCACCATATTTATATTCCCATCAGGCAAGAAACTAAGATAATAACTTTTATCTCTTAAGTGTCATACTAATTATCAGATAAAATGATGATTTTAAAAGCCAGGTATATTAGTTCAACAACAAAGTGTTTTGAAAGGAAACTTCATTGAAGAAGAGATCTTATTAAATTTCAACAAGCAGCAGCACGTTATTTAATGGCATGAAGTGAAAAACTGGTGCTGCAAAAAAATAAATGCTGACAAGGAACAATATATTTATTACCAAGCACAAATCATTTCTTCAGAGAGAAAAAGGAATACACCCTATTTGAGTAATTGCTTTCAGACATTTGTTGTATATATACAAAACATATTTTAAAAACTTGCTTTTTCTTTTAAAAAACTGATGGAATGAACAATAATTCCTTGAAGTATGTTCTTGTTAGACTACAGTATAGGAAAAATAAAAAAAGTAAGGAAAACAACATCATAGCAATTCAAAGACACTGCTTAATGAAGTGTAAATGTTATTTATAACAGCTTCATTTTTCTGAAAACTTAGTTTCCATACAATTTGGAATATATACTGAAGTATTTTTTTTCAGAAAGGGCAGAGAAATAAACTATTACAAAACTATATGCATATGTGCAATATAATTATGGATGGCCTTTATTATAAGAATACTGTTCTTAAAAATATACTGTTCTTATAAATGAGACCAGTTTGGTATGGTGGTGAAAGTACTAACCTACAAAGATGGAGATTGTGGGTTCCAGGCCTCCCTTAGGCATGATTAGGTTAGGTATGCTCACCACCTTTCACTGACCAAATGTAAAGGTGGGATAAAATAATAATAATAATAATAATAATAATAATAATAATAATAATAATAATAATAATAATAATAATAATAATAATAATAATAATAATAATAATAATAATAAGAATAAGAATAAGAATAATAATAAGAATAATAATGATGATGATGAGAAGGAGAAGAAGAAGGCGGCAAGAATAGTACCAACAGTGATAGGCACTTTGGGTGCAATCCCAAAACATCTAGAGCACCACTTGAACACTGTTGGCATCAGCACTGAAAAGTCACTTATTAATCAATCGCAAAAGACAGCTTTACTTAGAACAGATTACACCCTTTAATCATATTTTTAACACCATCAGACAACATCTACCTATCCCAAGTCGTATAATATTTGTATTATACCAAATCAGGATTACAAGTTTCCAAAGAAATTCAGGTTCAGTGTGATCCATTTAGGAAGATACAGTTCTTCAGTCATGTAGAATTCAACAAAGATGTCTTCACTTAAAACCAGCGGCTCTGAACTTGCTCCAAAAAAACCCTACCTGATTTTTTTTTTCCTGTGGGCTTCACAAATAATAAAAAAAAAACCCTGAAATGCTTTTCTTGTACTGTACAAGCTAAGAGGCAAAACAAAAGAAATAAAAATAGCAACTTGATTAACTGTCCCACATTATACTATATTACTATACTATATTACACAAGTTAACCAAATAGAGTAAAGGAGGTCCTTGACTTACAACCATAATTGAGCCCAAAATTCCATTGCTAAGCAAGGCAGTTGTTAAGTGAGTTTTGTTCCATTTTACGACCATTTTCCATAGTTGTTAAGGGAATCACTGCAGTTGTTAAGTGAATCTGGCTTCTCCTATTGATTTTTGTTGTTTGAAGCCAAACTAGGAAGGTTACAAATGATAGTCACATAGCTTCAGGACAGTGCAGCTGTCATAAATACCTGCTAGTTGCCAAGTGCCCAAATTCTGATCATGTGACCATGGAGATGCTGCAATGGTCCTAAGTGTGAAAGTTGATCATAAATAACATTTTTTTAGTGCTGTTGTAACTTCGAATGACCACTAAACTAATACTTGTAATTTGAGGGCTACCTGTACTGCAATAATATCTCAAAGTGTTATATACTGTGCTTTCAATTGCCCAGTACACTGGCTTCATAATGCTGCTCATTGCTTTTTTAATACAATGTTTAATAATGTACTGTACTGTAATGTAAAATATACATGAAAACTATTGTCCTAAATTTAAAATAGCATCACATCTTTATCAGGAAAATATTATGTTTCCCATGTTAAGTGAGAGGCTTCCTTTTAGAATCAGCTGTCATAACCATCAAATAACAAGGTTGTAGAATTTAAAATGCAGCAAATAGTACTACTTGTGGTGTGGTTCATATATCAGACTAAGCCATAATATCATCACAATTATTGGACTCACGCTTCATCATAAATTGGAAACCATGATTTATAATCAGTTTGCAAAAAAGAATGGTCAGGTCTGCACAAATTTAACAAATGCATGATTTACATGTTGTCTGAACTCAGCATCAAGACATATCGGCAATATGATCCAGCCATCTTGAGTAACCAAAAATTAGCTATCTTGTGAATATACGGTACAGTCAACAAAACAAAATTTTTTAAAATGCTAATTATTTTCCTATTTTTCTATGACTTGTAAACTGCCTTATTGGGGAGATGGGTGGCCTATAAATTTAATAAATAAATAAAAACAAACAAACAAATAAATCTCCGATTAGCTATATAATCATTGTAGCAGCAGGCTTTGAGTACTGGCATAGTTTGAAATCTTTCGTTTTTTAAAAAACACATATCTTATATAAATTGGCAGATCTTGGGCATGAATATATGAACATAGACCTGAGTTTAGTATAATTTACTACTCAAAAAATATAAGCTCTGGAATTATTTGAAGTTTTCCAAGTAAATAAAAGCGGTATGTTTAATGTTAATACTATAAATTACAAAGAAGGAACAATTGAACAAAGAATATAATGATTGAATATAAACAAACAAGGTTTAAATTTGTTTTATGTAACATCATTAGCACAGCTTTTATAGAAATGAAATTGCTGGTTTATATATAAAGTTTGTAAGACTGAAATATTCCAAATGTATATATGTAGAGTATTTGCCATCTTTGAACTTTAAATTCTTACAAATATGATTGGTTAACAATTATTTCACACAATGAGACAAACCCAATAATATGTAAATTAGCCTAAATGTTACAAAGTTGTCTGGAGGAGATAGATAGTATATCTCTCTTGAAAGTATAACATAACTGGCTCAGTTATTACTGCTTAATATATATTCTTATTACTCCCAGTTTCAATAATTTTGGAGAAAATATTTCTGAACTTACAAGGTATGTTTAGTATTTTTTTCAGTATTATTTTCTCTAACGGACAAGATCCTAAGGGATAATACCAAATAGTTATTGCTCAAAGAAAGAAAACAGAAGAGACTGAAAAACTCATACAAGAATTTTAAAAATACCACATCATCAACTATTCGTTTGAGGCATATTTTATAATACAGACCCCATGTTGAGAAATATTAAATCAAAGCTAGATTGCAGAAAAAAAATATTTACATATGGGAAATAAAGATAACCAAAGACATCCCTTATTGAGATATAATTCAAATAGATTTTCTCTTAAATCCAGGAGTTTTTAAATTTTATTTTGGGAAATCTTTTACTTTTCTGAGATTATTATTACGAAACACTCTTATTGTTCTTTTCTGTTATGTAATGAGATCTATGCCTAGAATAGTGTGTACATTTTTTAAATTATAATTACGAAGGCTTAAATCATTTGCTTCATGATTTAAGTAGGCTTTTATTGTGTCATGAAAATTTTTTGGAATCCTAAGCATAAACATTTAAAACACCATATAGATAGTCCTCAGTTTACAACCATAATTGACCCAAATTTCTGTTGCTAAGTGAGACCTTTGTTAAGTGAATTTTGCCCCATATTACAACCTTCCTTGCCACAGTTTTTAAGTGAATCACTGCTGTTGTTAGTAATAAGGTTGTTAAGTAAATCTGATTTTCTCATTGACTTTGCTTGTCAGAATGTCACAAAAGGTGATTACATGAGCCCGGGACACAGCAACCATCATAAATGTGAATCAATTGCCAAGCATCTGAATTTTGATCACATAACCATGGGAAAGTTACAGTTGTTGTAAATATGAAAAATGGTCATAAGTCACTTTTTTCAGATGCCGTTATAACTTTGAACGGTCATTAAATGAACTGTTGTAAATTGAGGACCACTTCTATTACAATTTGTTAGTTATAATTACGGTTGGAGGCAGCAATATGGAGATGGAAATATACAATATGGGTATAGAAATATACCATATGTTGACTAGAGGCTTAGAGAATTCTTATCATTAGAAAACTATCTTGAGTCTCTTAGGCCTTCCTTTGCTTGGAAACTAATGGAAGATGGTATGTTAAATTCTTAGACACACTAAAAGAGAGTGGAAATGTTGGTGTGTCTTATACATAGAATACAGCCATTTTTGGCCTCCCAAAACCCCACGCGTCCCATTTTTGCAAAAAAGAGGGCCGTTTTTCACAAAAATGGAATGCACAGAGGGTTTGGGAGGCCTGCAGAGTGCTCCTGGTGGCTGGGGAGGGCAAAAACGTGACGCATGGGGAGTTTGGGAGTCTAAAAATGGGCCCATGTTTTGCAAAAATAGGGTGCGCAGGGTGTTTTGGAGGCCTGCAGAGTGTTCCTGGGGACTAAGAAGGGCAAAAATGTGACATGGGGGGTTTAGGAGGCCATAAATGGGCCCGTTTTGCCCATTTATGGCCTCCCTAACCCTCTGCGCACCCCATTTTTGCAAAAAATGGGTCTGTTTTTCACAAAAATGGAATGCACAGAGGGTTTGGGAGGCCTGCAGAGTGCTCCTGGTGAGCCAGGGAAGACAAAAACTTTTTTTTTTCTTTACCTCTTTGAAATCTTGGTGCGTATTATAGTCCAAAAAGTACAGTATATTGTAAATAATAAATAGCAAAGGTAGTACAGTAATCAATATTTAGTCTAGAACTGAAATTGTTTGCTTTGTTGATTTTAGATTACTCTTATACTGGTATAGTTCTTGTCCATTTTGATCCTTTTACCCTTTTCCACATAAACATTTTTTTTAATGTTGATACATACAGACATATACAATTGATACATAACTTTTGTAACCCATTACTAACCATAAATAACTTTTGTTAGTTACAATATAAATAAAGAAATATTTTTAGTTACTTAATAAGTGAAAATTATATTTTATATATTTCAGAATTTCCATTTCATTCATGTAACTGCTTTCAATTGCACCATAGTGCTTTAAGGTTTGTGTAATTATATTTAAAATTAAAATTAAAAATTAACTAAATGACATTATTTTTGAGAGCCAATATTGTTTGATTTTCACAACTTAAATGCAAAACTAATCAAAGTAAGTCCAAATCTCAATTAGGGCAGAATGCTGCCTGCATTGACAGAATACATGACATAACATTAAATATGAAAAATTTGCATTTCTACATTGTGTAAAACTTGGCCAGTCTTACCTATTTTTGTAAAATATGCCATTTGTAAGTTAGTCACTTTGGAACTTCAATTACATATTGGGTGATATCAAGTTGTTATGTAGCAGTAATAACTAAAAGTCAAATATATAAGTCCATTTTTAATGGACTTAAAATGAAATGATACTTCTGCAAGAATTATCATTTGGATTTTGAATTATAATATTTTGGTACTAATTGTGGTTCTATAACAAAGAACATAACTATAGCAGAGACTAACACAAGCATAAACATGACTGTAAAATGCAGCTTAAATAAAAATACTGACTCAGATATGCTTATCTTTGCTGAAGATTTTCAATGCATATCATGGTTTTTGAGCAGTCTTGTCTTTGTTCTTATAGCACCCTTCTATCTACTATGAAAGTCTTCAAATTATCACTGTTTTCTCACCTGATCAACTGTAAAACAATTCCATTTATCTAACTGAATTAATTACTTAATAAACACAAGCAGAGAGCATGTGCAGAATGAACCCTGATCCTAACCCATTCCTTATTCCGCCTCCCTCCTCATGCAATTCTTCAGCATCCTATTATCCACCTCTGTGTGTTTAGAAGAACACAACTCTTATTTAGGGTTAGCACTGCAGAATACAAATACAGTAACTGAATCCTGAGTAATTGTTTCAGAACCATTAGCAAAACTACCTTCAACTCTAATTACAAATTTGCTTGCCAATTCAATACTATCCTATAATCTGGTATCCTTTAGTTAACAAGAAACAATTATAAATTATCATACAAGACATAACTTACATAATAATAATATATAGATAGCAATTCCAGTTTGTCACTAAAAGCACAAATGGTTCAGTTATTCAGACATTATCCACAGCTTGGTTAAATTTACTCTGACTTCTAAACTGCTTATAGGTTCATTCTCATGCACTCTGAGTTTCATTTTCAATTTGAAGCATTGCACATCCCTATTTGTTATACAAAAACATTTAAATGATTTCCAGAAGTAGGATAATTTTCTGAACACCACTGAAAATAAGCTTACCTTGAATAGTGATATTCAAACGAACAAGTCAAAGCATCCAAAAATATCATAACAATTTATTCTGCTCAAATAAGAGAAGAAAATGATCTTTCTAATATGGGATCTCTTTCTGACTCCCATAATGAAAGCAGCTGATGCAATTCAAAAAATTTCTGAATAATATTAAATAGAAGCTGTTGAGCAACTAGAACAAAGAATACTGACCACCGAGTTTAGATCCCAATGGCATGCACTTAGAAACTTACTTTACTAAGTAAGTAAAAATGAACACTGAAGTAATTCCATGGTTCATCAAACATATGCAATAATATGTTGATTCTAGTACATTTACAGGTAATGGCTCTGAACTTGACAACTTATAAAAGTACTGGTTCTTTAGTGTCAGAAAAAGAAGCTATTTTCTAAGGCACAAACTATTCGATATCTTCAATAAAAATAATACAGATTTTAGTTATAGGTTGCAAAATACAAAGGCTATTATTTTTCTAAGGCTTGTTCACAATTCACTGTATTTGATACTAGAAAACGCCCCCAGTGAAATCAAATGAGATCATTAGAATTCTGTTGATCAGAGACTAATATAAATAAAATGCATATAAAAAGTCAAATTCAACTCTCAGTGATTAGGAAAGATCCACGTAGTTCACTTGAAAACAGCATGGAAATCATTTCTTATTTGATTTTTTCTTTCAATTTCCCCATGAAATCTATAGAACCATCATTTCTGTGTTCGCCATCCATTACATAATCAGGAACAAACCTGCTTAAGCTTTCAGGTCCAGGCAATGTTAGCCAGCTGTTAACTAATTAACTTTGCAAAACACTACCTTCTATTTGATTCATGAAACATTAAAAATGACTGTTCTAGTAATGAAAAATGGATTTATCTTGTGAAAGAATATCATCAAATGCCTGGGCTGACACAATATACTAAACTGTAAATAACAGCATACAATAATTGGACAAAATCAATGGACTGAACCCAGAAAAATTTAAGATACATCTTGGCTTACCATATTGCATTAGCTCAGCCAACATCTAGCAATGCTTACCATAACATTAAACCATAATGTGTTTATTTAGTTCTGACTTCCTGTATTATGACACTCTCATTAACTGATTTTATCAATTTTAAAAAAATCTTTAATTTTCTCATCATAACCTAGCCATCTCCCAAGTTGTTTTCTACTTTTCATATATTTAAATTTTAGGTTTGGACTTTTATTTTTAGTTCTTTTCTTTAGCTGGTCAATACTGAAATTTCTGAGACAAATTAACATAGCTCATTAGCATTCTGAGAATATATAGAAATGATACTGTTTGTCATGTACTTCTAGCTGAACTGCTATAATTTTCATTTAGAAATACCCAAGCAATTCTGGAAAGATTTAGTCCTTCTGAATTTCCCTTACAATCCTCTTTTTGCTAAAATAATGCTTTTACCAATAATGCACTGGGACTTTGGCACTTGTCCAGTTGCATGTAAATTATCACTGCAGTTATTTCAGCTTGATACTCATATCTTATATCCGAAGCATCAAGCTATGTATCAAAAATAAACAATGCAATGATATCTAACCCAAGTTACATATCATCTTCTTTCCCTCATTTGGATAACATGGCATTCCAGAAACTGAAGTCAACATACCTAAGTCTGAAACTGAAGTCCAAAGCCTCTCTTATATAATATTTTTAATACATTAGCACATCTGATGAAAATTAATCTGCACCTTTGGCAATTCAAACACAAGATATATGAATTTAGCTACTCATTTTCTAATTGACTGATCTGAGATTTAGCAACTTTTTGATTGGTCAAAGCAGACTATCCTTCTGATACGTTTAGCTTTTATTTATCCATCATATTTTATAAAATTGAGGCTAGCGCCCAGGACAAATTATTTTGAAAAAACATATCCACATTCAAGTCAACCTGGAATACCATAAAGAATGCCTTTGAACGGATGAAACAAAATTTGAGGTTTTTGGTAAGTCATAATAGCTCTATGTCCATAGAATAAAAACAATGCTTTTCAAGAAAAGAATACCATCCTTACTGTGAAATGTTGGAGAAGGGGCCATAATGTCCTAGGTTTCTACAATGGTATGTGGGAAGAACCTTGGGAGATGGGAAAAGAGATTCTGGCTATGGAATGGTCAGATAAGAGAAGGCATATCCTGCAGCTGGATAATGAGTGAGAAGAAGTAAGAAGCTAGTTTTTTAGATTCTAAGTGAAATGATGGCAGATGTGTACTTTCAAACTTGTAAGATTGATGTCAGCCTTACCAGGAAGATTAGATAGGAAATATGACCAGATGAATTAATTCTAAAATGTAAAGATATGCTAACAGGATCTTGCAAGTATTTGAATCTATGCCGGGCACCATGGAATCACAAGATTATCAAGGCATTGTGGGATGAAACAATAATGTTTGGCGTTAGAAAATTCTGTCTCAGTTGCAGGTCATAGGTCCTCCAATAATTCCAAACACACTCAAGAATGGTTCAAAAACTAACACTGGACTATTCTCAAGTGGTCTGCTATGAGTCCTGATCTAAACCTAACAGAAATCTATGGAAAGAGTTAAAACTCACAGTTGGAAGAAGGAACCCAACTGGAGCAGTTCGTTCAAGAAAAGTGGGACAAATTGCCAGTTGAGAAGCATAGAAGCTTCATTCAAGCTACAAGAAGCACTCGATTGCCACAAAAGGGTATGTTATTAAATATTAAATTAAGGTACCTATAATTATGTCCATGCTATCTTTATTTGCTTTCTTATTTATCAGAAATCATATATTAAAAGCAAAGTGTTCATGCTATGGACTTTGGAATAAAAAATGGTATATGCCATTTACTTATGTCAGTTTTAACTTATTTTATGGTAAATTTCACGGGTACTGACAATTTGGCCATAATAATAAGCACTTATGGAGGCTTACAATTATAAAGTAAAATACAAAATAGAACACAAAGTCAAACTGATACACTTAAAACAAATTTATAGTGCCAAAAGCTTTGCAAAATAAGTATGACGTTTGTCATTTTCTAAATCCTAATAAAATGTGTGTCAAATACACAACCCAGTGAACAACTTTCTATAACCTGGGAACCAACCAGGAGAAGGACTTCTCCCATATACTAAATACACAAACTTCTGGAAAAGGGGAAGAACTCCCCCCTCTGCCACTGATTAGACTAACTGGGTAAGTTGATAGTGAGAGAAGTAGCAGGCTCTAATCGGCATTTAGTGTAGATAAATGTACATGTTAAACAGAAACCGCATAGTATTACAACATTACAATATAAAGTACTGCATCAGTGGTGGGTTTTTACTGGTTTGCCCCAGTTCAGGCGAACCAGTAGTGGCGACAGCGGGAGGCTCTGCCCACCTGCCCAGACATCATCACGCTCTGCACATGCGCAGAAGGTACTGCACATGTGCAGAAGTATTGCACGTGAGCGAAGCAAGCACGTGCGCGCTCACAGTTCCAAACCGGTAGCGAAGGTAAGTGGAACCCACTACTGGAGACCGTGTATCACAAATCAGTGCTATCAAGGCCAAATTCTGCCAGACTGCACTGAAAGATACCATGGTTTGGCTATTTTTATGGTGGTGAATACAGAGATTTTATAGCCTTTAAGGCTATGAGGTGAAAAATATTATGCTAAATTTGAATTGGTTAGAAGAAAAAACAAGAGATGTAATATAACAGCTAGAGCTACATATATATTGTGAGTTCCTGTCAAAGCTGCCCAATTGTTTTATTTGGCACTAATCTGTTTGAAATAGAACTTGATTCTTAAGTATTTCATGTGATTTGTTTCAAAGACAACAGCTGAATCAGAGGGCTAGACAGTTGTTTTCTGGCCCAGGAAATCACTATAGCAATCAAAGTAATTTAAGTATCATATCCCAGATGAAGTACCTGTTGAAAGGGATTCGAATTATAAATAAAACAGTGGGAGCTGTGATGCCACCATATTATCAATAACTTTGGCTCAACATAAAATATTTGAGATTATAGTTACATAGATTCTTCAACATAATAGAGGGCTTATTTAAGTAAAAATTTTATTACTGCCTTCTTTAAGCAGGTGGAAATACATCCTGTGCCCCGAAGATAAGTGCTCACCTCCCTTAACCAAAGGGCCAATCCAACTTGATTAATGTATCAGCTAGGAGGAAAACTTAAGTACTGAGTAAGCAGGTATTGGCTCTTATCTCTCCATATATACTGTTCATATCCCCAAGATCTTACAAGATGAAAATAATCCATATGAACCATTACCAACCTTACCTCCTATGACCTGTCCAAACACTGGAGTCCAAGTCAAGGCAACTCCGATCGACTTTGTCTGCAAAGAACAATGAAAACTGCTCACAGCGAGCCTCCGACTGCTCAGGCTCCCCGACCTAACATCTAGATGGAGGAGATGCCAAACAGTACGGAGAAGCATTGCTGGTTTGTTCTGTGCAGATGCAATGGAGGCAGAGAAGTAATCCCTCTTTACTGCATCTACTACCACAGAGTAAGATTTTAGATGGGCTTTAAAATACACACCGTTCTGTGTTTGGTCTGACTTATCACAAGAATTCCTCATTTCTACTTCAATCTTCTATGTATTTGCTTCATTGCTCTCAACTCTCTAATAAACCAAAGTGACAATTTAGCTCTGTTAGAGGGAACAAGACTTAGAATGGATAATGTCAGCCACGTAGGCAGTCTCCATGTTCTTTGATTAGCCAGGATTTCAACATTATCATGAAGAAATGAAGTGAAAAATTCCTTATGTGCATTCTAGAAGTCATTGGATTCATCAGGCTGCTGGGTCAGAGCATTTTAACTTTTCTATACCTACAGATATTTTATAGCTGTTGCCAATCTAACAGTATTATTATATTGTCCTGGCCACAAGTTCAGAAACAAACAATCTGATTTCACATACTGTTGGATCTAGAGGTTCGTCAGTGATCTTGAACTTCTATAGTCCTCAAAATATTTGTCACAATTCCAAGGACATTTATTGTTTGCAGAAGAGTTTTGGTTTGTTTAAATTGCAAACTTCTAGTTTAAGTTTTAAAATAACACTAGGTAATAATTAAGACTAATTTAACCAATCAGTAGTTGAGATTAGCTTAACTGATTTAACAAATAATTCAAACAAATTCTACATAAATGTATAATTCAAAATCTGGAAACTAATCAAGCAATAGTCATAATGGAAAATTGTATTCATCTTGCTAACAATCCTATCCATTAATGAAATAAGATTTTGCTGAATTTCTTTTCCATTTTTTTGTATTTATATCATTAAAGGGTCAAATTATGGCAGAATGAGCCTGTTCCATAGGCAATATGATGGCTTCTTTTAAAATACACATGCTCAATTTTAACAATATGCTCAATATTCAAAGGATCACCTAGAATTATGTAGTTGCTGGCTTGTCAGAGTACCTGACACAGCTATATCTATGGTATTATTTCTGTAACATATCTCTCTCTTTTGGCATATATGTAATCAGATCATCAGTCAGGATAAAACAGTTAACGCATAATTGGACTGTCAAAAATTACAAAGGAATCACGTCCATTTGCATCCTATATGAAATTATTCGCCCAGTCTAGACTAAGATGGAAACACTGAGTACTTTAACAGAAGCACTTTAGATTTTACCACGTTTTTTAAAGAAGATTTATTTGCTATAACTATTCAATTGCTGAGAGTCAGTTTGTGTGGTAGTTAAGGTATCAGGCTAAAAACTGGGAGACTGTGAGTTCTAGTCCCATCTTGGGCATGTAGCCAGCTGGGTAACCTTGGGTCAGTCATTTTCTTTCAGTTCTAGGAAGGAGACAATTGTAAAACACTTCTGAAAAACCTGACCAGGAAAACTGCAAGTCCACAGTTCCTGAAAAGTGGACATGATTAAATAGAAGGGGGGGAAAAAGGTTCCAATTGCCTGTATGCATATTTCTATAGCTCACAATCCTGTCTCCGGCTGTAATATATAAATAGATATTGAAGTAAAACACCATAGAACACTCCAAAAATCTATTTAAGAACCTGTTCTGTAAATGTTTCTTCGAACATTCCACTACTAGAAAAGAAGTGACAAAGATATTTACGTATATAGGGAAACTTTCTAAAAGCTGGATCAAAATTGTTAAGAGAACATTTCTATATACTGCTTGGGGGTGCTCATAAAGATTTATGGAATGCAGCACTCTGGATGCATTTCAAAACAATCCCAGAAATGTCTGCTTTAAGTAGCTGCAGCCAGATCCTATATTTGTACTCCTGTAGCTGATTCTGAAGCGTTGTAGAGCCCTAATTATTTATAATTAGAATGTATTCCAAGATCTTTTAGCCGAGATCTAAATGTATTAGGGCCTTTACTATGTACCTTTTTCTTGTGATGTCCTACTGTTACAATGACCTTTTCGGAAGCTATTATTACTATGTTTCAGAAGAGTTATTCGATCAAAATATTAAGCTACTCAACATGCTATCAGGTCTTAGAAAAGGATTGTTTCTTCAGTAAACTGATATTGCACACTCTTGCTTTCTTAAACATAGAGGTCCAGCTGCACAATATTCTCTTTCATAATAACACTACATAGCTAAAGCCAGGATGGGAATAGAAAAAGAATCACAAGGACTGTAAGACATGACAACATTATTTATGTGAGCTCTTCCTGCTGTTATACATTTAACCAATTCTTTTACAAAACAAATCATCTGATTATGAATCTGTAACTAGAAGACAGCACTTTCCATTTAAGAATCTATAACTCAGAAACAGGCAATGTGATGACCAAATTTACTTTCACACTATCTTTATTTCTAGGAATGCCTCTCTGTACCATATTCGACCTTCAGTCATTAGAAAATAAAAATAATGGATGCGAATAGCCCTGACTTGGGAAGGGAAGGAAGGAAAAATCCAGCAGTGGGGTGGGGTGACAGGGAACAGAATCATCAGTTTTCTTTTGTTTGTCATAATTATCATGATAAATTTATAAGAATGCAATTGCCTCAAAACATTACTGACTTCTGATAAAATTAAACATCTGAATGTAAGCCTAGTCATATTAAGAATTTTTACACGATTACCACTAAACTGACATTGTAACACAGTTACAATAGCACAGTGCTATTGACAGGTATAAATGTTAACTCAAAACATACTTGCTTACAAACTAATACACAGGACCTGGCAATTTTTGCTTTCAGCAATCTACTTTAGAATACTGCCAAGAAAAGCAAAAAGTTGTATTTCAAGAATCTCACGTTAAACCCAAAAGCAATGTTATTCATTAGAAATTTCTCATACTGATCATCTATTTATTACAAGGATCTAATTGCATCTAATTCCATTGATTTTGTGTTAAAATATCTGCCACTGTTGAATAAGAGACTGTATATTGAATAGGTTGTTGGAAAATGGAAATAAAACTTTTTTATTTAAAAAAAAAAATCTGCCACTTGTCCACTTCCAATCCACTTCTAAACATTTATAAAACCAAACCATCTGATTACTAGATAATTTTGTTTTTTCAGCTTGATTTTTCCTTGAATAATTTTTCCCATTAATTACGTGGTGAACAGTACAATTGGATAATACTTTTTAGTCTTCAATCTGTTGCAGTTAATATCATCTTACTTATACATCCTCTTTCCATTCTTCCTTACCAACACTACCCATATTTAACTGTACAGGGTTGTTATCTTGATGACTCTTAAGGATGAGCCTTTGTTAACCTACATAAAACAGACACTTGTATTGCATACAAGGTTAATATTAGTTTCATTTCCATTACCTATCAAGGGAATACAAAAATTTGGAAGCAGTAGCTTTTCCAGTACATTGAAAATTATTAAATTTATAGCTGTTATCATTTCCAAACAAAGCTCAGACAAAATGTAATCAATGAACATAAAACTTACATAATCATGAAAGGCTTTAGCTTCACTTGAGTGTTCACATGTTTCACGTCTTTCTGGAGCTGCACAATAGAGATCCCAAAACACACTAAAAATATAAAAAATGCCCAATTTGTAACTTATATTTATTCAGGTATATCCCATCTATATACATACAATATTGTAATTACTACTTTATTACCCTCTTCATACTCTGAAAGCAAAATGTATGCAGCATTCCCATTCTGTTGAAACTACACATACTTAAGAATAATTATAGTGATAGCCTAATTGACTGCTATACAGATAAATTATCCTAATACTATAATTTAATTTATGTTAAAATGAAAACATTCAAGATCATGCAACTGATAAGCATCTAAGTACCAAAAAAGTCTGTTTTTTTAAAAAAAAACTTACCCCCCCCACCAATATTTAATCCAGAACTGTTTAACAGTTGAGATGAGCAATTTGTGTCTAAAACATTAGAAACTTGCTGATTTTTGTTATCATATCATTAGAACATCATACAAAATGATAAACAATTTTACATTCTGAAGCTCCAAGAGAGATTGTTTTTATATAAAGGACTGAAAGGGAGAAGGCAGCACTGAAGATAGATGACAGCTAAAAGTCTCTTAGATTAAAAATATTTATTAGTTATAAATACTATTATGTCTATCCAAAAAATGAGTATCTATCCTAAGCTCATATTTCTAGGTTTAGGTTTTTTTTGCATTAGTTGGTAAAATACACTGTTATTTTTGACTTGAGCTCTGGAAATTTCAGGCATTTTCTCTGCAGATTTCTTGACAACAATATAGCATTGCTTTCTTCTAAGATTCCCCCCACCCCAACTTGTAGTCTAGACTAAAACACTGGAATCCTCTGATGATCACTTAATTTAGGGACTCTTCCATATAATAAAAAAAATAAGTCAACTAACTTAAATCCTTTCCTTATGTAATAAATATTACATGCTTTTGAAACCAATTAATAGTATAGAAATTAAACATATATATAATATTTATTTTTCTGAGTCTGATGTTGAAATCTGGACACTGATAAATCAGTTTTTGCTCTGAAATCTAGCATCTAAAAACTGGCTAATCTTATTAAGGTTGGGCAAGGAGCATTTCTAACTCAAAGTCCCTTCTGTATATGTTTCACAAATGATTAGCTGCAACTCTAAAAGATGTACAAGTATGAACAACCTATTGCTACGCTATGCATTAAAGCATTTTCTCTTTTTCCATGAATCTGAAAAAAATGCAACTGCTTGAAAGAGGGTAATCATTAAAGTTAAATTTATTCTTAAAGTAGCCACATCATTTTTTATACTGGTATGGAAGCCTGAAAAATTAAAGAAATTGTTTTAATGAATATCATACAAGGACTGTACTTACACTTACATAATAACTGAGTAACATCCTCTAAATTATTTCTGATACATGCACAGACCTATTCTTTTCTTTCGCAAAGGATTTTCTCATTTGTGTCAGTGGCAGATGTTACATAGAAGGATGTACATGAATAATCTCCTCCTGCCCTAAAATTAATACTGTTGTTCCTCTATACAGAATTCTTCTCTTTACACATACAGGGGTATTGACAGCAACATTTACTGGTTTCAAAATGGTGGGAATAACTGGGCAATCAAAGCCCCTGTCCTTTTTTTAAAACAAGAATTATGCACAATGTGTGCATATAAATTAGGTGGGGCTTTAATCACCTGTTCACATTGATCATTTTGAAGCCAGTGATTGGCACTCCAGATGCTCCCAAATACAAAAGAGCTCTGAAGTCAGAAACCTACCTTGTTTCTGACAATAACAATTTACATATATATGTGCTGGCATTTCTAACTGCAGAATGTTAACAAGCAGTTGTCACATCAAACTAGTTTAGGTGTATGTTTGTAGTTCTATGGGAACATCTAAAGGGGGAAAAGCATAAGATCCGGAAAATTTGAGTATCAATCCATCTGAAAGAAAAATGAGCAAGGTTAAACTGAAATAATTGCATAATTAATTTTATCTTTTCGAGGAAATGAAATGACAGTTCAATATTAAATGCGGTTGACACTAGTCTTCCAATTAGTTAGCAAAATTTCTTATTACCTTTGATAAAAATCAGATTTTTTACAAGTATAATAATTTAACAACCAATCTTTGTAAATTGAAACACTTACCACCACCAAGAGTGTAAGAATCCTGGAGGTTCGCCCAATGTGATGTTTTTTTCCCATCTTATCTAAAACCAATGCAAATGATGATTATTTCTTTAGGCAAGATAGATTCACATGAAAACAATGATAGCATTTAGCTAAAATGAATTCAAAGATGGCTCTTTTAAAATAAACACAGATCAATTTTAAAAAGCTGTTTCAACTGATATCAGAATATGTGTTGTCTTCTGTGTTTGAGGGAGTAGGTTAGTTTGAGCATATAGGCATAGCTCTGTCTGTCAGAGTGAGACAGAAAAACAGACTAAGTATGAGTGTGCAGAGCAAAATACACACTCAGCTCCATCAACCAATAGTTTCCTATTGATTTTTATGCTTTTCCTTATCTGCTAATTATGGCAACTGTTCTACACTGCCTGAAAGTACAGCCACCTTAAGCTGTGTTTTTTTGTAGAAATTTGGACAGGCTCATTTTATGTTTGCCTCATATGTTATACTGGTTTTATCCCAGACAATCACATTTCTAAAGAAGAAAATATCACATATGGGATAACTTTTGCACTGTAAGAAATATTTCACCTACTCTATTTTTCTCAAATGTATTATTATGTTTTAATAGTGATATTCAACCTATCACTGTAGAGAGTACGAAAAGCTGTTGCATGAGCAAAGGTCTATTTGCATTAGAATGCACATGGAAATTAATACTATCTATTTGTGTTATTCATCCCGTATACTTTAAAATGATATAAGTTTATATATTATTAAGCCACACATACTTCACACTTTGGAGACAACAATTCATTTCAAAGATGCAATGACAGTGTTAATAATGACATAGCATTTCTTTTGTATGTGGAAGGAAAACAACATTGTGGCTTCTACATATGTATAATTCTTAACCACATCAGTAATAAAATTATACAATTATAGTGATACAGTGAGTTTATGCAAATAAAATTAAGGCTAATATATGATGTTCTAGATAATAATTTGCAATAGCGGTCTAATAATTTCATTTTATATGAAATTGACTATTATAGTGTTTTTCAATTGTTAGTATAGGTGTCACAATAGTGTAGGCTCAAAAAAACTACAAGCTCTCCAATCTTAGATTGGAGTAGCCTGGAAAAAATCTGGGGCTTGGGAGTCAAAATAATGATTTACATTTACTAGCTATTTCTCTCTCTCTGCTTATTTTTAATTTTTAATTTGGGCTTAAAATAAGACTATAACGACAGTGATAAGCAATGTTTCAGTGTTCTGACCCAGCTCCCTGAACACAACAAACCCGCTGAGGTTAAATTAATGATTCCTTTATTAGGAGTGCCAGTAGCTCCGGCAAAAAGTTTCTCTCTCACCGCAAGCTAACAGTCTGTCCAGCAGGGAGATGAATAGTTGTCTGCCACATCTATTCATCTCTACCCCCTGCCTTTTATCCCCAGAGCTAGGGTGGGACTTTGCTAGCAGTGATGGGTCTTCCATGCCAAGGCTCGGCCCACAGATATCCACTGCTCTCCTCTCCCCTGCCTTCTGCGCATCCGCACGACAGGCACTGGACCCAGCTGTTCCTCCTCTTCCTCATCAGCCACCTCCAGATCTGAGGGCTGTTGACTCTCCATCTGAGGGCTGACGGACAGCCTAGGCTCCGCCTCTGTCTCTCTCTCTCTCTCTGTCTCTCTGACAGTTCCATTCCCTTTTCTCCCTTGGGGCTCTCAGGTTGCCTTGATGCTGACCCTGACTCTCACACCTCCTCATCTGATTTGGCTGCTGAAGGGGCCAGCAGCTGACAGGCCATAACAGTCAGGCCCAGTGCTTCTTACTTGATATGTAACAAGATCAATAATACAGCTACAATTTTTATGGCCTTAAAAATTATCACAACAATTTCATTTCTAAACATTTATACACTATATGTCAGACTACCATGATTCTCTATAGAATCACTGATAATTTATAATATAAAAAAGGTGAGTATTAATCCAAAAATAAGAAAAGAGTAGAAAACCTACCTCTGATAAAAATGTCTGTGCGGACTTCTGTGCTCCTACATGGAGAAGATATTCATATACATACAGTGCTAACCTGGAAACAGAAGAAAACCTATTAAAATTCTAATTGTTTAATAATTCCAAAATGAATAGATTATAATATATATTAAATAGAGAAAAATGCAGTAGATATTCTTTTACATCCAAAATATTATATATGGACAAAAACCCTAGCACAGCTTAAAAAGCTTTTATACAAAAAGCAGAGTCTGTCAATATTTTATTATTTTGGACAAATGCCCAATTGGAAAAATGTTCAGGTACTATTAATCTATATTTATCTACACAAGCTATGCTTACAGTAAACAATATACTGTATCTGTAATTACAGCAGCACAGAACATTGATAAATAAATTTTTAACCATAATGCCTTTTCAATTCTTACCACATTATTATTACAGTTGGTCGCATAGGCAGCCAGATATTTAGACTGGATGTGGTATTTTTATCCATCTATCAAGTCGTTCCCATGCATCCAAGATAGGCAGATATTGTTGTCTAATGGTGTTAAAGATATCATAGGATGATTTCACTTTTTGCATGTTTGCAACGAGTAAATAACTTTTTTACCAGTAGTCCTGCTGGAACTACTGGCCCTAGCTTCTTAAAGGCCCATAAGGTATCAGCCTGCTCATTTTTTAATCCTCAACTTGGGGGTCCCAGTAGTTTTTACTAAATCTTAATGCAGCCAGAAGAATGATCCTGATAGGGACTTTTTACTGGATACACAAAAGAAGTTGAGGCTGTGTAAACCAAGGAAGAAATACAAAAGATAAACCAAGGTAAGACCTAGATAATGACTTTTAACTGGATTTACAAAAGAGGTCTGTTAAAGCCTTGAAGAAATATTCATGAAAGAAAGGCAATATGTGAATGAGTTAAAGATCAAATTTGTTAGAAGTAAAGAAAAGGAATATAAAGTTGGCTTCCTTGATCAACGTTAAAATAAAATATGTTTTTATAAAGCTCTGGTAACTCTTTACATACTTTTTGTCAATTCTAGGATTGAAAAATCAATTATGGTTGGTCAGTATGGTTTTACATATAGTAGGGGTGGGTTACAGGAAAAAGAAATATTTTTTTGTAATTTTTACTTGTTCTGTTGAAAACTAGAAATCACTTCTTTACATACTTCTTTACTTTTCCTTTACATTTCTTCTTTTTCTGTTTTTCATTATTTTGCACATTTTTTTGCTTTACTATTGCATTAAATCTTTAATAAAAAAAATTACAATACACAGACATACATACACGTATGTATATAGGCATGCATGCGTGCACATATGTGCCTGCATGCGCAGGCACACACACACACAAATATATATATCCACTTTTGAAGGAATGTCTACTTTGTTCTAAACTGCAGTTTCCTTTATCAATAGAAATTAGGGAAATGACATATTCATTAATAAATAATTATCTAACAAAAAAAATAGTGTGATATTATAACTATTTGATATGATATATATTTGACTTCTAGATATTATAGCTCTGTTAAATTCTAAGAACAGTAGAGAATTGCAGCTTACAACAAACCAAAAATGGAAGCTTTTAATACCTCCACATATATGAAGGACAGTGCATGATTCATTTTCCTTAAATAGCTGTTTTACAGAAGAAAATCAGTAACTGAAGCATTCCCAGTAGGCTGATAAAAGAAAGATATATCTCTTGACTTATCATGGGATTGTTAATAATAAAAGTACCCTGCAATGAAGGCAAACTGGAAACTTAGAGGCTATCCAAATTTTATAAAAATTGACAAAATGATTAACTACATAGGGTGAAATGAAACGTTATACTGAGTCAGGCATTTAGAATTTAGATAATGTAAATATAGCAACACTATAAACTTAAATTGGCTTCAATTTGTGGGATAAATACTGCAGGTAAACTGATCAATGTTATAAAGAGAAAATATGCATCAGCATTGTATAAATGGAATTTATAAAAGATAATATGCTTCAGCTGTCTATATCTTGGGAAGAACAGAAGAAATCTTCAGATTTAGAAGTTGGATGCTATTCTATATATCCAATCTTTCCTGCCAATTCATGACAATGTATAAAAGATCATTGTAACTAATATAAATTTAAATTTCTTTCATTAGTAGCAATTTCATTCCATGGCTTCTTTGTAATTATCAAAGATTGCCTATTTTTTTTAAATGACAACTCCTGTCTAGCACAACAGTCTTCTGAACTAGATGGTATGTTGTAGATATGTTCACATGTCCCATTGTAGCTTAAGGAGGAACTAAAGGCCATCACACATTTAGTATTGGGACATGTGATATTTGGCTATTAGCAACTGCCAAGAGATAGATAATATTGGTAAGTTCTAGCTTTTTTGGAATGCAACTTATCAAAACATAAACCAAGATTTCTTACATTACACATAATAAATAAAGTTCTACATAGAAAATAAAGAGAAGTAGTAAACAAGTAAGAGATACCCACATTTTTTTCTCAAAAATAAATAACAATAAACTATTCTCTACAAAGCTACTATATTTTTCTCACTATTTACACAAATTAGAATAATCTGGATGACAGTTGTATAACTAAAGTAATTGCATGAATCTTTTATAAGGATCCAAAGTAATCTATTGCCTTTCTAAAAATCAGACAATAATTAAAAGCATTTAAGCAAAGTTAACTTATAGCTGTACTACATGAGGGATTACTGCTGTCTTCAAAGATTTCCCCTTGACAATGGAAAACAGGAAAAAAAATATACGCAGGAGTCTTTCCCAAAGAGAACTATGATGAATGATAAAAAGCTGTTATCAGCACTAAATAAATAGAAAAAAACTTGAACTTCATCATTTTAGCCTGTGTTTAAAATTTAGATTTTTTTAAAAAAAATAGTAAAATAAACTAGTTATATTCATATTCATTCAGTTTATAGTACAATATAAACTGAAACAAAACAATTTATTAAAGAAATCACTTATCAGCTAATAAATGGCTAGGCATTATTGTTTAAGGACATTTATATTTATGACATTTATATGTAAAACTAAAATTTTCAAGAGTGAGTACTGCACACACTTCTACCATATTCCCTAGCAATAGAAGCAACAAAGCAGAAGCCCTTAGCAAAATTTGACTTTCTTTGAAAAGAAAGCTTAATGGGATTTTATGCCCTTTTGTGGTATTTGTAATGATTTACAATAAGAAAAGACACTTTACAATATTTACCATAAAATTTACAATATTTTATTGTAGATGTAATTTACAGTTAATTTTTTTTCCTTCTGGATAAGTAAAGATATTCTATAAACAGAGCTGCAATAATTCTGCTACAAATTTACTAACAACCCTTCATCTTGAAAGGTTCGGATCAATCACACTGGCCAAAGTAGTTTCAGAAGTATCCAGCAATATTTGAGCATTTACCAGTCCACTTGTTAGGAACAGTAGCATTGTAACAATATGGGTATTTTTCTTTGCATGGACTTAATTATAATTTGTGGAAATGGCTTTCCTATACACACAGTTCTTATTTGTATCCATCTCCTCAGCTTTCCAGGATATAAAAAACCAGTGTCTTGAACCTTTTTGCATAATTTCTTTCCAACAGTTAATTCAATTGAATAGAATAAAACTGATATGGAAATAAAACATGAGGGAATGTGGTAAGTTGCCTTCATCCACTGGATGGCTTAGCTGGTATGCAGAAAGTGTTCTGGGGCGAAATACAACCCTATCGAACAACATAATTTTGTATCAGAACAGCAGGAACATTTATGGAAGCCCTCTCCCTTTTGTACCCTACTGCAGCTGAAGTTATTGTGAACCCTGTCCAAATTGTACTGAAGAGTAAAAGCACAGTGTTTAAGTTTAAAGTCCAGGTATAAGAACCTTTGTTTTCCATTAAAGTAGATCTTTATGTTGAGATTTTTTCTGGATTGCAACTGCATCCACTGATTCAGTTGGACATGTTCTCTAATTTGATATTATTAATTAGGAATAACAAAAAAATTCATCTGTATTCAAATACACACAGAAAAATAATTAGATATGGGTTGAAATTCTCATTCAACTATGTACTTCACTAGTGCAATTCATCATTTATCTGCATTCCACAACCTGCAATTTTTTCCTACAACTTGTCAAACCAATCCATTAGGATTGTATAGGTTAATCTTGGTGTTATGTATACGCCTTTGCTTGGTAGCATGGACTTCTTAAGTTTCTTTAGATTCTATCCAACTTGGGGAGTTATAGTTCCTGAATCAACCATGCCAATTTATGCCTTATTCCATGTGAGCAAGCCAACGAAAGCACTAACAAAAAGTAGGTCATTTTAAGGTTTGAAATGTTATTACTGTATCCTGATGTACATTTACTCAGCTAGTTAGTAGCATGGAATCATGTTGGCAGCTAACCTAACATAAATAAATAAATAAATATAATTTTAAAAATGCTGCTGAAAAATTAACTTAGAATAGATATATTTTTTAACTTAGAATATATATTCTTTATTTCCATAAATAAACACCTCAACATTACACAACAATGTACATACATGGTTGAGTTCATACCCAAGCTGTTTATACAAGTGCTCAAAAGAGATATTTTCAAGAATATAATGGTTTATGCACTGCAGTTTAATTCTAAATAAAAGCCAAATATTTCTAAAAGATGCTGCACTTCCCTTCCTTAAGTAGTAATTTTATTAAAGATTATAATTACAACAATAAAAACTAATACAAATTTTTAAACTATATAGATATACAAAGTATAAAGCAGAAAAAAATAAAAAAATAGGAGACTAGAAAAGAAAGAATAGAATAGAATAAGGAAAAGAAATATATACGATTTCCTGCCTTCATCATGTATAAACAATTTCAGTATCCTATCATCTCTTCTCAAATTAGCCAGTTCACTTTTCCAATTGGATAAAATAAGGGACCTAGAGAAGAAAAAAGCAGCTTGAAGATCCTTTCCCCTCCCCCACCCTTGTGCTCAAGCTGCAGGTCCTGAAAGCTACAAAGAACTATAAAAAGTATTTCCTTGATCTGCCTGGAATTCAGGCTCTCTGCCCAATGGCCCTGGGAGAATTGAAATAATTAAGGTAAATTGGCAAGAAAAGTATAGGCAGAGGCATCAGAGTGTTTTATTCTTTGTTGGTGCTGCTTTGTTCAATTGGATAGTTGTATGTAGATTCCCATTTTCTGACACTTTAGCTACACAAGGGGAGAGGTGTGCATCTCCTGAAAGGACATCTTAAAAGTAAACTACCCAGATAGAACTCTTGTCTGAGAAATACAGCACCCCAATATTTCAGAAGTCAAGTAGAATGAATGGCAAGACCCCAGAAAAAGTTCTGCCTGGCTGATGTTAAAAGTTTCCAACTGATATTCAACTGATATGATTTCAACTGATATGATATTCAGTTTCCAACTGAAAGTAAGGTTCTACATTTAGGCCAAAAAAACAAAATGCACCAGTACCGTATATGTGGTACCTTGCTCAATAGTAGTACCTGTGAGAGGGATCTTGGAGTCCTAGTGGATAACCATTTAGATATGAGCCAGCAGTGTGCAGCAGCTGTTAAAAAAGCCAACACAGTTCTGGGCTGCATAAACAGAGGGATAGAATCAAGATCACGTGAAGTGTTAGTGCCACTTTATAATGCCTTGGTAAGGCCACACTTGGAATATTGCATCCAGTTTTGGTCGCCACGATGTAAAAAAGATGTTGAGACTCTAGAAAGAGTGCAGAGAAGAGCAACAAAGATGATTAGGGGACTGGAGGCTAAAACATATGAAGAACGGTTGCAGGAACTGGGTATGTCTAGTTTAACAAAAAGAAGGACTAGGGGAGACATGATAGCTGTGTTCCAATATCTCAGGGGCTGCCACAAAGAAGAGGGAGTCAGGCTGTTCACCAAAGCACCTGAGGGTAGAACAAGAAGCAATGGGTGGAAACTGGTCAAAGAAAGAAGCAACTTAGAACTAAGGAGAAATTTCCTGACAGTTAGAACAATTAATAAGTGGAACGACTTGCCTTCAGAAGTTGTGAATGCTCCAACACTGGAAATTTTTAAGAAAATGTTGGATAACCATCTGACTGAGATGGTATAGGGTTTCCTGCCTGGGCAGGGGGTTGGACTAGAAGGCCTCCAAGGTCCCTTCCAACTCTGATGTTATGTTATGTTATGTTATATGATATAAGCAAAATTAACAGTAGTTATAAAAAAAGGTATGCAGTGATAATAATTATGTTAAATAAACACTTTAAAACATGGGAGAAGTGATAAAAGATTAAAGTAGACAAGAATATAAGGTCATGCAATCAATTTTGCTATAAATATTGTGAAACAATAGACCCATTATTCAGGAAAAGTTGTGATTATGGCTGCTTAAACAACTTCCTCTTAATATCCCAGAATCAACATGAGGAAAAAATAAATATGATAGTAATATAAATATTAGAAAAAAACAAGTTTTATTTTCATACTATCATTATCCATTTTTAGTTATAAGTTGAAGAATTTCACTGGAGGATCATATCTCTGTGAGAAAATGAATAAGAAAGGAATAGTGATCACCTTCACAGAAACTTCCTTATCCAAAGGAGAAATTACACACTTAAGAATAAAATTAAGGCAGTCAATAATTTTAAGTTTCTAATATAATTTATTATAAGAGGAAAGCAATTGTGTAGAAAATCAATTCAAGTAAAAAAAAAACCTGGCCAATTACATGACGCCAGTGAAAAACCCAACACATGAGCACACTCAAAAAATAACAAGCTCCACAATTAATAGAAGGATTGAAACATTTATTTTTGTCTCCATACTAAAATGGACTCAGAGAAAGCAAGATCTTGGCTCTTCAGTCATTCTCAGAATATATTTTGAAAAACTAAATCTTGCATAAGGCTATTTTAAAAAAATCACTTACAAAGATGATAAATAGATAAATTAATAAGGTAGGAGCCCTAATTATTATTAATTATGATTTATAATAAGATGGATGAAATTATAATGATTTATAATAAGATGGATGAAATACTCCTCTTAAACAAATACTATTCTGATTTTTGCAATTCAGCAGTCCTATGCTTCTCTGAAACCTGGTTAAATGAATCAATTGAAAATAGCAGCCTGAACATTCCAGGGTTTCAGATTGAACGATCAGACAGGGTTCCAGAAACATCTGGTAAAAAGAAAGGAGGAGGCTTATGCCTATATATTAATAGAAACTGGTGTCAAGATTTTAATATAATTTACAAATTCTGTGACAACAATTTAGAGACTCTAATTATCAACTGCAAACCTTACTATTCGCCTCGTGAATTTTCCTCATTTCTTCTAATTGCTGTTTATGTCCCACCACAAGCCTGTGTAAACAAGGCATTACGAACTCTAGCTGACCAAATCATGGAGGCTGAAGCCAAACACCCTGATTCACTGGCCATTGTTTTGGGAGATCTAAACAAGGCAAACTTAAGGAAAGAGCTACCAAAATACTTTCAGCATGTCAATTGTCCCACCAGAGGCAAGAATACTCTAGACCATTGCTACACAACACTAAAAGATGCCTATCGGTCTTTACCACGTGCAGCTGTAGGACACTCTGATCATTGCATGATTCACCTTGTACCTGCTTACAGGCAAAGACTTAAAGCCACAAAACCAATAATTAAATCAGTGAAGACCTGGACGGAGGAATCAAAATTAAAGCTACAGGCATGTTTTGACTGCACTGATTAGAATATTTTTAAAGATACCTCTGCAGATCTGGATGAACTCACAGATACTGTAACATCATATGTCAGCTTCTGTGAAGACCTATGTGTACCTACAAGGAACTTGCGAATATATAGTAACAACAAACCTTGGTTCACACCTAAACTTAAGCAGCTACGACATTCCAAAGAGGAAGCCTACAGAAAAGGTGATAAAATGCTGTACAATCAGGCCAGAAATGCACTAACAAGGGAGATCAGAGCAGCGAAAAGAAGCTACTCTGAAAAGCTAAAGAATCAGTTTTCAGCAAATGAACCAGCAAACATGTGGAAAACTCTTAAAAATATCACCGGCTATGGCAAACCTCCTTCCCAGGCTGAAGGTAATCAACATCTGGCAGATGACCTGAATGAGTTTTACTGCAGGTTTGAAAGGAAACTACAGTCACCTATCTCCACAACCCCCATCTCAGACACACCACAACAGCCAAGCCTCCTACAACTGACCCCATTTCATTGGGTTCACAACCCCTAGTGATCACAGAAAAAGAAGTGCAGGACCTATTTCACAGACAAAAGCCAGGAAAAGCTCCAGGCCCAGACAAGATAACTCCTTCTTGCTTAAAAGTCTGTGCTGACCAATTGGCCCCCATCTTCACCCATATTTTCAATAAATCACTAGAGATGTGTTATGTTCCTTCTTGCTTCAAACGCTCTACCATCATCCCAGTGCCGAAGAAGCCCACCATCAAGGAACTGAATGACTACAGACCAGTTGCTCTAACATCTGTAGTCATGAAAACCTTTGAAAGGCTAGTGCTTTCCTACTTGAAAACCATCACGGATCCGCTGTTAGACCCCTTGCAATTTGCATATCGAGCAAACAGATCAACAGATGATGCTGTTAATATGGCTCTGCACTACATCCTACAGCATCTTGAGTCTCCAAAGACCTATGCAAGGGTCCTTTTTGTAGACTTTAGTTCAGCATTCAATACCATCATTCCAGACATTCTTCTAACTAAGCTAAACCAGCTACAGGTACCGGAACAGACTTGTAAGTGGATCACAAGCTTCCTAACAAACAGGAAGCAGCAGGTGAAGCTAAGC
Organism: Ahaetulla prasina; assembly: GCF_028640845.1. Taxonomy (NCBI): domain Eukaryota; kingdom Metazoa; phylum Chordata; class Lepidosauria; order Squamata; family Colubridae; genus Ahaetulla; species Ahaetulla prasina. The sequence goes on along the minus strand of NC_080540.1, from coordinate 267,199,371 downwards.
AAGATCACATCAAATACCTGTACAATTAGCACAGAGGCCCCCCAAGGCTGTGTGCTCTCCCCACTTCTTGTCGTGTCCCACTCCTCCGCTGACGGCCGGGTCAGGGAAATCCGAATCAGGCTTGCCTCTGTAGCTCTGCCCAAAGTCCTAGCAAAGTCCTCAGAGCAGGCAGGAGACCAGAAAGTGACTTCAGCAAGATAAGTTTGACTTTGCCTGACTCAGAGACTGCCAGAAAGCAGATCCTTTATATAGGCCATGGGGTGTGGCTCCATGACTCAGCACTCATTAAGGCCTGCCCCTCCCTTCCTTCTGTTGCCTCCGCCTATCCAGTCTTCTGATGCGAGGGTCACTCCAATCAGCAGCTGTTGGAAATAAACTTTCCTCAGGCTCACGTGCTGTGGAGGAGGGGGAGGGGTCTTGCTGCTCCGTTTGCCTGGGCATGGAGCCAGGGCTGGGGCCGGGGGTTGCTTCCTCCTCTGCAGCCTGCTTGGGCATGGAGCCAGGGCTGGGACCGGGAGGTGCCCCCTCCTCTTCAGCTTGTCTGGGCATGGGGCAGGACTGGGATCGGGAGGCATACATTCCTCCGTGTTCGGGAGCAGATAAGAAGGCCCCGGCTGCTGTGAGAGCGGGCAAGACACAACACTTCTCTTCTCTCTGTATAGCAATGACTGCATCTCCAATGATCCATTTGTTAAGCTACTGAAGTTCGCAGATGACACAACAGTGATTGGTCTCATTCGAGACAATGATGAATCCGCATATAGACGAGAGGTCGAACGACTAGCCTTGTGGTGCAACCAAAACAATCTGGAACTGAACACACTCAAAACCGTAGAAATGGTGGTAGACTTTAGGAGAAACCCTTCCATACTTCCACCTCTCACAATACTAGACAACACAGTATCAACAGTAGAAACCTTCAAATTTCTAGATTCTATCATATCGCAAGATCTAAAATGGACAGCTAACATCAAAAACATGATCAAAAAAGGACAACAAAGAATGTTCTTTCTGCGCCAACTCAGTAAGCTCAAACTGCCCAAGGAACTGCTGATTCAGTTCTACAGAGGAATTATTGAGTCTGTCATTTGCACCTCTATAACTGTCTGGTTCGGTTCTGCAACCCAACAAGAAAAACACAGACTTCAGAGGATAACTAGAACTGCAGAAAAAATAATTGCTACCAACCTGCCTTCCATTGAGGACCTGTATACTGCACGAATCAAGAAGAGGGCTGTGAAAATATTTACAGACCCCTCGCATCCTGGACATAAACTGTTTCAACTCCTACCCTCAAAACGACGCTATAGAGCACTGCACACCAGAACAACTAGACACAAGAACAGTTTTTTCCCGAAGGCCATCACTCTGCTAAACAAATAATTCCATCAACACTGTCAAACTATTTACTGAATCTGCACTACTATTAATCTTCTCATAGTTCCCATCACCAATCTCTTTCCATTTATGACTGTATGACTATAACTTGTTGCTGGCAATCCTTATGATTTATATTGATATACTGACCATCAATTGTGTTGTAAATGTTGTACCTTGATGAACGTATCTTTTCTTTTATGTACACTGAGAGCATATGCACCAAGACAAATTCCTTGTGTGTCCAATCACACTTGGCCAATAAAATTCTATGTGATGTGATTTATTTAGAAGCTATCTGCCTACAGGACAATTAAGGCTTTTCCATAGGACGTCATAAAGAAGAAAACTAAACAAGCCATCATCCCAGCAAACCGTAGCATCTGTATTCCTAAGGCTTTTTCTGTTTCTGTTCCGCTTCCACAATTCCCTTCCTCAAACTCGAGGCACACATGCCAGATGTGTCACATGCTGGCCCTCACCCCCACCTTGTTTAGCGAAGGGGGAAAAAGTCCCAATACATCTCGTGACACTGCCATGAAGATGCAAGTTTGACATCCCTGCTCTAGAGTTAAAATTTACATCTCCAAGTATGAAGAATTTTACAGTATAAAAAAAGATGATGAGAGTGACAGAGAATATAGTAGTAATGATGTTTGAGAATCGAATACCTTTTGACTGCTGTAATTAATTAATTACTTAATCAATAGCTAGACTTCAGGGAAGTTTTCCAAAGAGCCCTATAGCATCCTAAGAGTAGAATATAAAATTTAAATTAAACTTAAATAAAAAGACTATATACATAAATACATAACCGGGAAAACTTAAGAAAAAACTAATTTCAAAAAGTGTTCAGATATTATGGTTTCAGGCAACAAATATCAGTTAAGCTGGATTTTCACTTACGATCATGTGACTCAATTTACAATTATGTGGCTCAACTTATGACCATGGTGACTTGACTTCCAACCATTGTGAAAACCATGATAAAATTGGCCTGGTCATATTATGACTTAAGTTAGAATTACAATGACTTACTTGACTTACAACAGAAATTCTGGTCCAATTGTGACTATAAGTCAAGGACTACTTAAATTACGGTAATACTGTATTAATAAAATATATGAGTCTGAAAAGTTGTTCCAGATTTTGGCTACTGGAGGCTAAAATAGGTCTCCCCATGGAGAACTTTCAGACTCTATATACTTGTAAAGCAAAATATTTTATTATTTGTAGCAGTTTATAATAATTTCAGGTATTACACACCTCAATTAGGGGCCGTGGTAGCGGTAGGGACCGTGGTAGCGGTAGGGGCCGTGGTAGCTCAGGCTGTAGAAGCCTGTTATTAAAAATACAGCAGCCTGCAATTACTGCAGGTTCAAGCCCGGCCCAAGGTTGACTCAGCCTTCCATCCTTTATAAGGTAGGTAAAATGAGGACCCAGATTGTTGGGGGGGCAATAAGTTGACTTTGTAAAAATATACAAATAGAATGAGACTATTGCCTTATACACTGTAAGCTGCCCTGAGTCTTTGGAGAAGGGCGGGATATAAATGTAAATTAAAAAAAAAATTACATGAGTATTTGTGATATTACTGCTCTACTCTCCTTGAGTTTAGAGGTTACTCTAGAAACAAACGTACACCTTACTTTAAGAGTAAGTTTAAAGTCTACATTAAGAGACAGCTGGCATTCAAGTTTAATAAATTTTTATGGTAGATGTTTGGATAATGAAATGTCTGCAATAAAACAACCAAGCTTTGAGAGCACCAAGGACTTCTTCATTACCATTTATTGTTTTTAACTTTCTTTTGAATAAGTTGATGTAGTTTGCAACTCTAAATAAGTAAATTTCCATCATATTCTATATTAATTTTAGGTTGTGAAGAGACTCAAGTACAGTTTGATATACAATGGCCTGTTTTGAGATTAATATATCAAAGAAACTGTTTTTAGGAATCAATCTGTCAAAAAGATAAATAATCTCAAAAGTGGCAATGAAAAAAACTTTCATACATGCTTGATTCTCTCCCTTCTAGTTTTACTAAACACATAAATAACTCCTCCCAACTGTACTTAATTTACTTTTATGTTTCTTTTGATGTATTCAACTCTCACTTCTATATAACAAAGTGGGTGATGCATGCTGTTATACATAGCATTCTTTTGACATTCCTTGCAACAGACCACATGCTACTCACTATCTTTCTATTTAGCTGACAAATGCACAATTCAAATTTGATGTGACAGTTTGAAGCTGCAACATTCATTACTGAACAGGTAAGTCATGCCATGAAAGATATTAATAACAATGTAATAATTTTTAGACTTCAAGACTCCGAATCAAGTAATCTGATTTTCAAAGTTGAAATAAATATTTAGAGGTTTTTCAATTTACTACCGGTAATATGTGAGTACTTCAGAAAAGTTCAAATACATATTATAAACTACTGATCATTACTACATATCATTCATCAGCTATTAAATATATTTCATAGTATTAACTATCAAATTAAATTAAAATGTAGTATTTTAATCTTTTATTAAACTTACAAGTGATTCCTCAGTACAATATGCATTTTTTTTTCAAACAATAGATTTACAATTTGAGGTAGCTTTATTGGTATGTTATAAATTAGCTGTTACTAGAACTATCAACAGCACTTGGATTAGAAAAGGGGGGGAAGGAACGTTGTACTCACCCTGAACGTTCTTTTTCGTTGCGCTGCGTGAGAGTTCATTGAATGGGTTATCCTCATGTGATTGGCCAGAGATTGAGTTGAAATTTGCTTAAACACACCTCCTCTTCCTGTCTAGATCCAGTTTATTAATGAGAGTCCGGATCTGAAGAAACAAAAACTTGAATGAAACAAAGTTAATAAAATCCGGAACCCCCAAAATAGGGAGGGTATGGACTCTCATGCAGCGCAACGAGAAAGAACATTCAGGGTGAGTACAATGTTCCTTCTCCCTTGCGCTGCTTAGAGAGTTCATTGAATGGGATATACCCAAGCTAAATATCCCTAGGGTGGGAAGAAGCAGAAATGGGTGCCAAGTCCATGGGAAGAACTTGTTGAAGCACCCTGCGACCAAAGGCAGTCTTGGTCGATGCAAATTTATCCAATTTGTAGTTGTGAATGAAAGGAGTTGGGGTGGCCCAAGTGGCTGCCCTGCAGATCTCCGAAAGGGGAGCCTGGGTGGCCCAGGCTGTGGTGGTTGCCACACTTCGTGTTGATTGCGCTGTGATACAGCCAGGCCGAGGTTTGGACTTCTGTTCATAGGCCATGGATATGCAGGCCTTGAGCCAACGAGCCATGGTGGCTGATGATACCTTTTTGTCCAGCGAGCCAGGCTGGACAGAAGAACTGGAGGCCATCTGAAGCATAGGGCATTGGTCCCTTTGGTGCCCAGTGCTCAGAACCTGGTGAAGCAGCACAGAATCTGGGCATTCTGTGGCCTGGCGAAGAGATCAATCTGAGGGTGGCCGAATCGGGCTGTGATCTGTCAAAAGAGATCGGGGTGCAATTGCCACTCCGGCTGATCTATGGTTGTTCTGCTCAGCCAGTCTGAGTGTTGGAGGTGCCTGATACACGTTCTGCTTGTAGAAAAAGCAGATGTCTCTCTGCCACAGTCCCAGTCCCGCTGCCTCTCGCATCAGGACCGGGAGCAAGTCCCTCCCTGCCTGTTCACATGGGCCTTGGCTGTGACATTGTCTGGGCATAGCAGCATGTGGTGACCCAACAACTGAGGTTTGAAGTGGCGTAGTGCAAGATGAGCGGCTCGTAGCTCCAGCCAATTGATATCATTCTGAAGGTCTTTGGGTGACCATCGACCCTGAGTGACCTAGGAATTCAAATGAGCACCCCATCTGAACTGGCTGGCATCTGTGGCGAGGACCAGGCGCTGGGGTTTGTGGAAGAGGCAGCTTTTCGTCAAGAGCTGTAGATATCCACCAGGAGAGAGATTTTATTACTTTCGGGGGAATCATGATTCGGGAACTGGTGTTGCTGGTACCTGCGTTTTGGCTTGGTAGAAGAAGCCATTGAAGGGGCCATGAGTGCAATCTTGCCCAAAGGACGATTGCCAAGCACGAAATCATCTGCCCCAGTAATTGCGACAGCAATAGCTGAGGCACTCTCCTTAGAGCCCTTACTTGACGTACCGTGATCTGGTTGTTGGACCGTCATTCCTGCAAAAGAAAGATTTGGCCTGACACAGTATTGATGCATGTCCCCAGATGGACCAATTCAGTGGGTGGTGTGAGCTGGCTCTTCTCTCAATTGACAGTGAAGCCATGCTCCTGGAGAGTGTTGATCGTTACCTGTAGATCGTGCTCTGCCTGTTGGAATGAGGAAGATTGAATTAAAACATCATCCAGGTAACATTGCAATCTGATCGGTGATGCCCGTAAATGGGCTGCCACTATGTCCAGGAGCTTAGTGAATGTATGGGGGGCAGAGGAAAGTCCAAATGGTAAGGCCCTGTATTGATAGTGAGCACCTTTGTAACAGAATCTGAGGAATCTCCTGTGAGATGGCCTGATGAGAACATGGAGATAAGCCTTTAGGAGATCTATGGATGCCAAATAATCTCAGTGCCTGATGCCACCTAGAATACTATGCAGAGAGTGCATCTTGAAGCGCCAGTACCATATATGTATATTTAAATGCTTCAGATCTAAAATTCTGCCCCCCGATTTCTTTTGCACCAAGAAGAAAATCAAATAGAAGCTGGACCTGTTGTGTTCTGGGGAGATGGGTTCAATGGCTTGAATGGTCAGAAGGTGCTGAATTTCGGCTTCCATTAGAGCTCTCTTGGAAGGATCTGAAGATGTGGAATAGCAAATGAAACACCGTGGAAGAGCAGAAATGAATTCCAAGGTGACCCTGAGGGAAACCATTTGGATGGCCCAGGCATCAGTGGTCGTAGCATGCCAGATGTTAGCAAAATTGGCGAGACGACCTCCAATGAGGTCTTGAAGGGAGGAATCACTTGTTCCTGAGATAGGGGCGAAAATTGGAGCCCCGGAAGGGTCGCTGGATTAAGGCTGATGTGTTTGCTCTCTGAAGGGCTGTCTGTCATGAGCCCTGTCTGCAGGTTGGTTGAAGGATCATTGAAAGGCCAGGGATTGGAACCCAGGATCCGAAGACCAAAAGGACTGCCTTCGGTAAGGAAAAGCAGACCGTCGGTCGGACCGTCTGGAGGCAAATGGGAGAACTTTTCTCTTGTCCCTACCTTCAACAAGGATTGGGTCCAGGGGCTCACCAAAAAGGGAGCCTCCTTTGAAAGTTGGGGCGGCCAGATGCCACTTGGTCTTCATGTCCTCCTGCCAATGTCGTTACCACAGAGGGCGCCTGGACGTGATGTTGGATGCCGGGGCTTGTGATGCAAACTTGGCTGAATAGAGTGTCGCATCTGCAGAATATTCCACAGCTGCGATCAGTTTGTTTATGTCCTGGTGCAGGCAAGAATTCTCAGGTGATGCTCTGGCTTGCATTTGATGGAGCCAGATAAGAGAAGGGGGTGTTGGTCCTACCTGATACACCCATTTTCTGTGGCTGATTTTATCGCCCATGCAGCAGCCTGATGAGTTTTATGGGTCAAAATCTCTGTGCGTCTATCCTCAGTGCAAAGACCTTCAGCCGCATTGGATGGAAGGATGCTGGGCGAGGTCAGACTAGCCATGGAAACATCAATGACAGGAAGCTTGAGCAGGTCCTCGAGCTCCTGATCCACTGTATATAGTTTTCTATCCAAGCCACTTGGATCAGAGATTGTGCCTGGTTGAGCCCATTGGCGTTGCACTATATCCACAAAAAGCTTAGGCGATGGAATTGCGTCCTGTTCTGTGACAGCCTCAGTGAAAAGCAAATAGTTAGCATCTTGAGGATCAGAAGAACCCTCAGGTTGTGCTATTTTAACACTCATATTGGCAGTGGATTTTGCTTTATGCAACAACAAACAAATTGTGACGGAAAAGGTCTGAGAGATGGGGCCTATCCGATGGAACTTCTTCCTCCCCAGACAGATTGTAATCAAAGGCCTCCTCCTCATCTATGAGCGACTGGTCACTGTGGTGAGAAGGGGAAGGGGAGTGGGTAGCACGTGCAGACTCAGCATTTAAGCGATAAGAAGCACAAGAAGCTGGTTGTATCTGAGCAGGAGCTGTAGTTGGAGCCAGAATGCCTCTTTGAGCAAGGGCTGCACCAATGCTTCTAGCCACTGTTAGTGCAATGAGATCGCACATTTCCTGTGGCATACTAGATGACTGACCTTCCTCCGGGCGGAGCCCCGCCATGGTAGGCATAAAGGTAGCGGATAGTGTAGAGGCGCGTGTCTGTCTGGGTGATTCTGAGCTGGAACCAGCAGCTTGGGCAAAAACCTCTCTGACCACAGCTTGGTTTTCCTGACCCTCGATGGAGACATTGGCAGACCAGCATGTTTGATCCTGATGGACCTGTGGAGAGGAATCATGTCCCTGGACTAAGACAGGAGGTGGAGCCACTGAAGCAGGAGAAGGCTTTGCTGGATCCTGCTTTCTTTTGAGCCTTGTCAAATTGTTTAGTTAAGCTAAATGTCTCCTATGGGCATCTTTATCAGCTGCAGAGGAAGAAGAGGGAGCAGCAGAGGTTTTGGATCTAGTAGAATGTCTAGTTGTGGATCTGCCTCTATGCTTAGTAGGAGATCTGGATCTGTGAGAAGAGGAACGACTACAGTCGGCCATTTTGAATAGGGCTGCACCACAGATAATTGGAAGGCAGAAATATCCCTTGCAATCACTATCTGATATACAGAATAGATGTAGCAGGGTCACAGAATAATAAAGCTAGCAGAGATGACAAAACAACTCCCAATAGCCTTTTTAAATGGTTGTAAATGGCTAGGAACTGGAAAAAGAGCTCCAAAATGCCTGAACTTGGTCACAAAATGGCACAGGTCAGACGGAACAGCCCCAACCATGTGGAAGAGAAATGCCCAAAATGGCACAGAACCAACAATACAGCTCTGTAATCGCCCCAGAAAGCAGCCAGGTACTGGTGCAGAGCCGACAGAACAGCTCCGTTTTGCCTAAAAATCAAGCCCAGGGGATCGGAGCTGGCAAAAACAGCTCCTAACAATCAGGCAATGAGGGCCAGGCAAGAAAGAACTTAGCTCCGATGAAACGGGGCTTTTCTCAATCCCTGCAGCACGAAGCTGACACAATGGCTTTCCCACGCACTCCGCAGCTACTCACGACTCCAAGAAACTGAGGAAATTCAAGGGAGAGCTTGAAATCCAAAGCGAAGTTGAAGAAACGCAGAAACGCGATCAAAGGGGCCGCCTCTGAAGCTGTGGCTCAGCTGAGTGGCGCTGGGACAATCATGGCACTGTCAGAAGCCTCAGAGGCTTAGAAGCTTGAAATCAGTCCAATAGAAGCAAAAATGAAGAAATTCATCCCAAAGAGCTGTTTAGAAAGTCCAATGAAGGAGCTAGAGAAAGTAGTTCTCTTTAGGCCGGACTCAGTTAATAAACTGGAGCTAGACAGGAAAAGGAGGTGTGTTTAAGCAAATTTCAACTCAGTCTCTGGCAAATTACATGAGGATAACCCACTCAATGGACTCTCTAAGCAGCGCAAGGGAGGAGTGCTTATTTTGCTTTACATATGAAACAATCTAGGTAGAGTTTTGCAGACAAAGAAGATCTACACTTTTTGAAAACAATAAAAATACATACAGGAGATAAAAAGGCCAATTTAGTGAGGAGAAGAATGACAAGTTAAGGCGAAATTCTACAGAAAATGTTTGATGAGTTAGAAAAGATTGCTAAGAGTAATATAAATACTTAAATAGGTTTAATTAAAAAGAAAAGAACCATTATATCAGCATTTTAATTAATGTGTCAACAACTAACTGTAACAAAAAAGGTAAAGTTTCCTAAGTTAATTCAGTTTACAACAATAAATAGAAACATGGCCAGTGAAAATGTGAATGAATTTAAATCTCCAAGGTCAGAGGAAGTGTGGGTTACACTATTCAAAAGAATTGACTGGTGATCTGGTTGGAACATTGACACATCCTGGAGGCCAGGTAAGATGTCAGGTAAGTGGAGGAATGCAAATATTATTCCCTTCTTCAAAAAGAAGAGTAAGACCCAGGGAGCTACAGATTTATCCAGTGCAATATCTGTATCTACAAAGAGTATAGAGCAGAACATAATGAGATGTCCCATTAGCACTTTGGAACTAGTATAGTATTTACTAGAAAATAACAAAGAAAAATTCTTGACAGACTAATCCTATTTTATTTTTTGACTGGATAACTTAAATAGATTGATGATTACTTTAAGGATATCCATGACAGGCCATTGGCTAATGGACATTGCTCAGCTACAACTCCAGTACATTCACATACAAGTTAAAAAGCATTTACAGCTTGAAAATTAATGAGTAGTTATGATTGGCCTCTCCTCTCCCCATCTCTCCCTCAGCCTTGCCCCACAGAGGCCTCCCCTATCCTATCCCCTTCTCTCCCTTAGCCTTGCCCTATAGAAGCCTCTCCTATCCTATCCCCTTCTCTCCCTCAGCCTTGCCCCACAGAGGCCTCCCCTATCCTATCCCCTTCTCTCCCTCAGCCTTGCCCCATAGAAGCCTCTCCTATCCTAACCCCTTCTATCCTATTCCCTTCTCTCCCTCAGCCTTGCCCCACAGAAGTCTCCCCTATCCTATCCCCTCCTCTCCCTCAGGCTTGCTGCAGAGGCCTCTCCTATCCTATTCCCCTTCTCTCCCTCAGCCTTGCCCCACAGAAGCCTCCCCTATCCTATTCCTTCTCTCCCTCAGGCTTGCCTCATAGAAGCCTCCCCTATCCTATCCCCTGCTGGCTGCTGTGACAGTGAAAGTGAAACTCCTCTCCTCTGCTTGTGTTTTGCATTTTGAACAGATTTCTTTTCTGGTGGGGAGCGGGAGTAGAACTCTTTAGCATCAGAGGGCTGTTTGGAAAGTCAGACAGTATTTGCTATGTGAGCAAAAAGGAGACAGGAAGGAGTATGGCCGTGGCTTAGCTCAACTGTTCTGTAGTAAAGCTGCTTGCTGCTGTGAAAGTAAAACTGAAACTGAAACGCCTCTTCTCTGCTTATGTTTTGCATTTGGAAGAGATTTCTTTTCAGGTAGGGAGAGGGAGTAGAACTCCTTAGCATCAGAGCATGTTAATAATAAAATAGCAAATAGTAGTGCTCTGGTGGTCATTTCGAAAAATCCTTTCTTAGTGAGCACCTAGAAGCCAAGAGGAACATACATGGTAAATTTCAAGTTTGTAGGCTTTATGGTTCTGGAGATTTTGTGATGATGTGTGAATGGTATTTCACTTTTCATATATATAGATTGATAAGGGGTGATAACATTAAACTGTACTGCAATTTGGTTCAGAACAGGTACCTTGTCCAGTTTTTCTTCTTAAAAAGTTTGGGCAAAGGCCTCAATCTTATGACCTCCACAATAAAAATATAACAAACAGTTCAGTTTCTCTTGTATTTCCCTGTTCTCTTTTACCTGTCATTTAATAACTCAGTTGGATTCCTATGCTAAATATAGCTGAATATTTTTTATTATCTGACTTGAAGGTCTTTGACACTAGAAGGGAGAAAAAAAATACTGGGTTGATAGCAAGCCCCATCTTCCTCTTTCCTCTTCTTCTTGGTTGTTTCCCCTAGTGTCAGGAAGTCAGCATGTACCAAGTGCTGGAGGAAGAAGAAACAGCAGTTGGAGTTCATCTGAGGGAAGGCAAGCAAGCAGACTAATGAAAAGAAGTGCCACAAAAAAGACAAGTCCAGAGAGAGAAAAAGGAAAATAAGAATTAGAGCTGAACAATAGTTTTCCTCAGCCCTGGAGGATTGGCGAACAATATTAAACCAAAATAAAAAAGGGGTGAAAAAAACCAGCTGACAGCTAAAGCCATATTATGGCAGTGTCCACTTCATCAGAAAAAAGAAGGTTCTAGAAGCCTGATTGCAGAGGCCAATCAGGTGAAGAACTGGGCAGGAAGGAGTCGTGAGAAAGTCTTAGCCACCAAGATAGCAGCTACAGGCCTCCAGAAGCAAGGACAAACAGCCTTCAGCTTACACTTGGTACCTAGTATACTGAGGCCATGCAAATGTTGCAGGAAAGACCAAATTGGTGGTGGGGTGAGAGATCTAGTTCCAAAAAGGTATACTTGAACTTTTTAGTCAAGGAAATAAAAGTATGCTTCTAATACTAATTTACTTGCGGACACATATTGACATTCACATCAATATAGTGGGAGAGTTTGCTCCACCTGTGATTTATGTTTTATGGAGCCCGGTACCCTCCCTTACTACAGGACAATTCCACCCTAACCATACTACCACACTATTAACCCTAACCCTAACCATACTACCATACTGCTGTAATATTGTATATTTTCTTTTAACATTGAGAAGCCTATTAACTCTCTCATCTTGGCTTAGAGGCTCCTTGAATTTATATACAAGTACCCAATGCAGTCTCACCCCTAGAATATATGTGGCTATCTTGTTGTCTGGCTGTATGCATTTACTAGATCCATAGTTCTCTACTTACAACCACAATTGGGAGCAGAATTTCCATTGCCAAATAATGTCATAAAGCTGGATGTCATTGACTGCACCACTTAGCGGCTGAAATGCCCTTTGCTGTTGTTAAGCAAATTTTACCAGTCATTAGTACCCCAATCCAAGCCATTCGGGACTTGCATCACTTCCCCAGTCCTGAACCTCAATAAGGGATTGCTTCCAACTCTCTTCACCTGTCTATTCCCCTCTCCCCATTTTTGCCCTTGGCCACAGTGCACAATGGCATTCCTCAATGGTGGTGGCAGCTCTGAGAAATTAGTGGCCCAGGGCCTTTAATAGTCTCAGTCCTGTGTCACTATCTTCAAGCTTCTATTTCAACTGGCACCACTACTAGGTGCCACTTCAAGTGCAAAGCCCCAACTGTCCTGCACACCTCAGGCTGTGGATGTCACCATATCCAGCTGACTTTCACCATGTTCCTCTTCCAATGATGAGGCACACCTGGTCTGACTTATGTGAGGCAGCTGCAGGCAAGCAAACTCTTCCTTCCAATGTTGTTCATGTGTTCCTACAAATCTCACCTGCCATTGTCTAAGTAATGCAACCTATTTCCTTTCAGAAAGCCTTTGGAAAGATTACGAAGTTTTCCAAGGCATTGTGGAAACAATGTGCACCTGCCATTCTGTAAATAGGGTGCCCTGTTCTTGAACTGCTTCAGAAAGTTTTTGAAAAGATTCTGACATCTTCTACTAAGGCATGGTGAGAACCAGGCACACCTGCCACTCTCCAAATGGGTCTCCAAATTGCACCTAACGTTTTTGTGATGCAGGATGCTTCTCCTACATATGGATCAGATGTGTATTCAGCCAGTTTCCACTGGTTTGTGCGAACCGTTAGCACAAACCGGTAGCGATGGCCAGCTGGCCATGCCCCTGAACTGGTCCCCCGGTTGCTGCTCACCATGTTCATCACTGCCATGTTCTTCCCGCACGCGCATCCCATTGCCTTGCAAGTCCAATGGGATGCACATGCACGAAGAACATGGCAGCAACTGCAGCAACTTTTTCTGCAACCTCCGGTACAAAGTAGTTATCAAGATTCCACTCCTAATTGTGGTCACAAGTTGAGGACTACCACTATTGCATTTGGCAGAAATTAATTTTTTAAAGTACATCCTCTTACCATGATGCCAAATGTATCAAATGCTCTTAATTATGAATTGATAATTCAGCATAACATAAAAGTTTTAAACAACAAACTAAACTCAACTACAAATTCACACTATGTCAATGTGAATTAATCATCGGATTGCAACTGATATTAATTTGAAAAGTATTGGGAATACAGCGCTACAATTGAACAAATGGAGAAGAATGATTCCTAGCTTTTTCCTAGCCAAAGACAAATGCTGCTTTTCCTTATCATTACTTCCTTTTTATATCTTGTATTAATATATATTATAGGAAATTATATATCATAATGTTTGTAACAGTAATGCATATTTTAAATACTCCTGATTGAAATAGGCTTATGTATCAATTTTAAAATTTAAAGAGACATGGCTACAGAAATAAATAAATAAATTCTCAATTAAGGAAGGATAAACATAAGCTAATACAGTTCCATGTGCCAAACAGTTAGCTACAGATGAACTGTTTATTTCTTTGGCAGCACATTAAAATTCAGTAAAGATTTTACTATTTCCCTTCTTTCTGTATAGTTCTTTATAGCACATATGTTCTTCTGAAAAGTTCAGCAAAGTAGCATACTGGAATAAAAAGAAATCTTCATTGCAGTAAATACATAAAATTATTTTGTAAATTTTTGCACTCTATACTTTATCTTTTAGATCATGATCAATATAATTCAATATACTTGAATGTTCTTCATATGCAATTAAATAAAATGTTCAGCTATTCAGCACAAATATTTCACTTGTACCATTTGGGATGTCTTCAAAGGAAGGATAATATAAATAATTAAAAACAAATAATTATGTATCCAACTTATTTTTATTAGTGAAAATAATTATTGGTGCAATCCAAATGTAAGTCCCCTTCACAACCAGGTAAGAATTCTACTTGTCAGAACTCATTAAGTTCTGCTGGATTTTTTTTTCTCAAAGGTGGTACCCCAATTTGGCATTCTATGCAAACATAAATCACAACATATAACAATTACGTTTTTCAGACTTCATATTATGTTATAGAGCTGGAGTTAAATGCCATGCATTTTATATATACTACAGTTAATGCTTAAACATTATCACTAAAAGAACCATATGTCAACGGTTTTCTCAGGATCAAGTTTGAGTTTGTTTTTAATTAAGGCTTCCCTTTATTTCTGCTATCTGAAAAAGATAAACAGTAGGACTATCAGAAAATAATTGCCATTATCATCTCAGTAGAAAATAAGGCTGCAGCTTTTATCTATTTCATTCTCTTTAATGGCTCGTTCCTTTTTTTATTTATAGCTTATTTTACATATTTCAATGGAGCTCAGTCACGTCAGTTGACACACTTTTGTGGTTCCTCATATTGTTCCCATTTGTTTCCAATGGACATTCTTATCCTTTGTTTCAGTAAACATCACTCCTACTGTGAGGCACTTGTTCAGTTAGTACTGGGCACATTCTGCTTATTAATTCCACATTCTGCTCATTCCCTTTCTCAGCCAAAACAGAGAAGGAAATGCACAAAAGTACTGTATTTTTCGCTCCATAAGATGCTCCTGACCATAAGACATCTCTAGGTTTAGAGGAGGAAAATAAGGGGGGGGGGGTAAATCTGCCTCTGCCATCCTTGCACCAAACAGCCTGGTCAGCTTCAGCACATTACTGCAGCCCCAGCATATGGCTCATTGGGACTCCACTCCGTTGCACCCACCACTGTTCAGCTGAGCAACGGCTGGATCCGGGCTTCCCATAGCCAAGCCAATCTGTGGGCTGACCAACCGGAAATGCTGCCATTGCTGCCTCCTCCATGTCTGCTGCCTACTCCGTGGAACACTTGAGCCTTTGCTGACGAGGAGTAGTGAACGATGGCAGCAATCCCCGCTCCTGGAACAGCTGATGGGTGTATTCTGGGAGGCCTAACCAACCACCAAGCAGCTGTTCCAGGTGGTGGGGATCGCTGCCACCATTCACCGCTGCTCCAGCAAAGGCTCCAGCATTCCCCAACGTAGGCAGCAGACACGGAAGAGGCAGCAATGGTGGGGTACCTGGGAGGAAGGAGTAGGTCAACTGGATCGGCTTCCCAGAATACCGCCAATCAGATGTTCCAGGCAGTGGGGATTGCTGCCACCATTCACCGCTGCTGTCTGTAGCCACTGCTGTCTGTAGCCGCTGCTGTACCAACCCCCTTCCCCCAGGTATGGCAAACCGCCGTAGCCCGGTCTGTGATGCAATATTCGCTCCATAAGATTCACAGACATTTCCACCCACTTTTGGGGTGGGGGGAGTTTATCTTATGGAGCGAAAAATACGGTATTTGCTCTGATGCTTTCAAAGTTAGCCATATACACAAACATTTGACTATCTTTCTTATGATGCACTATATGTGGCTGGATGGAACAGTAAAGAAAACTTAATCACCAGAATTAATCTACTGGATAGGTTTAGGACTGGGCAATTGTGCTTTTCTCCTGGCAACCTTGTAGTGCTTGTAGAAAGTGGTATTGCTGAAAACCAGAATTATTAGAGTCAGGAAGCCCCCAGATTAAAAAAGTAGAAACATACATACTTTACACTTAGGATATACTGATGGATCTAGAACTACCAAGGCTCTCCTCTTATAACTGATATTTATATAACTCTGCAAACAATAGCACTTAGACTTATATACCACTTCATAGTGCTTTACAGCTGTCTCTAAGCAGTTTACAGAGTCAATATATTGACTCCAACAATCCTCATTTTACCAACCTCTGAAGGATGGAAGGCTGAGTCAATCTTGAGCCAGTGATATTTGAACTGCTGGCAGTCAGCAGAATTAGGCTGCAATACTGCATCCTAACCACTGCACCACCTATATACCAATCTAATTATTAGTTTAGATATACTTATCTAATTATCAGCTTAGAATGATTTAGAGAAATAATTCTGAAAAAAATACTTCTATCTCAAGTATACTTCATTTCCACTACCAGTTTGCTCTAGTGGTTAAGGCACCAGGCTAGAAAGCAAGAGACCGTGAGTTCAAGTTCCACCTTAGCCATGAAAGCAGGCTTGGGTGACTTTGGGCCAGTCACTCTTTCTCAGCCCAACTCATTTCACAGAGATGTCATGGGGAAGATAGAAGGTGGAAGATGTGTTGGATAGGTGGAGGATATGTCCTCTGCCTGAAGTTATTTGTGAAAGTAATAAATATATATATTCTTGGTATGTCAGCTGTGCAAATCCTAGGAAAGTCTATACCTTTAAAGAATTGCTAACAAGTTCAACATTAACATTCTCTGTGCATTCCAAAGCATATTTTCCAGTGGTGGGCTCCAAATTTTTTAACAACCAGTTCTCTGCCCTAATGACTGGCGAGGTGGGCGTAGCTGGGTGGGCCTGGCTGGAGGGGTTCATGTGACTGAGTGGGCGTGGCCAACTATGTCACTTATGTGGGTGGTACCTGTATGGGACAGGCAGGGTTGGGAAGGGAATCCTGGCTTCTCGGGGGGCGGGGGTCACAGATGGAAAGAAAGATCCCAACCTGCTTGTGTGTGTGTGTGTGTGTGTGTGTGCGCGCGCGTGTCCATATGTGTATGAGAGAGACTGCGTCAAACTAGACTGGGAAATTTGGCTGCGAGAGGAAGAGAAGCTGGGTAAGCTGGACTCAGATGCTTCCTGGGTCCCCTCATCCCAGAAGCAGCAACCTCGCACTCTCCCTTCTCGCCCAGCAGTGGAGATGGAGAAGGGGGCAGCGGCAGCCACTAGCATTGAGGGAGGAGTACTATACAGAAACAATGCCCCCTTCTCCCTCTCCAACAGGCCCAGAAAACAGCCTGTTTGGGGGGGCATTTTTGGCCATTTTTGGCTGGGAAAATGGCTTGAAAACAGTCCAAGAATTGGCCTGTTTTTGTGGTGTTTTGGAACTGATTTTGGCCCAAAAAAGCCGGAAAAACTGCCTGTTTGGGGGCAATTTTGGGGCCCTTTTCAGGCCATTTTTCAGGCAATTTTTGGCCAGCAAAAAGGCCCAAAAAACAAGCTATTTTGGGGGCTGTTTTCAGGCCCATTTTTCGGCCCAATTTTGGGCCTGAAAATGACCTGAAAAAAGGCCTGTTTTGGGGGTGTTTTTCAGGCTGTTTTTTTCTGAAAAAATGGCCCCCAAAGTCTCAAAAATGGGCTGAAAAAAACCTCAAAATGGGCAAAAAAAAGGCCCAAAAATGGGGCATGCAGAGGCAAAAAGTATGGCTAGCGGGCGGGAGGGAGGGACTTCGCCAATATTTGGTCTATAAGATGCACAGACATTTTCACCTTTTGGGAGACAAAAAAGTGTGTCTTATAGTCCA